>NC_083408.1:26361969-26710941 GCF_020745735.1 Hemiscyllium ocellatum | reverse complement strand
TATTTAATAGACACAAAAGTATACAGCCAAGTGTCCTGCATTCTGTCAAGTCTTTAACTCTCCCCTCCTCAACCTCTGACATTCCCCATCTCTGGCACCCCACTCCCTCCTCCTCCCCCCCCCCCCCCCCCCCCCCCAGCCCTCCATCTCTGGCACCCCACTCCCTCCTCCTCCCAGCTCTCCCTCTCTGGTCCCCCTCTTCTTCCGCCAGCCCTCCATCTCTGACACCCCTCTCCTTCCTCCCCAACCCGCCCCTCTTTCTCTCGTTCACCCGACTGGCGGTACCTGACTGGCCGATGCCTGAAGCACCGAGGCGTTGCTGTTGGTAAGGGAGTCCGACAGGCCGGGAACGGGATCGGGCCTGGGAATCCTCATACTCATCCAGGATCGAACTCATGACTGCGGAGACGTATACAGCATCAGGTCTGGGGCCTACGGGAGATAGCCAATCGCCACCGGTAGTGGACCAGCCAATCATAGCACCAGGATACTCCGCCCTTCCAGGTGCTTACCAATCACAACCCGGCATCCACTTACCCGGTTTTAACAACCAATCACTGCCGGGGGAGTCCGCGGAGACCCCGCCTATCCAGTCATTTACTTCCGGTCTATTCAGGCTGGGTTGAGACGTCCCCTAAATATCTGTCCAATCGTAATCGGAAGACGCCGCTTGTAACGCCCCCTCTGGTTAGAGAGCCTATCAGAGCTCACATCCAGAGCGGAGCAGGTCAAAAAGGCGGAGAGCCCACCTACTTGGGGGTGTGGCGCTGTTTGCTCGTGCTTGTGATTCCGTCCTGCTCGCTGCTCGGGGACGCGCTCCTTGCGGTGACATTGTGCCCAGTACGCGTGCCCGTTAACGGTTGTTGTGCTGTGTGAGGGAGGGAGATATGTCCTCAGGCTGTGTGAGTATATAGGGACTTAGTGCCGACACATTTATCTTTAGTGACGTGTATACCAGTGGAATGGGGGTAAATTACTACAATACTTCAATTTAAACCAGATCAACATCACGAAAGGAGACTTTGAGAGAGGTGTGAATGTTCCCATGTCGGCTCTTCCACTGAGTTATTACTGGAGGGGAATGGCTATCAGGATGGATCGAGGGCATTCCTACATCCTATCCTTTGAACATAGTTTATGCTGACCTTTCCTGGAGAAATTCACGAGATCCACCACCTTCTGTGGAGAATCATAGAAATGTACAGCACAGAAACAGACCCTTCGGTCCAGCGCCGTCCAGACTGACCAGTTACCCTAAACTACTCTAGTCCCATTTGCCAGCATTTGGCCCATGTCCCTCTAAACCCTTCCTGTTCCTAAGCCCATCCAGATGCCTTTTCAATGCTGTAATTATACCAGCCTCCATCACTTCCTCTAGCAGCTCATTTCCAGACATGCACTACCCTCTGGGTGAAGACGCTGCCCCTTAGGAACCATTTAAATCTTTTCCCTCTCACCTTGAACCTATGTCCTCTAGTTTTGGACTCCCCCACCCTAGGAAAAAAATCCTTAGCTATTCACTCTATCTATGCCCCTTGTGATTGTATAAACTTCTTTAAGGTCACCTCTTAGCCTCCGATGCTGCAGACAAAACAGCTCCAGCCCACAACTCAAAACCTCCAACCCTGGCAACATCGTTGTAAAGTGTGAATGGTCTGGGTCCAATATGACCCTTGCAGAGGACTCTCTGAATACACTCAAAAAACTTAACTGTTTCCTCATAGATAGTGCCAGGTTTGATGAGTATCACCAGCACTTTTCTCTTTTAGTTCAGATTTCCAGAATCCACTTTTATTCAGTGTCACAGAGGCTTACTTTGACAAAATTATACTGTGTATGGTCTTTAATTCTGACTATGCTCACTTCTTTCTGCAGTTAGTATTCATTGCCCCTCCAATGAGCTGTATAATTCTGCCATGTACTGAAGAGGATGTGCTGATGGAACAGCAGATGTACAGAGAAGGGTTCCTTGAAAATATTTGAGCTAAGTGGGATATTTCTCCTTGCAATGTTGGCCAATATTTATTCCTCAATCTATATCAATAAAATAAATTATCTGGGCATTTTCTACTTGTTAATTATGAGACCTGCGTGCCAGTTTGTTGTCGTGTTTTCTGCAAGACTGATTGCACTTTAAGAAGTTGTGTCACTACTTTATAAGTAGTTAAGGATGTTTTGAGGAGCTGTACAAATGCAAGTCTTCCAATCAACCTTACAACCACCAGTGAAACTGACAAATTTCCAAATGTGTTTGAAAATCTCAAAAAGACTTGGATTCTGTAATTTGTCATTAAAAGATTTACCACTAATTAATTTTTCATAAATTAAGGATGTTCTATGCATTTATCTTGTTATTAAACAGCACTTTTAGGTTTTTTTTAGTGTCATTCATCCCAGATTGAAATGATTTAAGTAAATATGATTTTTGATTAGTTTACTCTTTGAATCATCAAGGAATATTGCAGCACAGAAGTAATCCACTCAGCCCATGTGGGCTTCTTAAAAAAGACAGCCAGTTACCTTGCAGATTTTCCATTTCAGGTTTATTCTTTGCACGACTTCAAATTGATGCTAGAACGATGTCTATTAATTATCATTCTTTTATTACAGTGTAGTTTGTGTGTTTTGCACTTCTTATGCACTTTATGCTGCCCTTTGTATGATCGTGTATTTTGTGCTGTCCATGTGGCACCTAGGTTCTGGGGAAAGCTGTCTCGTTTTTAATTGTATTAGTTGTATATGGTAGAAATGGCAAATAACTTGTTCTCATTCTCGCTGTCACTCTCTCTCTGCTCCAATTTTCTTATGAAAATAACTAATAAACCTGCATCCATCATCCTTTCAGGCAATGCATTCCAGATAATAGCTAAAAGTGCCTCCTCATCTGTACTCTTGTTGTCTTGTTAGTTATCTTAAATCAGTCATTTCAGAGTACAGATTTTAGTAGGGTGGCACGGTGGCTCCGTGGTTAGCACTGCAGCCTCGCAGCACCAGGGTCCCAGGTTCAGTTCCAGCCTTGGATGACTGTCTGTGTGGAGTTTGCATATTTTACCTGTGTCTGCGTGGGTTTCCTCTGGGTACTTTGTTTTCCTCCCACAATGTGCGGGTCAGGTGAATTGGCCATGCTAAATTGCCCACTAACATTAGTGTTAGGAGGGAAATGGTTCTGGGTGGGTTACTGTTTTGAGGGGACTGGTTGAGCTGAAGGACCTGTTTCCACACTGTAAAGAATCTAATCTAATCAAAGTATTGTAAACAAAAAATTGTCAAAGCTTTTCTTCTTGTGCTCATCAGCACAATTATCAGGAAATTAATGCATGAGAGGAAAGTGCTGAATGGTTGATTTGGTTCCTGGAGACAGTGCCTTGAAGAATACACCAGCTAGTGAATTGACAGTTAACAGCCAGGCTTTGTTAAATTTTAAACCAGGCAAATTGACTCTGGTCGGGGCATTGCCCAAGAGGTGAACCAGAGAATGGCTGTTACCCATTTTGTTGAATTGAAATGGGCTCCAGTGCGCACACATGTTCTTTCTGTCTGAAAAGAATAGGGCCCTATGTATTAATATTATGTAACTTCAAATACTTGCAATTGTGTCACACTGAGAGCAAGTTTCAGAATCCTAAATTGTTTGTCAGTGTAATACTTCACACACTCAGGACTTTGCAGCAAATGTTGTCTAATTGCAGAATCACAGCTAATGTTAGACGTAGAGTCATAGAAGGTCCAACTCATCCACGCTGACCAGGTATCCAAATTAATCTAGTCCCATTTACCAGCATTTGTCCTATACCCCTCTAAACCCTTCCTATTCATAGAATCATTGAGATATACATCACAGAAACAGATCTTTTGGTCCAATGCAACCAGGTTTCCTCAATTAAACTAGTTTGATATGGCTGCATTTGCTCCATATCACTTTAAACTTTTCCTATCGACGTACCTGTCCAATGTCTTTTAATATTATAATTGTACCTGCCTCTGGCAGCTCATTCCATTTATAACTAGAGACAAAAACAAGCTGAAATAATTACTAAATTGCACAATAATTAAACCAACAAGGAGGAGCAAATTACTGCAGATGCTGGAATCGGTACTGAAAACAACAAATGCTGGAGATCACAGTGGGTCTGACAGAATCCGTGGAGAGAGAGCAAGCTAATGTTTCGAGGCTAGTTGACTCTTCATTGGAGCATATTAAACCAACAAGTTTGATTAAATCTTTTACAATCAGTTTTATAATATAAGCATCAAATCACACTGACCTTTGCCCTATTACTGAAATAACATTAAGAAATATATACTCAGGGAATGAAATTACATATAATAAAATTAAATTATTACAGATATACTTTTTCAATTCTTTATCTGAAGGTGCTGGCTTTGATTATTGGTCAGGTTTCATACTATCCACCACTCAGTACCTTGCCCAAGTGGTCATTCTTGGGAACAGATTTTACACAACCATCTCCAATATAGAAATGATAACTAAAAAAAATCCTTTGTGGTTGTACCCATCCAGATGCCTTTTAAAGTAGCCTCTATCATTTCCTCTGGCAGCTCATTCCATACATGCAGATATGGTGTTATAAGGTCCCCAAGCACTGGGTAGTTAGGCATGATTAGTGCCTTGCCTGTTGTGAATAACCGAAGGGATATGTTATTGCATACAATCCGCCAGTTTTGTACAAATTCCACATCAAATCAGTGCTGAATTCATATATCACATTATTTGTTTGATTGATGGGCAGAACATCTTTTTGACTTGACAGTAGCGTTCCTTTAGTGGCAGAGTAGAGGTACTACTTTATAGCAGAGTGATACCCTATCCTTCTGGGGTAGACTGGGCACTGTTCAGGACCAACAGTCACCATGTTTAAGTTCTGTTCATGAGTTTGCCAAATACACTGCACGTAATAATCTGATCAGGATAGCCATTATCGCACAGGATGGCGTTGATGCACCCTATTTTAGCATCAAGTTTGCACAGTGAAAAAAAAACTCAGGCCCTATTTACAAGGTTTCCAAGATGACTAATCTTATTTCATGTGGAACAGTAAGAATCCCAATGTGTATACTGATCAGTGAAGGTAGGTTTGTAGTAGACAGTCGTACAGAGCTCTCCTGGCCGATTTCTCAACTAGCTAATTGAAGATAGGGAGCTTATTTGACTGTTGTATTTCAGATGTGAATTTGTGTGTCCAATGGTGGCCCTTAAAATATATAAAGAAATTCTGTCATGCAGCTGCAGACTCAAATATAGCAAAATTATCATCTACATCTCAGAAATATGCAAGGAATAAGATGTTAGGTGTCATTCCATTGAAGACATGACTCTCATAGAATCCAACAAAAATACTGTTGAGTGATGGGTCAAGCGGTGATCCCATCTCTTTGGGCATGCATAGTGTATTTTTAAAAACTCAATTGCACGAGTTTGTAAGTTCCATGAATACTGGCTTTCAGAATGGTGAACTTTAGACAAAGCTGACTGTTAACTGGCAATCATTATTCATTGGTGTATTCTCCATGGAAACGCCTCTACTAATGACAGCCCACTAGCCAACATGTCAGCAGTCTACACTGTTGGAGTATATGTGTTGGTATCCCCCTAGAATTGGTATTTTTGGGACTTGTCCTGTTGAGTGCAAGATGAAAAACTTTGACAAAAAGTGCCTTTTTTCAGCAATAATTTAAATCTGTGACCTCTGGTTAATTAAACTTGGGTGTTTACGCTTAGTTTTCCAAATCGTTTTGTGTAGCACGTTGCAAAAATTGTGAGCCAGTAATATTGCAGCGTGTAAAACTGGGCATCAGTGAAGAGGGAAGCCACTTTCCCACAGAATCAGACTGGAGTTTTGGGAAAGTAGCTGCTCAAACTCTGAGAAGAAAGGTGGATTACAGTAAGTCATTTCAATGACAAGTCAAAGACAGATGGGAAATAAGGGCGGGGATATTAAGGAGTGGGAAAAATTGAAATACTAGTAAATATATATTGGACATTTTCAAAATTTTCAATGATGAAATTGCAATAATTTGTCATTGTTAATTTCAGTGCAAGAGTTTGGCTGCAAGCAGTCAAAATTATCGTGTTATGGTGACATTTGGACTGGAATTCGCTTCATGTGACACACATGTGTCGTACCTAAAATGAAATTCAGCAGCTTCGTGAGAATTAATGCATTTGCATTGCCAGTTGATCAGTGCGTTGAGGTTTCTTAAAGATAAAGGCAGTGACACAACTCTAACAGCAACTTTTGGATAGCTCTATTCAATTGCACATATACTCTTTGCCTAAACTGTCTCTGAAATAAACTATAGGGAATGCCATTCACCTCACCGTTACTTTCATTGCCAATTTTGCACCAATGTGGAGGAGTCCAAAGTAGGTGTTAAAATCATAAGTTATGACTAATCAATCCAATAAGAAGTTCAGGAGAAATCTCTTTCAATATGGATAGGTTGAAGTGTGAAATTTGATACAACATAGAGTGGTTGAGGCACCTGCATCTAGGAGGAATCTAACTATGAGAGAAAGAAAACAGGATATTCTGATTGGGTGAAGTAATGAGGGTGGAAGTAGCACGGACCATTTGGGTTGTCTGGCCAACATTTGTCTGTAAAACTCTGCATAATTTTGAAGACCATCCGTCACATTCTTCTTCCTGTACTGGATTTATAATTCTTCAAACATGTTAGTGAGTTGTGAGACTGTGCATTAATTGGACAGTAATTTTTTCCTTCTCTCTTTCTCCATTGACAGCTCCTCTCCTGTTTTGGGGACCTTCAGTGTTAATTTGTACAGATTGATGTCCGCACTCTGGTTTCTGTAAATAATGCGGGAGTTGAAATATTGCGGGATAATCTCCTCATGGAATTTGTGAGTTTCACAACAGCCCCTTAACTCTGTAGCAATGTAGATGGTTGTTCGCTGGTTGCTAAGGTGTTGCAATGTCTGCAGCAGCAGGGGGAAATCTGATGGATAATACACAATGTCTGAACCCAGGATTATGTCATATTCACTGGGAAAGTGCATTTGGTCAAAGCCCCAGGAAAGAGCTCTGATTTTTGGAAGGTGTCTGCAGGAATCGGGGACATTGACTGAAACGTTGTACTCAATTTGCTTTAAAGCTTGGATCTGATCCGTCAAGGTTACCTCCCCACCTAAAGAAGAAGCAACAGAATTAATTAATCTTTATGTCCCATCATGGAGACCCGTACCCCAGTTAACAGTCACAGGGAAGCGGTATGAAACAGAATAAGACAAGGAAAATATTATCTCTAGGCTTTCACAACCTTCGGATGTCCCAAATCCTTTCCAAGAAATTAAGGACTTTGGAGCATCCTGCTGAAGTGTAGGGTGTGGAAGAGCCAATTTGCGAATAGAAATTTCCACAGCCTGGAATGAAAGCTGTGTTGAAATATCTGATTCATTGGTGTTGGTCAAGGGACAAATGTCAGAGAGGAGTTGCCTACTGTTTTCCAATTGAGATTAGATTAGATTAGATTCCCTACAGTGTGGAAACAGGCCCTTCGGCCCAACCAGTCCACACCGACCCTCCGAAGAGTAACCCACCCAGACCCATTTCCTTCTGACCAATGCACCTAACACTACGGGCAATTTAGCATGGCCAATTCACCTGACCTGTACATCTTTGGACTATGGGAGGAAACCGGAGCACCCAGAGGAAACCCACGCAGACACGGGGAGAATGTGCAAACTCCACACAGACAGTCGCCTGAGGCTGGAATCAAACCTGGGATCCTAGTGCTGTGAGGTAGCAGTGCTAGCCACTGAGCCACCATGTCGTCCACCTGAGCCTATTTTAACCAGGAAGAGTAAATTGAGCCTTTGGTTTACTGTGTCAGGTAGCACTTCCTCATTCCTGCATAAAAATGTTATGGGTTTTGTGCTCACAGGTCTAGAGGGGACTTGAACCCATAACCTTCTGACCCAAAAGCACCTCAAGGCTGACAGAAAGCAGAGAGAGAATGAGTGAGTGAGTGTGTTATAGGACAAGAGCCTGTGGCAGGCAGAAATTGTCAGACCGTGTGTGAGATTAATTCAGAATCCCATTCACAGAATTCACGCACAGATCTCAGCCAGCACTTGCTCTGTATAACCTTAGATTACAGTGAAAGTCTAAGTGGGACTGCCTTGTGTAAATTGCCTGTCGTGTTTCTATCATGGAACATAACTTCAAAAGCACCTGTTGGTATATTGGGAGTGTAGGGTCAGGGTGGTTGGTGGGAATTGGTCATGTGACAAATTTTCCAGATTACCTTAAATCAGAGTTGGCCACTCGAGTCCCCACCCATCCCATGTAAGCAACTGATCAGGGGATGGAGAGTTGAGATCAGGGTTTCGCTCCACTAAGGGGTTTGATTCTGACCGCAAGAAATGCTGATCTTTAGTTGATGCATTCTCCCAACAGGAGCCTGATTGTCTAGACGAATGCTCCCCTTTTAATTGTCCAAAACATAAAGCATAGCGGAGGGGGGGGGTCTTTGAACATATTAATCTGTGGTGGCAAACGCGAAAATGCATTTTCTGGTAATTCATGGGACTTGTCCGGTTACTATACCTTTTCCACATCAGTAAGGCAATTATATTGGGTTGACAATGGCCCTTTAACTCACCCAGCAAAGCTGCCAGAATTCCCACGATCCCAGTGCCAGATCCTAACTCAAGCACCTTCATCCCAGAGAAATTGATCCTCTCCTGCTGGAAGAACTGGCAGAGAGTGAGGCCCTGAGGAAAGCAAAGGTCAACATCCATTGAAGTCAGAATTAGTTTGGGCACATCGTTGTAACAAAACATCAGGTAGCAATGTAGTAGTGGGCAGTGAGTGGCATGGACCCCATAACCTAGTGCAGAGCAGGATGGATTTCCAACCATTCTCAAAAATCACGCTATGGAGATGCAGTTAACACTTCATCTAGTTACAATAGAACCTTGACTAGATGGGCCATTGAGCCGAGGAAAAGCAGATGAAATTTAATTTAGATAAATGTGAGGTGTTGCTTTTGGTAAGACAAATCAGGGCTGGACTTGTACACTTAATGGCAGGGTCCTAGGGAGTGTTACTGAACAAAGAGACCTTGGGGTGCAGGTTCATACCTCCTTGAAGGTGGAGTCAAAGGTAGACAGGGTAGTGAAGAAGACCTTAAGTACATTTCTTTAAATGATCAGGATTTGGAGATGCTGGTGTTGAACTGGGGTGTACAAAGTTAAAAATCACACAACACCAGGTTCTAGTCCAACAAGTTTAATCGGAAGCACACCAGCTTTCGGAGCGACGCTCCTTCATCAGGTGATTGCACTGATAGTCCACTATCACCTGAAAAACATTGAGTATAGGAGTTGGGATGTCATGCTGTGGCTGGACATGACATTAGCTAAGCCACTTTTGGAATACTGTATTCAATTCTGGTCTCCTTGCTAATAGGAAAGATGTTAAACTTGGAAAGGTGCAAAAAAGATTTACAAAGATGTTGGCAGGGTTGAGGGTTTGAGCTATCAGGAGAAGCTCAACAGACTAGGCGTATTTTCCCTGGAGTGTTGGAGGCTGAGGGGTGAATTTATAGGTGATTATAAAATTGTGAGGGGCTTGGTTAGGGTGAATAGTCAAGATCTTTTTCCCAGGGTAGGAGTGTCCAAACCTAGAGGGCATAAGGTCATGGTGAGAGGGAAAGATTTAAAAGGGACCTGAGGTGCAATATTTTCACACAAAGGGTGGTACATGTACGGAATGAGCTGCCAGAGGAAGTGGTGGAACCTGGTACAATTACAATATTTAAAAGGTATCTGAATGGGTACATGAATAGGAGAAAGTGAGGATTGCAGATGCTGGAGACCAGAGTTCAAAAATGTAGTGCTGGAAAAACACAGTAGGCCAGGCAGCATCCGAGGAGCAGGAGAATTGATGTTTCGGGCATGAGCCCTTCTTCAGGAATGGATACATGAATAGGAAGGGTATGCAGGGATTTGGGACAACTGTTGGCAAATGGGACTAGATTAACTTAGTATATATAGTCGGCATGGACAAGTTGGAATGAAGGGTCTGTTTCTGTGCTATACATCTCTATGGCTCTATGAATTTACTGTCATGCAGGTGCAGCGATAGAACAGGAGTTTTAACATACAGAGAATAAGGAAACAATTCAAACCATACACCTCTACCAGCTGTTTGAAAGAGCGATCCAATTATCTACTCTCCCTGCATTTTTCCACTCTTGAGCTATGACTTAGTATGTTTTGGATGTAAGGCATTGCAAAATGGATAAGCTTGTGAATGAAAAAGGAATAAAAGGTTATGCTGATAGGATTTGGGGAAGAGAGCTGTGAATCAGGCCCTTTGGCCCAACTCATTGCTGACCAGGTTTCCTAAACTGACCTTTCCCATATACCAGCATTTGGCTCTTATCCCTCTAAACTTTCCTTATCCACGTACCGCCCAAATGTCTTTTAAATGTTGCAATTTTACATAACTATACTGCTTCCTCTGGCAACTCTTTCCATACAAGCACAGTCTTGTTAATATCCTTGTCAATCTTTTTTGCACTCTTTCCAGTTTAATGGTGCTCACATGGAGCATAAACACCAGCATTAAACTTTTGAGGCAGAATGCCTGTTTTCTTGTGATGTAATGACGAAGCAGCCTATTATGGTATGATTTATCCTTTTGTTCTGTCTTCTGGATGAATGTACCCTTCCCAACGCTTTAGATTTTTGAGGCCTTATGTTAGAAGATTCCTGGCAAACTCTGACTATAGTGTACCCTATCTCTTTAATGACCTCTTTCCGTATTCGGGAAAACATAACACTCGGGTTTCCATGCTGGACTTCCTTGAGGGAATCTAGGACCGGGGAGCACAATTTCAGAATAATAACTAAGAATTTATTCCATTCTCTTTGTAAAGTTGCTATTGTTAGGGCTTCCACAACTCTTTTATGTTATGCATTCGAGACTTCTATATACATCTAAACACTGTTAAAATGAGTTTGGTAATTTATGGAGAGCTTAGAGAGGAGCAATAAGAATGATTCAGTCAGCTTGAGTCAGAGGCTAGATTTAAGATGGAAATGAGAGGTTTCTTCTTTTAGTGGGTTTTAGAGTCTCAGACCTTGACTGTAGTAGAGGCCAGGTTATTGTATACATTCAAAGTTGAGTTCGATAGATCTTTGACCAACAAGATGTGGGCGGCACGGTGGCACAGTGGTTAGCACTGCTGCCTCACAGCGCCTGTAGACCCGGGTTCAATTCCCGACTCAGGCGACTGACTGTGTGGAGTTTGCACGTTCTCCCGTGTCTGCGTGGGTTTCCTCCGGGTGCTCCGGTTTCCTCCCACAGTCACAAAGATGTGCAGGTCAGGTGAATTGGCCAAGCTAAATTGCCCATAGTGTTAGGTTAGGGGTATGGGTGGGTTGCGCTTCGGCGGGTCAGTGTGGACTTGTTGGGCCGAAGGGCCTGTTTCCACACTGTAAGTCTAATCTAAAAAAAAAGAGCAGGACAATTCGAGAAGGGTGGATTGTTAGTGCTGTTGGGAAGAGTTCAAACTACTTTGGCAGGGAAATTGGAAGCAAGATGTAGTTTAATGAAGTGGTATTAACGCTGGACTGTTAATCCAGAGACCCAAGTAATGTTCTGGGCAGCTGGGTTCGAATCCCGCTGTGGCAGATGGTGGAATTTGAATTGAATAAGTATCTGGAATTAAGACTCTAATGATGACTATGAATCCATTGTTGATTGTCAGGAAAAACCCATCTAGTTCATTAATGCCCTTTAGGGAAGGAAATTGCCATCCTTCTGGCCTACATGTGAATCCAGACCCACAGCAATGTGGCTTACTCTTAACAATTAGGGATGGTCAATAAATCTTGGCGTGGGCAGCGATGCCCTCACCCTTGATTGAATTTGAAAAAAGGAGTTGCGAGAATGATTAGGAGAGATAACATGGAGATGCCAGTGTTAGACTTGGGTGGACCAAGTTGAAAATCACACAACACCAGGTCAGGGTCCAACAGTTTATTTGAACCTACAAGCTTTCAGAGCACTGCTCCTTTGTCAGGTAGGAGAGACACATAGCACACACAATATTGTGGGCTGAAGGGCCTATTCTGTGCTGTACTGTTCTATGTTCTATGTTCTATTAAGTGGGGTCAGATTCAGGGGAATATAATAACTGTGCACATATGTAAATACACATATGTAATAAATAAAGTTGATGAGCTTTCGTGTAGATATCCATATGAGAAAGAAAACGGATGGGGCGGGAATGGCTTTCATTAGTTAAGGATTATATTCCAGTGCTAGAGAGAGGTTGTCCTAGGGAAGTCCAATAACAGGATCCGATTGGTTCAAGTTAAATGGTAGAGATACAATTACACTATGTATTGCAAAGGGCATAAACTAGTACGAAAAATGTAGAGGAGGAAACTTGCAAGGAAATTATAGAGAATGCACACATTTATGATTAACTTAAATTAGCCTAATATATAACTTGGAGGTGCCTGTTTTGGACTGGGGTGCTTCCAAATAAACCTGTTGGACTATAACTTGGTGATGTGTGATTTTTAATTTTATCCTAATATAGAATGGGATGGTAAAAGTGTAAAGAATTGAGAGGAGGACTAGTCTATAAAATACAAACAATATGGAACTACAATGTATCAGGTTTTATAAACAGTTATACTTTAATTGCCTCTTGAATTTCAAGCTAAAATGGAGTTTGACTACTAGAGGACAGTTAATCAGTGTTGCTACTAGGACAGGGTGAAGTGTAATTATGGATGGGGAGTTTTGGCCATTTTAAAAGTTAAATGAGGAGGGATATTTTCTGTGATCTAAACTACATGTTATCTGCGAAAATAGTCAATGTTGTGTTTAGTTCATATATTACATTAAAATCTTGAAACTTGAAATCACACGTAATCCTTTAAGCCAGTCACTGGAAGTTCAAATCCCTTTGTAAACATCATCAGTCTCTATGGGGATTATAACAAGCTAGAGTATGAGAAGAAACTGGCAGCTAAGTGAAAAGTCTTCTACAGGCATATAAATAGCAAAAAAAGTAGCAAGATGAGAAGTGGGCTTTATTAGGACAAAAAAAGATGGATCTACACAAAGAAGCAGAGGGCATGGCTGAGGTTCTAAATGAATAAACCCGAAGAACTACAACTTTCCAGCAGATTTCAGAAACAAAAACAGAAATTGTAGGAAAAATGCTCATCCTATTTTTTTGCTTGGGAACCCTGCTGTCTTTAGGACTTAATGTCAAGTTCAATAATTTTAGGGTCAGAGCACCTTCTCCCTTATCCTTAGCGCAACCAGTGTACAACAGGCCTTGTCATCACATGGGCTGTTATCACAAACAAACTCATTTTCAGGTACTAAAGGTCTCCATTAGTAGCTTGCGATTCTTCTAGGCTGACTATTACCCATTCCTTTGTCTGCTAAACTATTGTTCTCTCCCTCTCTTTCTACCACTACCTATAGTTTACTTCTCTTCCCTAACCTCCCACCCTCACCCCAGCTTCAGCATACATTAACAACCTTTTCCCAGCTACAATCAGCTGTAAAGAAGGATCACTGAACCTGAAACGTTAACTCTGCTTTCTCTCCACAAATGCTGCCAGACCTGCTGAGTTTTTCCAGCAATTTCTGACTTTGTTTCTAAATAAATGCATCTGTCCTTCCCAAGCAGAAAGATGTTTCCAAGTTATCATGAAAGGGAAAGGTAGAAACTGGATAGAGTAATAAACAAGTTATTAGAAAGATTGACTGTAGTAACATTGATAAATCACAGGGCTGAATGGGATGTATCAAAGATACCGAAGTAAGTAGGCATGGTTATAACCTTTCAATGTTGCTTAAATATGGGTGGTGCTAAGCTTACAAATATTACACCCTTGTTCAGAAAAGATTGTAAAGTTAAATCCTGCAACTACAGCCCAGTCAGTTTAACTTTGGTGATTGGAGAAGGCAGTTAGAAGCAATAGTTCGGACACAATTAACAATCACTTGGACAAATGAGTTTAATTAAACCAGCCTGGATTTGTTCAAAGCATGTTTAACTAATGAGACTGAAAGTTTTGATGAAGTTACAGAGAGGATCAATGGGGGTAATGCAGGTGATGTGAAAGAGTAGTGGGAATCTGTTGTGTTTTAGGTTAGAAGGAGATAAATACGGGGCTCCACAGGGTCTGGCACTAGGACCACTATTTTTCTTAGTACATATCAATGAAATACACTTTGGTCTACAGGAACACTTTTCAAGATCTGTAGGTAAGTGAAAACTAGACGTATTGTGAACAGTGAGGAGGATAGTGACAGTCTTCAAAAGGATTGGTGGAATGGGTAAACACTTTGCTGAGGAAATTTAACCCAAAGAAGTTTGAAGTGATACATTTTTCTCATAAGAATTACAGACAATGGGAAATAAAGGGTACAATTCTAAAACATAATACAGCAAAAGAGATAGCTGATTGTTGATGGTGACAAGCACATTGAGCCAATGGTCATAGAGGCTTAGGCAGTGCTTCCCAAACCTTTTCCCATTGTGACCTGAATACTAGGCTTGAAAGGGACCCATTCAATGAGAACTGAGGGTTATGCCTGTGAGAATGGGTGGCTGTTTGTTAGGGCAGGAGTATAGCTCCGCAAGGGCTATTGCTACCTTGGAGATTGCAACCTCCAAATTACTGCATGCAACTCCACTTGGGGTCCCAAACACCACTTTAGGAAGACCCAACATATGTGATTTTGGGACTTGTAACTAGGGTGAAAACCAAGAGATTATGATAACCTTTATTAAACACATCTTCAGCTTCAACTGAATTATTAAATCCAATTCTAAACACCACACCTTAAGAAGAAACTAAACCCTTTAGAGAGGATATGAAAAGATTTATAGGAATGGTTCTACAGATGAAGGCTTAGATTTAATGGGGATATATTACAGAAGCTGGGGTTGATCTTCTTAAAAATTAGAATATTGGGAAAAGATATAAGAGTGATCAAAACCATAAGGAATCAATATAGAGTAGGTCTAGAGAAAGTGTGCCCATTGGAGGAGGATTCAGGAATCAGAAGGTATTGACAAAACTGTCAGAGTTTTATGAGCCCTCTGGTAGTTGGAAACATGACAGGCAGGAATGGAGTGTCATGCATGATGCCTTCCTACTGCCATTTTGCCAACAGTTGGCAGATTAGTTGCCAAATGTCCAATTGAGTCACTTAAGTAATCATTTCAGGGCCACTTCCTGCCTCTGCAGGCATCCTGCTCACATCACAGACAAATACATGGGATTCTAGAGAAATTCAACACATATGTGGATAGACAAACGGAGTTAACATTTTGAGTCCAGTGTGACTTCTTCAGAAGTGAAAGACATTAGAAAATGCATGTTTAATACTTCTGACAGAAATAGAGGTGGGGCAAAGGGAACAGAAGGCGTAGAGGCCCAATGCAACAGACAAAATATTGTTAATGTTGGTTTAAAAAAAAAGATATAAAATGGGTGTACATTAAGATACGAGCAGGAAAGAAAGGGCCTTTTCTACTGAGGGAAATTTGTAGATCTACCATTTAATGTTTTACTTGTTGTAAAGCCTATAATCCTCTTTTATTTCTAATTTTTTGATTGTGGACTGAAATCAAAATTTAAAAGACGAGGATTATTGTAGATTTACTGCACTTTCTAAAAGCAAGTTACCAGACACTCATTGTGAGTGTTGTTTACACAGCTGCTTGTTCAAGCGAAGGTAGAAAGTTTGGTTCCAGATGAACTGGAGCCAGAGGCTGTGTACAAATGGAGATTTTTCTGACAACAGGATTGGTCAGTGAAATAGTGACTAGTTATCAATAACAAAGACTCCCTGCCCGTACCAACTATGAGATTGACTCCTAAATAGCTGAATAGGTTGGGGATGTAAATGTTCAGGGGCTATCTGGAAGAGAAGGAACCATGTTTTTGCTCTGCAGTAAAAAGTATCTCATGCCTGAAGACAGCCAGTTTGTTTCCCCTAATCAGTTGCTGCAAGCTGTGATTTTTTAAAATTAATAAATCTTTTATAAGTGTGTACCAGTCACCCTCAGCATTCTGAAAACAAGTGAAAGTACCTACAGAAGGAAGATTGAGAATCAGCATTCTGAACAGTAAAAGGATCATCTCAGAAAAAAACCCTGTGTACTAGGGCCAGTGAACTGCCTTCCCAGTCTTCCCCTTCACCCATAATTGTGTGTGTGTGTGTGTGTGTGTGTGTGTGTGTGTGTGTGTGTGAGAGAGAAAAGTTTATGGTTATTTAACCAGTAAGTTATATGTTAATAGTTTACAATTGTTTACCTATGGTTAGAAAGCATTATTTTGTATCAAATTGTAACTTTTATTAAGGATAGGAACCTAGTTTATGGTTTCTGCCAATCTGGGACAAAAAGACAAGTAAGTTGGGAAATTCTGCAGACTTTTAAACACCAAGAATAGTAAGACTTGATTTCAGTACTTTTGAAAGTCTGTACTGCTGAAATTTTTATTAATTTATTTTTGAGTTTTTAACCTAAAAATTTGTACTCAATCTATACATAGGTACCTTTGTGTCTAAGGTGACTTATAAACTTTTCACTGTACCCATGTGAGTATATGTGTCAATAAAGCTAATTGAATTCAATGTCCAATGAACTACCAGCTCCTTTTGCTTTGGACTATCATTCCTCTTGTTATTTAATCTCTCCTGCTTTCCTTCCCTTATAGACTTCCCTTTTGGTTCCTCCTTGTCTCATTTCCCACTTGCTTGCATTTGTTTAAACCTGTTATATCTCCAACATGTCCTAATTCTGATCAGTCATTGCTGACCTGAAATATTAAGTCTCTCTTTCTCCAAGGGTACCGCCCGACCTGTTGAGTATTTGCAATATCTTCTATGAAGACGCTGCAGTTTTTCTCAGGTAATGTAAGATGTAAATATTGACTAGTTTCCCCAAGCTAGGTTAATACAAAAGTTCTTTAAACTTACACTGTTCCAGACGAAAGCTGAGACACCCATTCTTTCATTCAAGTACCGAGTGATCTCCAAGTCATAGCCACAAAACTGGTAGTGGTTCACCAGAATACTGGGTAAATTACCATCAGGATCTTCCTTCGAGAGAACATTGCTGGATTTATCCATGTGCTTGGCTGTCTTCCTGCTCCCAGACCTTCCTTCCATGTCTCTGATTTCTCAGAGCTACTTTTCAACTCCAAATTGCTCCTGATGCAACAATCAGATTTGGACAGCTCTCGTGAACTGTTCTTCTGTCACCTTTTGCACAAAGAGTAAAAGCATTCAAATCTGGGAAAGTGATTAAATTATTGATTTATTTTGTCAAATTTGTACAAAATGTGGATCGAGTCTGTCAGTGTAACAGGTTGGAGCCTCTGTCTTTGTACTTATATGCATTCATAGAAAATGTTTTGCAGGGATAAATAGAGTTGAGGGATGAGGAAACAGAAGCTATAGATATAAGATTCAATGCATATAGGTCTGACTTCATTTAGGTCTGAGACTGGAAAAAGCCTCTTTACACATTTATAAGCTTGGAATTCGGTGATAACAATTAAGGAAGAAACCAGATCAACATATGGAGAAGTGAAAAGAAAGGTATGGGGAATTGTGATTGAAAAGAGTTTCAGAAAGCATTTGATTATGGGCTCCTATAAGGTCAGCAATTTCATGGGAATACCATCAGTCCCATACCGCAACATCCTGTCTTGGATTGAAAACATTCCTTCATTGTTCCCTTGCACATACATTGACTCCCAGTCAAGCATATTAAAATTCTAATCCTTGTTTTTAAATCTCTCCCTGCCTATCTCTGACATTTCTGCTCTCCTCCAATCCTCGATTTTTATACACGTGATGTTCATCACTCTATCACTGGTGGCTACACGGATCCTATATTCTGGAATTCCCTCTTTAAACCCCTCTGTCTCTCAACCTCACTCTCTTCAAGGTGCTTCTTAAAATCTTCTCTCTGACCATGCTTTTCTCACCTCTTATAACATTTTGTCTTGAATCCGTGTCAAGTTTTGTCTGGTAATATCTCTGTGCAAAAAGGCCTTGGGACACTTTACTGTGTTAAAGGTGCTATATAAATGCAAGTTCCTACCGAACACACTGTAGGAGAATCTTGGGCTTTAATAAGGCATTTCAAGAAGATTCACAATGATTTGCTTCAGTACAACTTGGTAAGGGCGATAAATAGCAGCTTGACTAGCAAAGCCCACAACTGGACAAACAGATAAACCCTTCAAAATTTCCTTGGTACAGTTATAAAATCATTAGGAAAGGATCAAGATTGGAGTAGCTAAAATAGAGGCTGCAGATTTTTGTTTTTTTTTTTGGAATAAAGCTGGAAAGGCTATGTGACCAGACAGATTTCAGCAAGATGATAAACAATTTTCCTGAGGTTAATTCAACTTCTCAGTGAGACAATAACAAGTAGTTTAAGAGAAAGATCAAAGAATTAGCTGAGACCTTAGAAGGATGGTTATACTACAATGTGTTAGAATGTATCAGTCTGCCACAAACTACTGTTAAAGGAATTCTTTTAACAAAGAGGTTAGTTTCTTGAGTAGAAGAATACTTAACAGTTATAGGTAACTTTCAAAATGCAAATACAAAGATATTCATGTTGGAAAACTCACTGAAAAGTCCCACAATGATTGTCAACTCCTTTCAGTATAATGCACAAACATGATCTCACCAATGTTACAAACTAGATCTCAAGTCACATCTTAAATGGCCATACCCAGGCAAGGTGCCA
This sequence comes from Hemiscyllium ocellatum, assembly GCF_020745735.1. Taxonomy (NCBI): domain Eukaryota; kingdom Metazoa; phylum Chordata; class Chondrichthyes; order Orectolobiformes; family Hemiscylliidae; genus Hemiscyllium; species Hemiscyllium ocellatum. The sequence continues at coordinate 26,692,137 of NC_083408.1, read as the reverse complement.
AGCATCGCAGGACACTGATTTGCTCGAACCAGCAGATGACAAACTGCAAGTGTTTTTAAAAAAATTATTCATTGCAAGGCTGTGGGGAAAGTGGCGCAGTGGGATTGGTTGGGTAATTCTTTCAAAGAGTTGACATTTTGGGCGGCACGGTGGCACAGTGGTTGGCATTGCTGCCTCACAGCGCCAGAGACCCGGGTTCAATTCCCAACTCAGGCGACTGACTGTGTGGAGTTTGCACATTCTCCCTGTGTCTGCGTGGGTTTCCTCCGGGTGCTCCGGTTTCATCCCACAGTCCAAAGATGTGCAGGTCAGGTGAATTGGCCATGCTAAATTGGCCGTAGTGTTAGATAAGGGGTAAATGTAGGGGTATGGGTGGGTTGCGCTTTGGTGGGTCGGTGTGGACTGGTTGGGCCGAAGGGCGTGTTTCCACACTGAAAGTAATCTAATCTGTATGTAATCTAATCTAATTGGCATGTACAATATTGTACTCTATATGCTGTAAGTTCCACAAATTCCCAGCCTCTGATTTGAAGAACAAACCTTCCAGACTGTGTCTATGGCAGATAGTGAGGGTTGATTAGCTCAGTTAGCTGGACTCTTAGCTGCTTTGTGATGCAGAACACTGCCAACGGTGTGGTTGGCACACCCGCACCGGCTGAGGTTGCCATGAAGGACTGTCCTTATCAACCTCTCCCCTCGCCTCTGCTGGAGTGACCCTCAGGTTAAACCACCACCAATGTCTCTCTCTGTAATGAGAGAGTGGTCTTCTGAGACTATGGCCACTTTACTTTTACGTGGGTTGACACATTGGTGAGGGAACCGACAAAAGAGAAAACATAACCTCATCCTTGTCAGTCAACCTGCAGCAGATGCATCAAACAGTATTGGTAGGAATGAGCACTGCACAGCCTTTTTTGATACAAAGTCCCATCCATCGTGTTGTGTGGCACAACCATTGTGCTGAATAGGACAGATTTTGAACAGATCTAGCAATGCAAGCACTGTGGGCCATCAGCAGCAGCAGCAGAACTGTATTCAACTACAATCTATAATCATTACCATCAAGGGGGTCAGCCCTGGTTCAATGAAGAGTGCAACAGGGCTTGCTGGGAATAGGACCAGACATACCTAAAAATTAGGTGTCCACCTGGTGAAGCTACCAAACAGGAGTACTTGTATGTCAGGCAGCATCTGAGGAGCAGGAGAATTGATGTTTCGAACGTAAGCCCTTGCCCAAAACTTCGATTCGCCTGCGCCTCAGATGCTGCCTGATATGCTGTGCTTTTGTAGCACCATACTCTTGACTCTGATCTCCAGCATCTGCAGTCCTCGCTTTCTACTAGGAGAACTTGTATGCCAAATTGTGACAGCAAGTGATAGGATAGAGTTCAGTCCAGCCACATCCAGTCGTGAATGGTACTGGGCAGTTAAACTCATTGAAGGTTTCACAAATATCCTCGATGATGGGAGCCCAGCATATCAGTGCAAGAGGCTGAAGTATTTTCCATCATATTGAGTCAGAAGTAGGATGTTCTATCTTGGCTCTCTCCAGAGATGCCCAATATCACCAATGCTCGTCGTCTTTCTTTTCAATTCACTCTACATAGCTTCAAGGCAGGCTGAAGGCACTGGATACTGCAAAAACTAACAACATTCTGGCAATTGTACTGAAGATTTGTGCTCTGGTACTGCCACACCTCTAGCTACGTACAGTACCAACATTGACCTCTGCCTGGCACCAAGGAAAGCTGGTGCCCAGTTTGGTCTTTTCCAGCCTGCTCTGCACCCAACCTCCTTACATCTCTGGTTCAAACATGGGGAAAAACAGCTGAACTCCAAGAGAAAAGTAAGAGTACCTACTTTGGTATCAGGGAAAGTTGATCGAGTATTCCATAAGAGTCCCGGTAAAACTGGAGTAAATGAGAATACCAGTTGAAGTCGAACTTAAAACAAAGGAAGATGGTTGTGGTTGTAGAGATCAACCATTTCAGCTCCAGGATATTTAGACCAGACGGAACTCGGATTTCTTTGTTTAACGTTTATTCATGCATGCGTGGAAAGTGTACATTGTAAAAGATGGCATATAGCTCAAACTTTATTATGAAACCAAAGACTTTGTACTATTTCTCCTGCTACCAAGGTTTCGGTCAACAATGCGTACAGATAATAATTTCCAATCAAAACATTATACGTTGACTCATCCATATTCATCCAACAGTGTTCACATAGTCAACATTCCAGGCCAGCATACATGAATATATATCCAATCTTATTCAAACTAGCTCACATGATTATATTAAACAAAAATTATCATAACATGTTCATATATCCTGGAATAAAGGTGCATTTAGTTCTGAGGTATGTTTAGTGTAACAGCCAGAGGTAGAGTCTTTGCAGTATCCATTGCCTTCAGCCATTTCTTGACATAACATGGAGTGTGTACAATTAGTTGAGACTGGAATCTGTGATGCTGGGGACCTAAGGAGGATGTCAACATGGATCATCCACTTTACACTCTGATTAAAGGTGGTTAGGTGCATACTCACCTTGACTTAATGGGAATGATTGCAGAGTTTCCTTTTCTAGTTGTTTAATTCAGCACCACCATTCGTAACTGAGTGCGACAAGATGCAGAACTTTGATCATAGAATCACATAATCATAAATTTGTACAGCATGGAAACAGGTCCTTAAATCCAACTCATCCATGCCCATCAGGCATCCTAAATTAATCAAATCCCATTTGCCAGCATTTGGCCACTTTTCTCTAAACCCTTCCTATTCATATACCCATTCAGATGCCTTTTAAACGTTGTACCAGCCTCCACCACTTCCTCTGGCAGCTCATTCCATGCACACACCACCTTCTGTGGGAAAAAGTCGCCCTACAGGTCCCTTTTAAATCTTTCCCCTTTCTCCTTAAACCTATACCCTCTAGTTTTGGACACCCCTACCTGGGGATAAGACCTTGGCTATTACCCTATCCTTTTCCCCCAGTGTTTTTTTAAATGTCTAAAAATTCACCCCTCAGACTCCAAGGCTTCAGGGAAAATAGCCCCAGCCTAACAAGGCTCTCCCTGAAGCTTTGACCTTCCAACCCTGGCAAAATCCTTATAAAGCTTTTCTGGACCCTTTCAAATTTAACAATATCCTTCCTGTAGCAGGGAGACCAGAATTGAATGCAGTATCCCAAAAGTGGCCTAACCAATATGACCTCCCAACTCCGAGACTCCATACAATGACCAATAAAGCCAAACTACCAGATGGGTTTTTCAGGGATCAGATCCATGTATTATTGGATCACTTAGCACTAGAACAGACTACTTTCGTTCTGAGGTTGAATCTGAGGTGATAAAGTTCACATTGAAAGATAGTCTAATAATGAGCAAGAGTGTTTGGAGTCTCAGGAATTTGTTGTTATTGGCCCTTATCTAGTGATCATGTCATTGACAATGCTCTCAGAATGGGTTGGGTAACATTCCAGCAGTGTTAGTGTAGTAATTCAGCTGTTGCCATTCAGAGAGCGAGCCCCTACTGCTTGCCCCAAATGTCTGCACCTTTCAAGCAGCGTCCATTTTCATAGAGGAATCAGAAAAATGAGATATGAGGACTTAGTCCCATTTGAGTTTGCAACTCGACAAAATTTGCTTTGGATTAAATGCAAGCAGTTTCATCAGCAAAAAGAGAGACAAGCCCTAGTAAAGATATATGTTACCAGTGCGCTGGTATCCTGTACTTACAGCAGTCCCTGTCTCAGCAGTGAGCTGATTTTCTGTACTGACAGCAGTCCTGTCCCAGCAATGTGCTGGTATCCTGTACTGACAGCTGTCCCTGTCCCAGCAGTGTGCTTTTATCCTGTACTGACAGCAGTCCCTGTCCCAGCAGTGTCCTGGTGTCCTGTACTGCCAGCAGTCCTTGTCCCAGCAATGTGCTGGTATCCTGTACTGATGGTGCTCCCTGTCCTAGCAGTTTTGTTGCTGGTGATTTGTTTGAACCGTTAGACTGGATTTATTGCAATTCTTTGCTGCTGTAACTCATTCTGCTTTCTGGTTGTTTTAATGTTTACTTTGTTCAAAATATGTTCAGAAACATCCTGGCCTCAATGTAATCTATTTCTGAATATCTAGTTTTATCCCCAGTGCTGAATGGGAATGATGTCACTGGGTATAGAACGAAACTGTCCCTGAACATTCTGACTTGGGAAGATTGACATTGGGATCGGACACCTTTGTAACTCTGTCTCAACACAACGTAGTCTATCCTCAATTTCTCTGTGTTACAATCGAAATTCTACAGAATGATCCTTGAGCAAGAGTATTATTTTAATTCTGGGTATTTATGTAAAGTGCAGTGTAGAAGATGAAGCGTTTATGGCAAGAAGGTGCTAGCCAAATTCTACTTTCCAGCTCTTTGTCTTAGCACTGTAGGTTAAAGCACCTCCAACTGTGTATCCAATGATGATTGCCCCTACTGCCCTTTCAAATAATGAGTTCTAGACCTCCTCCAGTTTCAGTGTAATAGCATTTCTATTCAACTCTCTTTCAATCCTCTGGCCTTACTTTAATTTTGTGACCCTTTGTATTGACCTCTTTGCTAAAGGAAATAAGTGCCATGACCTGGGCACTTATTAACTTACAAAAGACTGAGGTGGAATGGATAGAAAGGACATATAATTATCAAGGTATTACCTATCTCTTTGCCACCTCCTTCAATACTCTGCATTCCGGAGTGTTGAAAGAGGTGGCAAAGAGATAGGTGATACCTTGATAATTATATCCCAAAATTCCATAGTTTCTGGAATGATTCCATGGTAGCTTGCAAGTGCCGCCCCTTACTTAAGAAAGGAACAAGAGAGAAAAGAATCCTGAAACAGCAGGGAAAAATCCTAGAATTTTTGATAAAGGACATGACAAATGGACACTTGGATACAAATGATCTGATTGAGCATAGTAAGCACAGATTTGTGAATGGAAAATCATTTTCGACAAAACTTGGACTTTATTTGAGGATATTGCTGAAACATTGAGAGTGAAGAGTTAATATATGTAGTATATTTAGATTTTGTAGGTTTTTGATAAGGTCCCCACCAAGAGTTTGGGTGACAAAATTAACTCACATGGGATAGGAGGGGAAATACTGGCATGGATTAAGGATTGACTAACAGATCCTGGCCTTGCAGTGCGGAGGAGAGAGCAGGCTCAGCTGTTCAAGATGTTGGCACTGGCATGGTATGCCTGTAAGACTATACAATCTAGTGAAACTCTGTAACCCATTGGAGTGATTCAGGACCATTCATTCAAGTTGGTCTCTCTCTCTCTCTCTCTCTCTCTCTCTCCCCCATGCTATATATGAAATAAACATGTCAATACTCAAGGTCTATGTACGAGATTTATTCAAAAAATTTTCTTCAACAATGTCCATCTGCGGGGTTTTGTTTTCTCTCCTCTTTGTCTTTTTAACCTTTTTCTTCTGTACTTCCTGACATCATGCGGCTGCCTCAACTGTCTGGTGATGACTGGAATGGGGCCTCCTGGCTTCATAGGACTAATGTGTGGACTCCATGAATCAGCGGCCAGGCTGCAGTGGTGGTGGAACAGGGACTCCTGGCTCTGGTAGTCTGAAAGCAAGGACCTTGCAGAGACCTTGCATAGGTCCTGGAGCCATGTTTGGGACCCCAACTGATGAAGACAATCTCTATTTAAGTATCTTTTTATTCTTTTAGACTTCAAAATGGCACCAGATTGTGTTGACAGAACACTCTCACTGTATCTACCTAGACATATGTGAAAATAAATCATTCATTCACTAAGGTAGAAAACAGTGTAGGAATAAATGCTTTCTGCAGTGCTACAGTGGCTTCCCAGTATTTTCTTGTATGTGAGTTTTTTCCTCATGTGGTGTGAATAGACTAAAATGGTGTACACAGTTGCCTTCCCTGTGTGCTCAAAGATGTGCTAAACATGGAATCATACCGTCATTGAGGAGTATAGGCTGATGTGACTCCAGGATACTAAAACTGCTCAAAGGTCATGCAGCACCATTTTCCTTAAATAGTCTTAAACAATACAAAGCGAGGTAGACAGAATAATTTAATATGCTTGTGCTAAGACAATGTTTCTGGAGGCAGTATGGTGATTTATTGGCACAATTTTGAGGCTTTTGCTCATGAAGGGGAAGCAGAAAATAACATTTCCTTGCATATGTCTGAGATTTGTCACTGCTGTGCCACTTGGCATAGTGCATTGGTTAGACATGATGAGGGACGAGAAGGTAATTTTTCCATAAAGGGCCTGACCCACGAAGGATATTCCAGAAGCACCACTCTGACTTGGCCCAAGTCAGGAGCCTGTGGAGACTATGTTTCAAACGATTTGGAGGTGCCGGTTTTGGACTGGGTGGACAAAGTTAAAAATCACACAACCTCAAGTGGTTGTTGTGTGATGAAGAAGCAGCTCTTCGAAAGGTAATGCTTCCAAATAAACCTGTTGCACTATAACCTGGTGGTGTTTGATTTTTTAAGTTTTCACAAAGGAGGTAGTCACAGAGTTGTGCTGCTGGTTTCACTCCAGCCTCGAATTAGGTTAAGTGCCAATGGCCTTGGAAGTCATTATTGCCCTGGCATCCTACACCACAAGATCCTTCCAGATAGGAAAGGTGGTATCAGTATAATCTCACTGCTCATTGTGCATAGAAGCCAGAGGAAGGTCACAGGAGTGTTGTACACAAGGCAAGTGAACCTAGCAGCTGAGAGATGATTAGGGTGAAAGGGTATTTACAGTCATCAGAATAACAGGTTTCCTTTCAGTACATTTATTTACTTTTAACGATGATAAGCTGCTTTCTGTTGCTTTTGACATGATGTTGAGCTGATTCGATATTTCTTTAGGATGTGAAACATTTTGCTTCTACATAGTATCATCAGGCTTCGCTCAATTCAGCAACAGTTGGTCACCTCACCATTTCATCAAACTTGTCAGAACTGTGTGACGTCTTTGCCAAAGAAACAGAATGTACAGTGAGGACATTAAAGAAATCCTCACTTCCCGACTCAGGCGACTGACTGTGTGGAGTTTGCACGTTCTCCCCATGTCTGCGTGGGTTTCCTCCGGGTGCTCCGATTTCCTCCCACAGTCCAAAAATGTGCAGGTCAGGTGAATTGGCCATGCTAAATTGCCTGTAGTGTTAGGTAAGGGGTAAATGTAGGGGTATGGGTGGGTTGCGCTTCGGCGGGTCAGTGTGGACTTGTTGGGCCGAAGGGCCTGTTTCCACACTGTAAGTAATTTAATCTAAGTAATCTAATCTAAGTGGATGTACACACTTGGAATAAGAATCCTGTCCAATCACTGGAAACAGAACAAAGTATTCTACCATTGTATTTCTGGTGCTGTCTTTGGGTTGTGTAAAATTATCACAAAACCTGAATGGGCAATGGTAATGAATACCCCATTCCCGCTGATATACAGCACCATACTTATTTCTCTAACTAGCTATGCTAATCTTTCTCTACTCAATGATTTTATACTGAACTGCAGTTGAGAGAGTTCAAAACTGAGCATCAAACTCATATAAGTTAGGATCTGTATGAAGACACGAAGAGTCAGATTTTTGCAGATTTCAGGAATCGGGAGGCACATTAATTTCCGTGTTTCAAATCTATCCCTCATACCAAACTGGAACTGATAGAACATAGAACAGTACAGCACAGAACAGTCTCTTTGGCCCTTGATGTTGCACCGACCTGTGATCTATTCTCAACTCATCCCCCTAGACGATACCATCATCACCAATATGCTTATCCCAACCTCACCATCAAACCCGCAGAAACACCCACTCCAACCTCTCACCCTCAGAACGTGCAGCCCTCCACTCCCTCCGCTCCAATCCCAACCTCACCATCAAACCCGCAGACAAGGGAGGCGCAGTGGTAGTTTGGCGCACTGACCTTTATACCGCTGAGGCCAAACGCCAGCTCGCGGACGCCTCCTCTTATCGCCCCCTTGACCACAACCCCACCTCCCACCACCAAACCATCATCTCCCAGACCATCCAGGACCTCATCACCTCAGGGGATCTCCCATCCACCGCCTCCAACCTCATAGTCCCACAACCCCGCACCGCCCGTTTCTACCTCCTGCCCAAAATCCACAAACCTGCCTGCCCCAGCCGAGCCATTGTCTCAGCCTGCTCCTGCCCCACCGAACTCATCTCCCAATACCTCGACACGGTCCTGTCCCCTTTAGTCCAAGAACTCCCCACCTACGTTCGGGACACCACCCACGCCCTCCACCTCCTCCAGGATTTTCGCTTCCCCGGTCTCCAATGCCTTATTTTCACTATGGACATCCAGTCCCTGTACACCTCCATCCCCCATCACGAAGGAGTCAAAGCCCTCCGCTTCTTCCTTTCCCGCCGCACCAACCAGTACCCTTCCACTGACACCCTTCTTCGACTGACTGAACTGGTCCTCACCCTGAATAACTTCTCTTTTCAATCCTCCCACTTCCTCCAAACTAAAGGAGTTGCCATGGGCACCCGCATGGGCCCCAGCTATGCCTGCCTCTTCGTAGGATATGTGGAACAGTCCATCTTCCGCAACTACACTGGCACCACCCCCCACCTTTTCCTCCGCTACATCGATGACTGTATCGGCGCTGCCTCGTGCTCCCACGAGGAAGTTGAACAGTTCATCAACTTTACTAACACCTTCCATCCTGACCTTAAATTCACCTGGACTGTCTCAGACTGCTCCCTCCCCTTCCTAGACCTTTCCATCTCTATCTCGGGCGACCGACTCAACGCAGACATCTACTATAAACCGACTGACTCCCACAGCTACTGGACTACACCTCCTCCCACCCTGCCCCCTGCAAAAACTCCATCCCATATTCCCAATTCCTTCGTCTCTGCCGCATCTGCTCCCAGGAGGACCAGTTCCAACACCGCACAGCCCAGATGGCCTCCTTCTTCAAGGACCGCAGATTCCCCCCAGACGTGATCGACGATGCCCTCCACCGCATCTCCTCCACTTCCCGCTCCTCCGCCCTTGAGCCCCGCTCCTCCAACCGCCACCAAGACAGAACCCCACTGGTTCTCACCTACCACCCCACCAACCTCCGCATACAGCGTATCATCCGCCGTCATGTCCGCCACCTCCAAACGGACCCCACCACCAAGGATATATTTCCCTCCCCTCCCCTATCAGCGTTCCGCAAGGACCACTCCCTTCGTGACTCCCTCGTCAGATCCACACCCCCCACCAACCCAACCTCCACCCCCGGCACTTTCCACTGCAACCGCAGGAAATGTAAAACTTGCGCCGACAACTCCACACTCACTTCCCTCCAAGGCCCCAAGGGATCCTTCCATATCCGCCACAAGTTCACCTGTACCTTCACACACATCATCTATTGCATCCGCTGCACCCGATGTGGCCTCCTCTATATTGGGGAGACAGGCCACTTACTTGCGGAACGCTTCAGAGAACACCTCTGGGCCGCCCGAACCAACCAACCCAACCACCCCGTGGCTCAACACTTTAACTCTCCCTCCCAGTCCACCGAGGACATGCAGGTCCTTGGACTCCTCCACCGCAGAACATAACAACACGACGACTGGAGGAGGAGAGCCTCATCTTCCGCCTGGGAACCCTCCAACCACAAGGTATGAATTCAGATTTCTCCAGTTTCCTCATTTCCCCTCCCCCCACCTTGTCTCAGTCGGTTCCCTCAACTCAGCACCGCCCTCCTAACCTGCAATCTCCTTCCTGACCTCTCCGCCCCCACCCCACTCTGGCCTATCACCCTCACCTTGACCTCCTTCCACCTATCCCACCTCCATCGCCCCTCCCCCAAGTCCCTCCTCCCTACCTTTTATCTTAGCCTGCTTGGCTACTCTCTCTCATTCCTGATGAAGGGCTTATGCTCGAAACGTCGAATTCCCAATTCCTGAGATGCTGCCTAACCTGCTGTGCTTTGACCAGCAACACATTGTCAGCTGCTTATCTAAGGACTGTTTAAATCTTCCTAATGTGGCTGAGTTGACTACATTAGCAGGTAGGGCATTCCACGCCCTTACCACCCTCTGCGTAAAGATTTTTCCTCTGACATCTGTCTTGATCATCACTTCTGTCAAGACTGCATTGGAGAGGGGCTGGGTTTTGCCTGACTAATTAATGGCTGATGGGAACAGAGCTGGATCACAACCGTTGACTGATGGGAGAGCACTGTTTCCAGGGGCTACAAAGCTAAGCATTATGCACTGCCTCTTTTGTGTAACTGACTCCCAAAACTTCAGGAGAGTCTCATTTATTCATGGAAAATAAATGTTGTGAAAATGACTTTTCAGTTTGCTCATGGCAAACTATTGTAGGTATTTGTCATACGAGTTCAACAATGTGACCTTGTTTGTTGTTTTCGTTCTTGGGTTTATGTACAAATAGCAAACATCTCACTCTTGAAAGTAGTACTAAAGTACACAAAATTCAAGTGAACATTTCAGAACTATATATACTCTCTTTCGCAGAAACAAAACAGTTCAGTTCAGATAGCTGTTTACTAACATGATGACCTGGATACCTTAGTCAAAGCCATGTGTGTGAGAGAGAGAGATCCTATTTTCCCAGAGACCAAGGTATGTCACTTGTCCAGAAAAAGAGGACATGGCTTGAATTAATCAACAAAGTTAATGCTAGAGAGGGATCTGGCAGACATGAACCAATGTAAGAAACAGTTCAATGAGCCATTACAATCTGGCAGGGTGAGTAAAACTTTCCAGTTTTAAGACAGGTCTTTGGGTATGAGCCCTACCTCACTCCGTTGCTGAGGAGATACAGGACTTGTACTGCTCCTCAACTGTAGAGGAATGTGTGTCCAGTCGGTGCCTCTGTCACTCCATAGAGAAGCTCTGAGGTGTCACACTTCTCAGACGTGGAATGAACTGCCAGAGGAAATAGTGGATGTAGGTATGGTTACAACATTTTGTTTAGGAAAGATTGTTGGGATTATGGGCCAAACACAGGCCAGTGGACTAGTTTAGCTTGGGAACACGGTTAATATAGTGAGTTAGACCAAAGGATCAGTTTCCATGCTGGATGACTCTTATGACTCTATGACATGCCATTCTGGAAATGTGCAGTTTGTGGAATATCTTTTATTCACAGCACAGGAATGGGCCCTTCAGCTCATGATGTTGTGCCAAACATCCCTTCTGCCAAATCCCTTCTGCCTGCCTTCGGTCCATATCCCTCCAAAGTCTCTTAAATGCCCCTGGCATATTTGCCTCCACCACCACCTCTGGCAGCTTGTTCCACACTCCTCCCACTCTCTTTAAATAAAAAAATTGCTCCTCACATCTTTGAACTTTCATTTTCTCATCTTAAATGCATGCCCCCCCTAGTTTGAGACATTTCAACTCTGTGGAAAAAGATTTTGACCCGTCAACCCTATCTATGCATCTCATAATTTTATAGACTTCTATCAAGTTTCCCCTCAGCCTCTGCCATTCCAGAGAAAACAACCTCAGCTTTCCTAGCCTCCCCTTTATAGCTCATATCCTTAATCCAAGCAGCATCCTGGTAAACCTCTTCTGCACTCCCTCCATAGCCTCCACATCCTTCCTGTAATGTGGTGACCATAACTGAATGCAGGACTCTAAGTATGGCCTAATCAAAGTCTGCAACATGATATCCTGACCCATGTACTCAATTTCCGGACCAATAAAGATAAGCATGTCATACAGTTTCTATACCACCCTAGATACTCATGTGGCTACTTTCAGAGAGCTATGGACTTAAACATCAAGATCCCTCTGTACATCAATGATGTTCAGGATCCTGCCATTAACTGTATACATTTCCTTAACATTTGATCTTCCAAAGTGAAGTACCTCACACTTATATAGATTAAGCACCATCTGCCGATTTTGCCCATATGTGCAACTGATCTCTCTCCCACTGTATCTTTTGACAAGCTTCTACACTATCCACAATTCCATAGATCTTTGTATCATCTACAAACTTACTAACCGCACCCCCCCATCTACATTTTCATCCAAGTCATTTATGTATATCTTAAGCCGTACAGAATTATGAATCCCTGTGGAACACCACTAGTCATAGACCTCAGCCTGAAAAATAACTTTCCACCACTATCCTCTGCCTTCTATGGCCAAGCCAATCTGAATCCATGTGTACAAGTCACCGTGGATCCCATGTATCTTAATCTTCTGGGTAAGCCTACTATGAGGGACATTGTCGAAGGCCTTACTAAAATCCATATAGACAATATTCACTTTTCTCATTGATCAGTTTTGTCACCTCCTCGAAAAATTCAATCAAGTTATTAAGGCATGACCTGCCCTGCACAAAGTAATGCTGACTGTCCCTAATTAGGCCATGCTTTTCCAAATGTGCGTATATACTAACCCTGAGTATCCTCCCCAATAGCTTCGCTCATGGGACGTGGGCGTCGCTGGCTTGCCAGCATTTATTGCCCATCTGTAGTTGCCCTTGAGAATGTGGTGGTGAGCTGCTACCTTGAAGTGCTGCAGTCCATGTGGTAGTGTTCCTATCTCTAGGCTTATAGGTTTGGATTCATGTTCCATGGAGGTGTGTCATATGTTCCAGTAAGTTGATTAAAATACTTTTTCTGATTATTGGGAACAATTTACCTGTCCCTAAAGGACAACAGTGTCATAGCTTTCTTTAATCCTCACAGGTGAAAGGGGTGTATAATGTGGTATGATCAGATAAAGTTAACATATTGTTATGAAGGGGAAATCGTGTTTTACAAATTTATTATTGGGGTTTTTGAAGATGTCGCCAGTAGGGTTGATAAAGGGAAGCCAGTATATGCAATATACTTATATTTCTAAAAAGACACCACATAAAAGAATGCAAAAAATGAGTTTGCAAGTTGGCCATAATATATTAGCAATGATAGAGAATTGGTTAACATTCAGGAAGGTTGGGGTAACAGCTTTTGTAAGCTCGAGTGCCACAAGAATTATTGTTGAGGTTTCAGCTACTTATAACCTATGTTGAACATAGAGACTTCGATGCAAAAACTGAAGGTAATTATCAGCTTTAGCTGATGATACGTGGGAATGCAAGTTATCAAGGGAACTCAGAGGCTGTAGAGAGATTTAGATAGGTGTGCTGTACAGTCGAATGGCAGATGGAGAATGTGGAGCTGTGTGAGATTATTCATTCTGGTCATAAAAATAGGAAAACAGCATATCTTTATAAAGCAAAAAACATTGTGAATGATGATGTTCAGAGGGACTGAACTTGGCTGTGTACAAATAATATTGAAAGTTAGAAGGCAGGTACAGCAAGCAGTTAGGTGAAGGTCTTTATTGTTAAGGGGGTTGGAGTTTAGGAATAAAGTATTTTGCGACAGTTGTACAGGGCTTTGGTGAAACCACATTTAGAATAGTATGTGCCCTTTAGGTCTCCATATTTAAGGAACGATATCAGAAGCAGTGAAGTGAGAGTTCACTCGATTTGATTCCTGGGATAAGAAGTTGTCCTATGTTGGGAGGCTGAGTACATTTGGTCTAATTTGTCTGGAGTTTAGAAAATTGACAGATCATCTCATTGAAAACCTATGAAGACTGCTTGACAATGTAGAAACTGAGGTTGCAATCACTGGCTTGAAGAATCTAGAACGCAGGAGCACAGGCTCAGAAGAATGGCCAATAATTTCTTTTTGTTAAATTTGAATAATCATTCTCACATGTACCAAGATACAAGAAAAAGTGTTGTTTTGTGTGCCATCCCGACAAATCATACTTTATGAAAGTACATCAGGGTAATACAACAGAATGCACAATATAGCATTACAGCTACAGAAAAGGTGCAGAGAAAGATCAACTCCAGTATAATGAGAGAGGGTCCATTGATAAGTCTGATAACAGCAGGGAAGAAGCTGTTCTTGAATCTGTTGTTAAGTGTTTTCAAACTTTTGTGTTTTCTACCTGATGGAAGAGAATATAACCTGAGGGGTCTTTGTTTATTTTGGCTGCTTTCCCGAGGTAGCGGCAAGTGCAGAGGGAGTCAATGGAAGGAAGGCTGGCTTGTGTGGGACTGGACTGCGTTAGACAGCTCCCTGTAATTTCTTGCGGTCTTGGGCAGAGCAGTTGCCATACCAAATGGTTAATTCTGAATCTTCTGTACTCCAAGTATCCAGAAGATATTTGAGGTTGAATTAGGGATATGGATGAGAAAGTGGAATTGAAACCCAAGATCTTCCTTGATCATATAGAACAGCAGAGCTGGCTCAATCATGCTCCTATTTCTTATGCTGTTAAGACTCAAGAAGTGGGGTGAATGGGAGGAGAAGGTGCCTTAAAGAGAATTGAGAAGGTGGTTGAGGCATTGAGGAGGCTCTCTCAGACGGTAATTGGTGATGATGAGATTACTAATCCAGGTTACTGAAGAGGCAGAGGGTGGTGCCACACCTTATCCAAATGCTGATTGCAGGGTGGTGTGGAAGGTCTCATCATTACCAAACTTTTAGCTCTCCAAGGCCAAAGCTCATGAACTCTTCCTAGATCGCTCACCAGCCTCATCATCAACCCATAGCCTCTTTTAAACAGGTCGAGGAGGACCTAATAGTAGACTGTCATCAATGCCAAAAAATAAAACAGCAGCTTCTCACTAGCAACAGTTATGTTGGTAGTTATCCAGCTTTGTCAGACAAAGCATCTATCATCTTGGTGACAGACTGGAATTGGAATCTCTCAGGGACCTTTGACAGAATCCAGTGCTTAAAAAACTCAAGGACACAGTTAACTGGGCTGTTGCTGACAGATAATGTGATCTGAAATTCACAGCGACAAGAGTTTAGAAAGTTGCAGATTCCTTCAGCACAGGTCAGCAGTCATGTTCAGATAGATTCTACAGGCAGAGGCAAAACTATGCTTGTGTAGTGTCTCCTTCTCCTTCATACCCCATTCTCTGGCCTCCTGATACTCAGGATTCTGCCCTTTTTTGTTCAGCTGCTACTCTTTATCTTCAATGGCATTGACTTCTGATTTCTACGGGATTATAACAAATAGACTGTAGTTAACCCATGGAAAGAGATGGAGGACCCACACCAGATGATGAAGTTGACAAATGGTGGCACATGGTAGCTACAGTGTGGGGTTGTGGTTTTTCAGATCCTTGGTGTTATAGAATCCATGCAATCATCTTTGGGAAACTGTTAAAGGTTCTGTCAATTGCAAGGCTGCAGTCCTCAAGTAACTTGTCAGGCATGCTCACTGATGCTCAGTTTAAATTCTGTCAGGCATCTTAGCACCTTGCTAAATTGGTTCAAGCATGTACAAAAGAGGTAAAATCATGATGAAAGGAGATTGTGACTATGCTTGACATAAGATAGCTTTTAACCAAGTTTGACGTCAAGGAGTCTCTGGCATCGGTAGGCCAACTATTTGCTGGTTGGAGACATACCTGTCACATAAGAAGATGGTCATAGTTGTCAGCTTCAGGACAGCTCTGAGGACTTTCTCAGGGTAGTATCCTAGGTCCAACCATCTTCAGCTACTTCATTAATGACCTTCCCTCCATAATAATAAAGTCAGAAGTGGGTATGTTCAGCAATGATCGCCTGGATGGGAAAAGCTTCAACAACACCCAAGAAGCCTGACACCATCCAGGACAGAGCAGCCTTCTTGATTGGCACCACATCCACAAACATCCACTCCTTCCACCCACCTATACTTATTGGCAACAGGGGGCACCATCTACAAGACACAGTGCAGAAAGTCACCAAAAACTCAAGACAGCACCTTCCAAACCCATGACCACTCCCATCTAGATAGACAAGGGTAGCAAATACTTGGGAAAACCACCCCCTCCAAGTTCTCCTCCAAAACATTCGCCATCCTGATTTGGAAATATATTGCCTTTCCTTTAGTGTCACTGGATCAAAATGCTGGAATTCCCTCCCTAAAGGGCATTATAGATCTACATACAGCACATGGACTGCAGTGGCTCATGAAGGCACTTCATCAGCATTTTCTCAAGAGCAATTATAAATACATGAAGCAGAGCTTATACCTAAGGTTCACTTGTGGGGAAAATGAGCAATTGCCTGGTTTCTCTTTTTAATCACATCAGTGTCAGTTTTGAGTCATTATCATCCAGTTTGAACACACATTGTGAACATGGTAGTTTGGCTGTTATGGTGGGTGGAACAGGAAGTTTAATGGATACGTGGCTAGGATGCTTCCTTTTGAATTCATAGAAATAGCAGATATATTATTGCCTAGAGGTTTGTACAGAGAGAACATCAGGTGATTGACTTATCAAAGATGATCTGGGCATGAGCGGAAAGGAAATAATATTTCTCTGTAACAGTGCTGGAAGAGCTGATGAACAGCCAACAGACCAGCTTTAGAAAGCAAATCTAATCACCCTGAGCTTGAAGGAAGCACATAAGTCTGTTTGTGTAATGTAATAATTAGTGTATTTTTGTGTCTGCATTTGAAAAACATATTGGAGCATGAACTGTGGTGGAATCATTTCACCAATTGAAGAATTCTTTGCAGAACTCAGTTGATAAAATGTCACTAACCTAAATTGCTAACTTGGGTTTTCTCTTCATAGTTGCAGCCTGAATTACTGAGTGTTTCCATTGGTGCTTTTTTTTTAATATCAATATCAATGGAGTTACATAGACTAACTCAGATTCAGATCCCAGTTGATTTGAGATCTCCCTGACGAAATGAATTCCTATGACATGGATTGTCATTCCTTCTTCCACAATGGCCAGAACAGCTCCGGGGGCATTACAAATGGAATTGCCAGAAAGCTTTTGACTCGCCTGCTGGGTCACCTTTTGGAAGTGCTGCATTATCAATTGCTGCAGTCTGGCACCTAAACACTACAGACATAGATTCCGTACCTTCTCTGTCATATCCTGTTACATATACACACACACACACACACACAATTCTGGCCAATTCATCATAAGAGAAGCCTCTCCACGTGTAATCCTGCAACAGGGCTCTTAAATATTGGGACTTCTCATAGATCCCTACATCAGGTCTGCACCAACTCCCTGAAGAGCATACCACCCTATCCTTATATTCACCATGACCAACCCATTTAGCCAACACATCCCTAGATACCACTGGGCAATGTAGCATGGCCAATTCATTTAACCTGCACATCTTTGGACTGTGGGAGCAAACCAGAGTTCCTGAAGGAAGCCCAAGCAGAAATGGAAGAATGTGCAAACTCCACACAGTCACCCAAGGGTGGAATTATACCTCGGTCACTAGTGCTGTGAGGCAGCAGTGCCAACCACTGAGCCAGCACCTACTTTTGGCCAGTATGAAAAAGGTGTCTCATCTTGAGCACAGTTTGGCTTCCAGAGGACCAGATGACCCTAGGCCTGCTTTCCCTTTCAGATTGGATAAAAAGCCTTCAGCAGTCACACAGGAAATGGGCCACGGTCTGTTCAGTACTAAAGCCAGGACAAAGTTTTCATAGTTGACAAGCTGTGCATGGCCTTGAGAGACGACTAGTCAGAGAGGCAGTGTATCCTAAGATTATGACGCCTGGCTGTGGACAACCTGGTCATCAGAAACATCCTTTCTGTTTTTTTAAATTCATTCACTGGATGAAGGCATCGCGGGATGGGCCAACATTTATTGTCAATTCCTAATTGCCCATGAGCTGAAAGATTTCTGTGATGTGATTAATAAGATCAAATGTCTGATTCTCATCCAGCCATAGAGCATAGAAATCCTCTGGTATACCAAGTCCGACCTCACTAACTGTTCTGGACTTTACAGTTTGTACTTTTGTGTGAAATCTTCTGACGTGCACTCTGTGCAGATCGGGCAAAACTACTGCAGACCTCCCTCTGGCTCTGCATATGGTACGACTGGGCCAGATTGTGGTGTAAAGTTTGACTTTCAAACCGCTCTTTGAACAAATTCTCTGAATTCCGTTCTGGCTTATTTAGCAACCAACTTATTTCATGGCCTTTTGATTTTAGCTCAACCACAGATTGCATTGCATCCATGTCTACACTTCATTATCTGCTGTCACTGATCACCATTACTGTTCTATTTTCCAGAGAAAAGAGCTCACATTCTGAAAGCCTTTCCCAATCATTAAGCCTCTCACTTCTAATTATCATCCTATGAATTATTTCTGCATCTTTTTCAGTACCTCTACATTACTTTTTACAGCACAAAGACCAGATGAATATGCAGTACTTCAAGTGTGGCCTAATCATGCCCACTTTTGATAAAAGACTGCCTGATAATTAATGAGAAGTGTTCTTTCCATTGCTAATTCTTCTAAGTGTCTCATCTAATTATCTCAGCAGCATTCCAAATTTCTCACACACAGCGTGCTTGACAAGTGCTGAAGAATTTCAAAGTATGTAACCTCTGACCCCATACATTGATGACTGTAATGATGGAAACCCAGACTTTCACTCAATTTATCTTCATGAGTCTGTACATGCTTGTATCTGTGTGTGCCTGTCCATGCATGTCTGGATTATGTATGTGTGCATGCATGAGCATTTGCATATGTTTGTGTGTGCATGCACGTATGTGTTTGTGCACATCTACAGGTATCTGTTTACACACACGTGTGCAAACTTTTATCTCCATGTGTATATATGACTGCATATATACATGTGTGTGTTAATGCCTGTGCATGCTTGTGTGTCAGTGTGTGTTGGACTTGGTTAACTCAGTTGACTGGACAGCTGGTTTATGATGCAGAGTGATAACAACAACGTGGGTTGTGATGATGCTGCTCCTTTTAACAAAGTTAGGTTGTCCTTGGTCATAAGTGCATAAATTCCGAGGTGTCTGGTTTGTTGGGGTTTTAGGGCCAATTTGAATATGGCTAACAGATACTGACTCGGAAAAAGGCTTTCAAGTTTTAAAAGTAAACACTTGTACAATGAAAAGGGAGTGTCCACTTTTCCCACCTCAGCCTTTCTCTGGTTTGGTTTGGTTTGACCTCTCCGCCCCCACCCCACTCCGGCCTTCTTCCTGACCTCTTCGCCCCCACCCCACTCCGGCCTTCTTCCTGACCTCTCCGCCCCCACCCCACTCCGGCCTTCTTCCTGACCTCACCTTGACCTTCTTCCACCTATCACATCTCCATCGCCCCTCCCCCAAGTCCCTCCTCCCTATCTTTTATCTTAGCCTGCTGGACACACTTTCCTCATTCCTGATGAAGGGCTTATGCCCGAAACGTCAAATTTCCTGTTCTTTGGATGCTGCCTGACCCGCTGCGCTTTTCCAGCAACACATTTTCAGCTCTGATACTCCAGCATCTGCAGACCTCACTTTCTCCTGTTTGGTTTGGTTTTAGCAGTCTGGCCATTCAGGGCTGCTGGTCAGTTTAAGCTTGTAAATCTAAGGAAACAGCTACAGTGGAAGGGGGTTCCACACTGAATCTCTCTGCTATCTCTCTCTCCTGTATGAACCTGTGTCTGATTTGACCTTATTGCCAAGGGGGCGTTTATGGGGACTGTTGCAGGCATTTAGAAGAGCATCATTAAGTTGGGCTTTCAGCTAGGTTAAGTTATTCTGTATTCTGTTTTCTTTTGTTTGTGTTTCATTTGGTATTCTGCAAATAAATTCTGTTTAGTTTAAAACCAAGGAGTTTTGAGGAGGTGTGGTCTGGTCCATAACCAGGTTCAATTCCCACACTAGCTGAAGTTACCATGAGGTGTAGTGACCCTCAGGTTAAACCACCCCCAGTTGTCTCTAATGAACGAGTCTTCTAGGATTATTGGGTGACTTTACTTTTCACCTTTGCAATGAGAGGAGTGGTGTTGGTAATCTGCAGTTGGAACAGGAAATGGTTTTCTTGAATTTGTAAAGAACTGCCATCCAGAACCACAGCAGTTGAAAAAAAAAGACCTGAAAGACTGGAGAGTCAGCAGCAACTAGTGACTTTATAGAACCCCTAACATGGTAAAACTTTGCCATGCATTACATTGATTTGTAATCAGACAGAATTTGACAATGACGAAATATTAGGACCAGTATCTAAAGTTTGGACCAAAGGAGCATCTTTAAGGTAATGGGAAAGACGGCTGAAGGAATGGCCACCAATGGGAAAACATAAAGTATGTGTTGGGTGTGTGTGTGTGTGGTTGGGGATACACTGGGGATGGGTGGGGGATAGGTGGGGGGGGCTGTTAAGAAGCTTGGGCTGATGGGAAGGGGAGAGATCTTAGAGTCGTTTGACTGAATGGGAAGGCAGAGAATAAGAGAACCAAGACCATGGAATAAACTGAAAAAAAGAATGAGAAGGTTTGTGCATGACCATTCCCAGATCCCTTTCTGATCTTCAAATTTCACCACTTGGGTTGCACTGTCTATCCTTATGTCGTTTCACTTTGTGTGAAACATACAGTACTGAAAAAGATCCATTGATCCAACCAATCCATGCCGACTGTAATCCCAAACTAAACTACTGCCACCTGTCTGAACTTGGCCCATATCCTTTTAAACCTTTCCGATTCATGCACTTGTCCAAATGCCTTTTAAATGTTGTGACTGTACTCACATCCACCACTTCCTCTGGAAATCCATTCCACAGAATGGATTTCCCCTCATGTCCTTTTTAAATCCTTCTTCTCTCACCTTAAAATTTGCCCCCTAGTTTTGAACTTCCCAATCCTGGGAAAAAGACTTTTGCTATTCGCCTTATCTAAGCCCCTCATGATTTTATAAACCTCTGGAAGGTCACACTTCAAACTCCTACGCTCCAATTAAAAAGGTCCCAGCTTATTCAGCCTCTCCCTATAACTCAAATCTTACATTCCCAATAACATCCAGGTAAATCTTGTCTGAACCCTCTCCAGTTTAATAATATCTATCTATAATAGGGTGACCAGAACTAGACACAGTACTCAGAGGCCTCACCAATGTCTTGTACAACCGCAACATAACATCTCAACTCTGTGGGTTGGATTTCATCTGATTGAGCCTACTCATTCTATTAACCTATCCAGGTCCTCCTCAGGTTTATTACTATCTTCCTGACCATCTTCTATTTCCAAGTTTCCATCTGCAAGTTCATAATTGAGCCATGTACCTCCAAATCTAATTCATTAATGTATATCAAAAACCACAGTGTTCTTCATACACTTTGAAAGCACACTTTTTTGTTCATTCAAGGTATGTAGGAATCACTGGCTGCGTCAGGATTGGTTGCCTATCCCTAATTTCCCTTGACCTTTGTAGCTTGCTTTGGAGGGTAGTTAACTGGCTGGATGCCAGGTGATCTGAGCGGTTTCATTCCGTTGTTGAGGCTTTGAAGTGATTTGATACAACTGACTGGTTCTCTGAGGTCATTTCAGAGAGCAGTTAAGAGGCAGTCACACTGTTGTGTGCCTGGAGTCACATGTAGGACAGGTCAGGTAAAAATGGCAGATTATCCTTCCCAAAAGGAGATATTCTGAGAACATCAATGAATCAGATCATTTTTTTTGTGACAATTAATTGATATGCACCAAACAAAACACCCTCAAAGCATATCAAGGAGATAGTCTAGACTCTAACTTTTATCTTATTTAAAGACAAGTGCAAGGTGCTGACTTCCAGATGTGATTCAATTGGTCAAACTATGAGGCTTTAAGCAGAATACACTTTATTCATACACCACAGTTTAAATACAAACAAATAAAAAGAATTGGCATAATTAACTCTGTTGAAATACTAACAAAATAATATATATTTTAACTACTAATCAACTGTTCCAATATAGCAGCATCTCATAAACACATCTAAAATCAAACCTTCAAACTTCATAGAACATCCTGAGCTCACAGGATTGCAATTTTATCTTGCCTGGTTCTAAACTCACCTTAGTGTGAGTTTGACATTTGTGTTTGCAATAGCGTTGAAGAATGTGCAGATGATTCTTTGATGCAAGCACACTTCGATGGCCTGAAGACATTTCTGTAGAAGTGAAGGAATTTTAAAAGCTGATGGTGTGTGGGGAGTGATTGTGGAAACTGCTTGGATGTACCACTTCTAGACAGTGAATGAATGGATATACCAGGTATTCATAGGGCACAACCAATACAAAGGTCCATTTAAGGATGGGAGAGGGAGGGGAGGGTGGGTGTTCAGCTTTGTGCAAAACAATGACGTTTTTGAAAAGCCCTCTTTGTGGGATGATCACCCACAAGGCCAGCATTTATTTCTCATCCCTAAGTGCCCTCAAATTGAGTGACTTGATGAGCCATTTAAAAATCAACCACATTGCTGTGAACCGAAAGTCATGCGTAGCCAAGGCCAGGTAAGGGAATAGATTTCCTTCCTTAGAGAACTACTTTTAAAATAATCTAGCTGTTTCATGAAGATTACTAATGAGACTATCATTTTGCTCATGAATTGAGTTTAAGCTCCCCGTTGAAGCTGCTTTGGTGGAATTTTAACGAGCCCAGCCTCTGGATTACTAGGCCAGTGACATTACCACTATGCTACAATCTGAAAACAAGATCAGGATAGGATGCAGATTGGTTTGGTTTGTGGCATTTTTGCTGTCTTGACAGTCCATTTCTTGTGAAAAACAGGAGTGTCGGATGATGCAGTTTATCTGAATGAGCATCTCACTAGGT
Organism: Hemiscyllium ocellatum; assembly: GCF_020745735.1. NCBI lineage: Eukaryota > Metazoa > Chordata > Chondrichthyes > Orectolobiformes > Hemiscylliidae > Hemiscyllium > Hemiscyllium ocellatum. The sequence goes on along the minus strand of NC_083408.1, from coordinate 26,669,519 downwards.
GGCAGTGTGGAGCAATATCTTGAAACAATAGCTCAGTGTAACACTATATAAAAGAGACCTCAAAGAACTGTGAATGATGGAAATTAGGAACAAAAACAGAAATTGTTGGGAAAACTCAATGCGTCTCGCAGCAAAGAATGCAGAGTTAATGTTTTGGGGCCCAGTGATGTTCGACAAGGTTCCCCATGGGAGACTGGTTAACAAGGCTAGATCTCATGATTACAGGGAGAACTAGCCATTTGGATACAGAACTGACTCAAAGGTAGAAGACAGGGGGTGGTGGTTGAGGGTTTTTTTTCAAACTGGAGGCCTGTGACCAGTGGAGTGCCACAAGGATCAGTGCTGTGTCCACTGCTTTTCATCATTTATATAAATAATTTGGATGTGAGCATAAGAGGTATAGTTAGTAAGTTTGCAGATGACACCAAAATTGGAGGTGTAGTGGACAGTGAAGAGGGTTACAACAGGATCTTGATCAGATGGGCCAATGGGCTGAGAAGTGGCAGATGGAGTTTAATTCAGATAAATGTGAGGTGCTGCATTTTGGGAAAGCAAATCTTGTACACTTAATTGTAAGGTCCTAGGGAATGCTGCTGAACAAAGAGAGCTCGGAGTGCAGGTTCATAGCTCCTTGAAAGTGGAGTCACAGGTAGATAGGATAGTGAAGAAGGCATTTGGTATGCTTTCCTTTATTGTATTGAGTACAGGAGTTGGGAGGTTATGTTGCGGCTGTACAGGACATTGGTTTACAAAATTATGAGGGGCATGGATAGGATAAGTAGACAAAGTCTTTTCCCTGGGGTGGGGGAGTCCAGAACTAGAGGGCATAGGTTTAGGGTGAGAGGGGAAAGATATAAAAGAGACCTAAGGGGAAACCTTTTCACACAGAGGGTGGTACATATATGGAATGAGCTTCCAGAGGAAGTGTTGGAGTCTGGTACAATTGCAACATTTTAGAGGCATTTGGATGGGTATATGAATAGGAAGGGTTTGCAGGGATATGGGCCAGGTGCTGGCAGGTGGGACTAGATTGGGTTGGGATATATGTTCGGCATGGTCAGGTTGGACCGAAGGGTCTGTTTCCATGCTGTACATCTCTATGACTCTATGAATGTATTAGAGGATAAATAGACAAACTCTCTTCCCTGGGATCGGGGAGTCCAGAACTAGAGGGCAAAGGTTTAGTGAGAGGGGAAAGATGTAAAAGAGACCTAAGGGGCAACTTTTTTACGCAGAGGTAAGGTTCCTCTGGTAGCTCATTCATGTGTATGGAATGAGCTGCCAGAGGATGTGGTGGAGGCTGGTCCAATTGCAACATTTAAAAGGCATCTGGATGGGTATATGAATAGGAAGGGTTTAGAGGGATATGGACCAGATACTGGCAGCTAGGACTAGATTGGGTTGGGATATCTGGTCAGCATGGAGGAGTTGGACTGAAGGGTTTGTTTCATGCTGTACATCTCTATGACTCTATGACTCTTCTTCAGAACCATAACCACCTTCTGAAAAAGGTCACTAGACCTCATTTCGTGTCCAGTATGAATGCACTGTAGGGAAAAAGAAACACAAACTGCTGGGTTTGGATTCTGCCAGGGCCACTCAGATCCTGGCCTCATTAAGCCTTGGTTCAAACTTCCCCAACAACAATCACTGATCCCCTCTGACACACACTGACCCCCCGACACTCACTGACATCCTGACATTCACTGACACCCTGACATTGAACGTCCCTGATACTCACTGATCCCCCCCAACACTCACTGACATCCTGACATTAACCCTCTTGACACTCGTTGACATACTGACCCCCTGACATTGCCCCCCCCCAACACTCACACTGACACCCTGACACTCAATGAACTCCCCTGACACTGACCTCCCAACACTCACTAACCTCCCTGACATTGACCCCTCCAACATTGACCTCCTGACACTGACCTCCTGACACTAAACCCCTGACACTCACTGACCCCAGATACTGACCACCTGACACTTATTGATTCCCCCAACACCCACTGATTCCCCCAACACCCACTGATTCGCCCAACACTCACTGATTCCCCCAACACTCACTGCCACCCTGACACTCAATGAACTCCTCTGACACTAAACCCCTGACACTCACTGACCCCAGATACTGACCACCTGATGCTCACTGATTCCCCCCTCCCAACACTCACTGATTCCCCCCGACACTCACTGACCCCGATACTCACTGAGCCCCCCCATACACAGATGCCCCAACACTGACCCCTGACATTGAGCCCCCGACACTTGACTCCCTGACATTCATCAACTCACCGACACACACTATTCCATTTGCAATTTTCAGATGACTTTTTGAATTGCGGCTAAAGTAATGTTTTATTAATGATCATTCATTGTCACATTATAATTTGCCCACCTCTGTGCCTGATGTCTTGTCAGGAATTACAGTGCTGTCTTGCATGTTTTGCACTTTTCTGTGCACTTTATGCTGCCCTATGCATGACTGTACTCTTGTGTAGTCTGTGTGTTTATATAGCACCTTGGTCCTAGAGGAATGCTGTTTCGTTTTTATTGTACCCGTTGTATCTGGTAGAAACGACAAATAAAGCTACTCTATTTTACTGACCCCCTGACACTGACTGACATCTCTGACACTGACCCCCTGACACTGACTCCCCTGACACTCACTGTCCCAAATCAGTACTTACTGACCACCCTATGCCCAACACTTACTACCTCCCCCAGACTCTCAATGACTGCCCCACCCCCATCCTGATTCCTTCTGGTCACTGTTTGTTTCTGTAATTATCCATCTGAATTACAGACATTTCTCCCCTAGCCCATGCTGTATTGATTCCTGTTGTCAAAAAGCAATTTAATTGAAAAATTCTTATCGTTGTGTTCACATTGGAACTCTCCAAAACATTAGTCTACCTCTGCCTCCATTTTCCTGTGGACCTCCATTCAAATGTCCACATTAGTGTCCATCATTAATATAACCTCCTCAGTCTCAAAGTCTGGAATTCCTTCCTCAAACCATTCCACCTTTCTCTCCTGTTTTAAGACACCAAAATGACCTCTTTGATCAAGACCTGTCCTCATATCCCCTTTTGGAGTTTTTGGTCAGAATGCAGCCACAAGAATTTCTACTGTGATAACGATCCTATTTAAATAACATATATTAATGTTTAGCTGACATGGGGAATGGTTCAGGAATTTTCAGAAAAGTGTCATTGGAACTATTCTGAGGATGAAATGTCTCCTGAAAATGCCTGATGCTGAGCAATCATTTACAAAGTTGACACTTTCCCTGGTATAAAAGCCAGCTCTATTTACGTGATATCTTCAGAGACCACACATTGGAATAGAAATCCTGGAAGGGATCCAGCAGATGCTCCTTCCCATGTAAATTGAAGTACAATCACAAAATTCCAAAGTTCTAAGTCGTTTACACGGAGGAACTGATAACCTGATAACCCCATTTCAGACATTGACAAAAAGTCCAGCAATAAACATGTTTGTACTTCAGATAAAAGGACCACATTTGTTATTGCACTGAATTCCATGGGAGTTACAGTACAGGAGCCAGTTGACCAGTCGAAACTAGTTCTTCTACCATATTCGTGTCTCTTTTCAGCCTCCATCATAACTTCCCACCCTGTCTTTCTAGTCCTTCCTTACTCATGCACTTATCTGGTTTCCTTTTAAATATATCTCGCACTTCATGTCAATGTCACCTTGTGGATGTGATTTCCACCTTTCTCCTAAATCCCTGATTGGATTTTTGAGTGATTATTTTATACTTGTCGCCTCTGGTTTCAATCATTCTGCTCTTCAATAATTGGAAATTGGATCTCTCTTGGAGCCAATATTTACAGAAAGAGGGCTAGGGAGTACAACAAAGCAAAGAGCTGGCATACAATCAATAAGCCAAATGGTTTCTCTCTACGATAAAGGCCCTTTATTATTGTATGACATGTTGCCCTGTCCAGTTTGTTTACCTAGCTTATCTAAACTGTCCTCGGTATGTATGGCCTCTCTGTTTTGGTTCCTATCCCCAACATTCCTTTGAAATAAGCACCAGCAAAAGTGAGAAGCAGGTTTCTGTCACACTCTCTCCACTGGCTTCTGGAACCATGGAGTAGATTATTACAGAGTCATAGAGATGTACAGCATGAAAACAAACCCTTTGGTCTAATCCGTCCATGCCGACCAGATATCCAACCCAATCTCGTCCCACCTGCCAGCACCCGGACCATATCCCTCTAAACCCTTCTTATTCATATACCCATCCAAATGTCTCTTAAATGTTGCAATTGTACCAGCCTCCACCACTTTCTCTGGCAGCTCATTCCGCACCCGTACCACCATCTGTGCAAAAATGTTGCCCCTTAGGTCTCTTTTGTATCTTTCCTCTCTCACCCTAAACCTATGCCCTCTAGTTCTGGACTCCCCGACCCCAGGGAAAAGACTTTGCCTATTTAACCTATCCATGCCCCTCATAATTTTGTAAACCCTATAAAGTCACCCCTCAGCCTCCAACATTCAAGGGAAAACAACCCGAGCCTGTTCAGCCTCTCCTTATAACTCAAATCCTCCAACCCTGGCAACATCCTTGTAAATCTTTTCTGAACTCTTTCAAGTTTCACAACATCGTACTGATAGGAAGGAGACCAGAATTGCATGCAATATTCCAACAGTTACCTAACCAATGTCCTGTACAGCAGCAACATGACCTCCCAACTCCTGTACTCAATACTCTGACCAATAAAGAAAAGCATACAAAACTCCTTCTTCACTATTCTATTTACCTTCAACTCCACTTTCAAGGAGCTATGAACCTGCACTCCAAGGTCTCTTTGTTCAGCAACATTCACTAGGACCTTACCATTAAGTGTATAAGTCCTGCTAAGATTTGCTTTCCCAAAATGCAGCACCTCGCATTTATTTGAATTAAACTCCATCTGCCACTCTCAGCCCATTGGCCCATCTGGTCAAGATCCTGTTGTAATCTGAGGTAACTCTCTTCGCTGTCCACTACACCTCCAATTTTGGTGTCATCTGCAAACTTATATGCTCACAACCAAATCATTTATGTAAATGAAAAAAAGTAGAGGGCCCAGCAGCGATCCTTGTGGCATTCCACTGGTCACAGGCCTCCAGTCTGAAAAACAACCCTCCACCACCACCCTCTGTCTTCTACCTTTGAGCCAGTTCTGTATCCAAATGGCTAGTTCTCCCTGTATTCCATGAGATCTAACCTTGCTAATCAGTCTCCCATGGGGAACCTTGTCAAACGCCTTACTGAAGTCCATATAGATCACATCTACTGCTCTGCCCTCATCAATACTCTTTGTTACTTCTTCAAAAAACTCAATTAAGTTTGTGAGACATGATTTCCCACGAACAAAGCCATGTTGACTATCCCTAATCCATCCTTGCCTTTCCAAATACATGTACATCTTGTCCCTCAGGATTCCCTCCAACAACTTGCCCACCACTGAGGTCAGGCTCACTGGTCGATAGTTCCCTGGCTTGTCCTTACCGCCCTTCTTAAACAGCGGCACCACATTTACCAACCTCCAGTTTTCTGGCACCTCACCTGTGACTATCGATGATATAACTAGAGGCCTAGCAATCACTTCTCTAGCTTCCCACAGAGTTCTCAGGTACACCTGATCAGGTCCTGGGGATTTATCCACCTTTACCCATTTCAAGACATCCAGCACTTCCTCCTCTGTAATCTGGACATTTTGCAAGATGTCACCATCTATTTCCCTATTGTCTATGTCTTCCATATCCTTTTCACAGCAAATACTGATGCAAAATACTCATTTAGTGTCTCCCCCATTTTCTGTGGCTCCACACAAAGGCCGCCTTGAGGGGCCCTATTCTCTCCCTAATTATCCTTTTGTCCTTAATATATTTATAAAAACCCTTTGGATTCTCCAATATTCTATTTGCCGAAACTATCTCATGTCCCCTTTTTGCCCTCCGGATTTCCCTCTTAAGTATACTCCTACTTTCTTTATACTCAAGGATTCACTCGATCTATCCTGTCTATACTTTATATATGCTTCCTTCTTTTTCTTAACCAAATCCTCAATTTCTTTAGTCATCCAGCATTCCCTATACCTATCAGCCTTTCCTTTCATCCTGACAGGAATATACTTCTTCTGGATTCTCATTATCTCATTTCTGAAGGCTTCCCATTTTCCAGCCGTCCTTTTACCTGCGAACATCTGACCCCAATCAGCTTCCGAAAGTTCTTGCCTAATATCATCAAAATTGGCTTTTTTCCAATTTAGATCTTCAACTTTTAGAGCTGGTCTATCCTTTTCCATCATTATTTTAAATCTAATAGAATTATGGTCACTGGCTCCAAAGTGCTCCCCACTGACACCTCAGTCACCTGCCCTGCCTTATTTCCCAAGAGCAGGTCAAGTTTTGCACCTTCTCTAATAAGTACATCCACATACTGAATCAGAAAATTATCTTGCATGCACTTAACAAATTCCTCTCCATCTAAACCTTTAACACTATGGCTATGTTTGGAAAGTTAAAATCCCCTACCATAATAACATATTATTCTTACAGATAGCTGAGATCTCCTTACAAGTTTGTTTCTCCATTTCCCTCTGACTATTAGGGGGTCTATAATACAATCCCAATAAGGTGATTATCCCTTTCTTATTTCTCAGTTCCACCCAAATAACTTCCCTGGATGTATTTCTGGGAATATCCTCCCTCAGCACAGCTGTAATGTTATCCCTGATCAAAAATGCCACTCCCCCTCCTCTCTTGCCTCCCTTTCTATCCTTCCTGTAGCATTTGTATCGTGGAACATTAAGATTCCAGTGCTGCCCATCCCTGAGCCATGTTTTGGTAATTGCTATGATATCCCAGTTCCATGTTCCTCATCTGCCTTCCCTGTTAGGCCCCTTGCATTGAAATAAATGCAGTTTAATTTATTAGTTGTACCTTGTCCCTGCCTACCCTGACTGTTTGATTCGCTTCTGTTCTCAACTGCACCAGTCTCAGATTGATCTCTTTCCTCACTATCTCCCTGGGTCCCACCCCTCCACCTTACTAGTTTAAATCCTCCCAAGTAATTCTATCAAATTTCCCTGCCAGTATATTAGTCTCCTTCCAATTTAGGTAAAATCCATCCTTCTTGTACAGGTCACTTCTACCCCAAAAGAGATTCCAATGATCCAAAAATGTGAATCCTTCTCCCATACACCAGCTCCTCAGCCATGCATTCATCTGCTCCATCCTCCTATTCCTGCCCTCACTAGCTCGTAGCACTGGGAGTAATCCAGATATTATTACTCTTGAGAACCTCCTTTTTAAATTTCTGCCTAACTTTCTGTAATCTCCCTTCAGAATCTCAACCTTTTTCCTTCCTATATCATTGGTCCCAATGTGGACAATGACCTCTTGCTGGCCCCTCTCCCTCATGAGAACTTTCTGTACCCTCTCTGAGACATCCTTGATCCTGGTACCAGGGAAACAACACCCCATTTTGCTTTTTTACTGCTGGTCACAGAAACGTCTGTCTGTATCTCGGACTATAGAATCCCCTAACACAATTGATCCCTTGGAAACCGACGTACTCCTTGTTGCATTAGAGCCAGTCTCAATACCAGAAACTTGGCTATTCATACTACTTTCCCCTGAGAATCCATCACCCACTACATTTTCCAAAACAGCATACCTGTTTCAAATGGGTATATCCACAAAAGATTCCTGCCCTAGGTACCTACCTCTCTTACCTTTCCTGGAGTTAACCCATCTATGTGACTGTATCTGAGACTTTTCCCCCTTCCTATAACTGTCATCCATCACATAACTGTTGCTGTTGCAAAGTCCTCATTGCTTCTATTAATCTAGATCAGAAACTGAGGAATATCAGGCAATCCACTCCACCCTCATGCTGCACATTGGGCTAAACACCTGAAAACTGGCTTTGTGTTATAGGTAAAAGTCTGACACCTCCCTTCAAATCTGAATTGAACTAAATTAGGTTTTCACCACATGTACTTAACTGACTACAGTGAAAAGTTTACAAGTCGCCACTTACAGTGCCATCTTGGATACAAGGTACCTAGACACCGATTGTTCAGTAAAAGTTCGTAGGAAAAAAAAATGGTAAAATTTTTAAAAGCCCAACATTGAAGATCTGGGATTATATTAGAAAATAGAGAAATAAAAATTCAAAACAAAGAGTCCTTCCAACCCTGTCCACATTGGCACCTAGCCTCCAGTCCGTACTGAGCCTTGACTCCAGACTGTGCCAGGCTTCACCTCAAGGCTGACAAGGCCAGGAGACTGCTCTGGAATCACCTCAAGGCCAGAGGCTTGTGCTGAAACCATGCTGGGGGCCAAGAGGCTGCCACGCTAGTCAGGGAAACTGCCACACTGGGCCAGGAACTCACCACACAAGGCTGGGAGATCTCCATACCCGGCCAAGAGACCACCATAACAGCCAGGAGACCACCAAACCGGGCCGGGGGCTTGCCACACCAGGCCAAGAACCCGCCACACCGGACTGGGTGAACTCCACACCAGGCCGGGAATTCGCCATACCGGGCAAGGGGACCTCCATACTGGGCTAGGAACCTGCCACACCGGGCTGGGAGACCTCCATACCAGGTCAGGAACTCACCACACCGGGCTGGGAGACCTCCACACTCGGCCAGGAGATCTCCACACTGGGCTGGGAGACCTCCATATCAGGCCAGGAGATCTCCACATTTGGAAGGGACACTGCCACATCGGGCCGGGAACTTTGCCAGGAGACCACCACGCAGGATGGGAACTCACCATACCAGGCCAGGAGACCTCCACACCAGGACTGGAGGAGGCCTTGCCGGGTTCTTGCAGAGGCTGAGAGTCCAATTCTGCACGGAGGCTGGGAGTCTAAGTCTGTGCTGCTGAGGCTAGGACGACAGGAAGATGCTGAGAAAAAAAGAAGAGCCAAAAAGAGAAAATTGAAAAACAAGGGGTAAAAAAAGGAACAGATGGAGTGGACGAACGTGAGTTGAAGCGGCCTGTCCACCACCATCCTGGCGGTTCTCTGATAATATTGTGCCTTTAAGACTTGTATTCTATGCTGTTTCTCTTGCAGAGGAGTGCTGTCACAGTGGTACCGAACTGTCTCCTTCAGACAGGCTGTCAGCAAACAGCTTTGAGTTCTCTGTGAGTGTTTTTTTTAAAAGTAAGTCAAAAGAATCATCAGTGAGTGGGGTCAGGCTCATCCAGACCCAAAAGGACTTTAGTTTTCTTTTCGGTTGGTGGGCTTTTGCTGGCTGTTGGAGCTGAAAACTTGCATTTTCAGGGTAAAGTTTTGAACAGAGAGGTTTCCTCTTAAAAAATCAACAAGGGCAGATTGTTTCTTTTGGTGTTTCTAACTACTGAACTGGAGACAGACTGCATATGAAAATTTAAAAAAACTGTATTTCTGATATGCTGCCTTCCTGAATCACTGCAACCCATGGGCTGTGGGCTGACCCACTGTCATGATTGTAATGAGTTTAGAGTTCCCTGATTGGGGCTGCTAATCTGGTCCAGTTAGGAATCCCTGGCTGACAGAAATAAACAGGAATGCCAGACATCCTGGCACTCTGAGCGCTGGCTCTGAGGGAGCTTGGTCAGTGTCAAGGACTCTCCACCTGTAAATAAAGGGTGATTTAGCGACAGGATGCTGGCCTCTGTGGGAGGAAATTCCAGGATTTTGATCGAGCGACAGTGAATGAATGATTATACATTTCCAAATCAAGATGGTAAGTGGCTGGTAGGGGAACTTACAGGGGATGGTATTCCCTAATTTCCAGAATTATGAAGTTGGAAGAGGTTGCAGTGATAGGGGTGCCATCCCTAACCAAACCCATGTGAATGTGTGAGCATATATACACTGTGGCAGCATTAATGAAGTCTAATTCTGTGTGGTATGTCAGTAAATTAAAACAAATATAGCTAATACTATGTGCCTCTTCATCAGTTGTTAAAGATAAATATCAACATTTAAAAGGGATAGAATATAGAACATTACAGCGCAGTACAGGCCCTTCGGCCTTCGATGTTGCGCCGATCTGTCATACCAATCTGAAGCCCATCTAACCTACACTATTCCATGTACGTCCATATGCTTGTCCAATGACGACTTAAATGTACTTAAAATCTACTACAATTGCAGGCAAAGCATTCTCTCTTACTACTCTCTGAGGAAAGAAACTACCTCTGACATCTGTCCTATATCTATCACCCCTCAATTTAAAGCTATGCCCCCTTGTGCTCACCGTTACCATTCTTGGAAAAAGGCTCTCCCTGTCCACCCTATCTAACCCTCTGATTATCTTATATGTCTTTATTAAGTCACCTCTCAACTTTCTTCTCTCTAATGAAAACAGCCTCAAGTCCTTCAGCCTTTCCTCATAAGACCTTCCCTCCATACTAGGCAACATCCTAGTAAATCTCCTCTGCACCCTTTCCAAAGCTTCCACATCCTTCTTATAATGCGGTGACCAGAACTGTACACAATACTCCAAGTGTGGCCGCACTAGAGTTTTGTACAGCTGTAGCATAACCTCATGGTTCCAGAACTTGATCCCTCTATTAATGAAAGCTAAAACACTGTATGCCTTCTTAACAACCCTGTCAATCTGGGTGGCAACTTTCAAGGATCTGTGTACCTGGACACCGAGATCTCTCTGCTCATCTACACTACCGAGAACCTTACCATTAGCCCAGTACTTTGCATTCTGGTTACTCCGACCAAAGTGAATCACCTCACACTTGCCCGCATTAAACTCCATTTGCCACCTCTCAGCCCAGCTCTGCAGCTTACGTTTGTCTCTTTGTAATCTACAACATCCTTTGTCACTATCCACAACTCCACCGACCTTAGTGTCGTCTGCAAATTTACTAACCCACCCTTCTACGCCTTCATCCAGGTCGTTTATAAAAACAGCAATGGACCCAACACCGACCCTTCCAGTACACCACTGGTAACTGGACTCTAGGGTGAACATTTCCCATCAACCACCACCCTCTGTCTTCTTTCAGCAAGCCAATTACTGATCCAAATTGCTATATCTCCCACAATTCCATTCCTCCGCATTTTGTATAATAGCCTACTGTGGGGAACCTTATCGAATGCCTTGCTGAAATCCATATAACCACATCAACCGGTTTACCCTCATCTACCTGTTTGGTCACCTTCTCAAAGAACTCAATAAGGTTTGTGAGGCACGACCTACCCTTCACAAAACCATGCTGACTATCCCTAATCAAATTATTCTTTCCTAGATGATTATAAATTCTATCTCTTATAACCTTTTCCAACACTTTACCAACAACCGAAGTAAGATTACCAACAACTGAAGATACAAAAGTTGCTTTCAGAATAGCAAGTTTAATATGCATTGCAGCTGTGCAGCATGTTCTATGTGTACCTTGCCTTTAAGAGAGTTCATAGAGTCATACAGCACAGAAACAGATCTTACTTTCCAACTCATCAGCGCTGACCAGACATCCCAATCTGGTCTAGTCCCATTTGCCAGCATTTGGTTCATATCCCTCTAAACCTTTCCTATTCATATACCCATCCAGATGCCTTTTAAATGTTGTAATTGACCCACCTCCACTACTTCCACTGGCAGCTTTTTCCATACACCACCACCCTCTGCATGAAACTAAACCTCTCACCTTTAAACTATACCCTCTAAGTTTTGAACCCCTCCCCCCACCACTAGGAAAAAGCTTTTAGTTGTTAACCCTATCCATGCCCCTCAAGGTTTTATAAACCTCTATAAGATCATCCCTCAGCCTCCAGAGAAAAAAGCCCCAGCCTACTCAGCCCCTCTCTATAACTCAAACCTTCAGTCTTGGCAACATCCTTGTAAATCTTTCCTGCACTCTGTCAAATTTAATACCATCCAAAGTTATCTATGTGGACTTCAGCAAACCATTTGACAAGGTTTCGCATGATAGCCTGCTTGGTAAGGTTAGATCACATGGGATCCGGGGGAGCTAGCCAATTAGATACAAAACTGGCTTGAAGATATCAAACAGATAATGGTGCTTTTCTGCCTGGAGGCCTGTAGCCAGCAGTGTGTCACAATGATCAGTGTTGGGTCCATTGCTTTTCATGATTTGCATTAAAGATTTGGATATGAATATAGGAGGTATGGTTAGTAAGTTTGCAGATCACTCCAAAATTGGAGGTATAGTAGAAAGTGAGGAAATTATGTCAGAGTACAATGTGACCTGTTTTAAGAACTTCATATGCTGTCTGTATACAGTATTGTGACTGTGCGTAGCAAGCTGCATACATACACAAATGTATGCTTCATAACTTCTAATATGTTTTACTGTGTAACCTGAATTAACCCATTGGTTATTCAGTCTCTAATGCACTATTGATTTGTAGAAGGCTATCACTCACATGACACAGCACACAGTAATTTCAGCACATAGGATTACAGGGCACAGTCACACTCACAGGGATCCATCAAGTACTGCAAATGTATTGAAGCAGATCAAAGAAGCAGGCTATTAATCATCTAAAATAATCATTGGGTTAAAAACTCTGTAGACAGTCATTAAGAAACAGAAGGGGCTCGTCCAGAGTCAGTGGGGGAGATAGTATGAAATGAAAGTTACCCGATCATTCAAAAATACTCCTGATTAAATGACAGGACAATATTGCATTCTTTGCTTCCTGGAGTATGCATGTTGTGAGTGAGAGAGTAAGAGACTTCCATTCCCAGGAATCTTTACTGACATCTATTTTCAGAATATTTTGACTGTCTCTCTGAGCTGAATATACAGTATATCAGAGCACATTCCTCTCCCAGCACATAGTGCCAGATTTGAATTGCATTTAGCATTACATTCTTGACCTGAATGCTGTTTCATTGGCCTGGTCCCATGACTAGGAGACAAAGCATCTATTTCATAGCCCAGCTACTAACAGGAACTCAGCCTGGCAGCTGTTTGTTGGAATGTCCTAACATGTGGGGCAGGATTTTCCGTTTTGGATTGGGACAGATGCAATGTTCCCGGACACTACTCTATCTGCCACTTTCACACAGACTTTGGGTAGATTGTAAAATGTCCAAAGCTCCTGGATTTGTGAAATTTGAGGGGAGATGGGTCAGTAGTAATCATTAACCAATCAAAACCCAAAGTGGAGTCCCTTCCAGAAAAAGAGGAGAAAGCAAATGGACCACTTAGTAAGGAAAGTGGGACTGATCCGAAGTGAATCTAATGCTGCAACTGGAAGCAACACCAAACAGCTAAAACCAGCAGAAAATCAGGGCATGGAAATGGAAGTGGATTAAATATGCCTTTGTACTTTTATATATTAAAAGAAGGTCCTCTGTGCCCATTATCTGAGACTATAGTTACTGTTGTATCTCTAGGTTACATGGCACATATTCAATTATTCTCATATGTACCTAGTTCAGTGTCATTAGTATTAAAATGGTTTAAACAAGAATCCTACAAAATTGATTTACTATCATTGAATCATACAACACAGAAATACTGTAGATCCTTCGGTCCAACCAATCCACACCGATCATGTTCTCAAACTAAACCAGCCCTCCCTGCTGCACTTGGTCCCGATCCCTCCAAACTTTTCCTATTCATGAACTTATCCAAATATCTTTTAATTGTTGTAACTGTATCTACATCCACCACTTCTTCTGGCAGTTCATTCCACACACTAACCACTCACTATAAAAATATTGCCCCTCATGTCCTTTTCAAATCATTCTCCTCTCACCTTAAACCTCTGGCCCCTACTTTCAAACTTCCCCACCCGCGAGAAAAGACACTTGTCATTCACCTTATCTATGCCCCTCTTGATTTTACAAATCTCAATTTCAACCTTCTGCACTCCAGTGAAAAATGTCCCAGTCTGTTTTAGATCTCAAACCCTCCATTCCCAACTTCACCCTGGTAAATCTTTTCTGCACTCTCCCCACTTTAATAATATTCTTCCTGTAACAGGGTGACCAGAACTGCACAACACTCCAGAAGAGGCCACACCAATGTCCCACACAACTTCGACATCCCAACTCAAAGGTCTGAGCAATGAAGGCAAGTTCACTGAATGCCTTCCTAACTATCCTGATTACCTTGACACACATTACAAAGAATTATGTACCTGAACCCCTAGGTCTCTCTGTTCTACAACACTAGATGCCGATCTCTGTTTTATAATTTTTCTGGGAGTATTTTACAAGCACTTGAATAATCACTCGCCTTTCTGCAGTTCAGGCTTATAATTATTCTGTATTTGAATTGGCTTCACATGATAGGTCTTGTGCACGTTATATGAAATAACAGCCAATAAAATTATAGCATTTGATTTTTAAAAATCCACGAGTGTATAATGGGATAAACACAGGGAAATAGCTTCAGGCTGGTGGAGTGAAATATTGTACAAAGTAATGGTTCTGAAGGGGCTAATATTGATGCTGTACTTGTTTCACCTGTTCTACTGCTAGTTATATCTAGCTTTTGTACTAACTCCTGTCAGGTTCATGTAAGCATGCCTGAGCAATTGTCTGTCATGCAATAAATGTTCTCAGAGTCATACAGCACAGAAACAGACCCTTCGGCTCAACTCGTCCATGCTGACCAGGTCTCCTAAACAGAATCAGTCCCTTTTGCCAATATTTGGACCATAATCCCTCTAAATCCTGTCCAAATATCCACTTCTATCACTTCCTCTGGCAGCTTGTTCCACACACACACACCACCCTTTATGTGAAAACGTTGCCCCTCAGATCCCTTTTGAATCTTTCTCCTCTCACCTTAAACCTATGCCCTTTAGTTTTGGACTCCCCTCCTCTGGGTAAAAGACATTGGTGTTTAATCCAATCCATGCCTCGCATTATTTTATAAAATCTCTATAAGGTCACCACTCAGCCTCTGATGCTGCAAGAAAAATAGCCCCAGCCCCAGTCTCTCCCTACAGCTGAAATCCTTTGTCTAAGCAACATCCTTGTAGATATTTTCTGAATCCTTTCAAGTTTAACAATTTATTTCCTATAACAGGGAGACCAGAATTGAATGCAGCATTCAAAACTAGCCTAGCCAATGTCCTGTGCAGCCAAAACATGACAGTTCAACTCCTAAATTTGGTGCACTGACCATAATGGCAAATGTACCAAACACCTTCTTTGTTGTCCTGTCTACCTGTGTCTCACTTTCAAGGATCTTCCACCCCAAGGTCTCTTTGCTTGGCAACACTCCCAGGATCCTACCATTGAGTGTATGAGTCCTGCCTTGGTTTGCTTTACCACAATGTAGCACCCCACATTTATCTAAATTAAACTCCATCTGCTAATCCTTGGCCCATTGACCCATCTGATCAAGGTACCGTAGTACTTCTTCATTGTTCATTACACCTCCAGTTTTGGTTGGACAGAACATAAGTGTGCCTCGAAGCAGTCACTCAGTCTGCGTTTTGTCTCCCCAGCGTAGAGGAGACCACATTGTGAGCAGCAAATCCAGGAGGCTAGATTGAGTGAAGTCCAGGTAAATCGCTACTTTACCTGGAAGGTGCTGGGGGTGGAGGAGGAGTGGATCAGGGTGTCCCAGATGGAATAGTGCCTGCAAAGGACTGACAAGGGAGAGGAGGGGAATATGTATCTGGTAGTGGTCACTCCAGTCTGACCCCACTCATTCAGGTAAATTGTTGAAATAAAGTGGGGGCAGCAATCGACAAATCAAGTAAAATTCTGCACACCAAATCAAAAGAAGTCAGACAGAGGAGCTCCTCAGCAAGTATATGGTCAGAGCAAATCTAGTTTTGAGCATTCAATACAGGATACAAAAGTAGGGATATAATGATGAAACTCTAGAAGACACTAGTGAGGCCACAATTGGAGTAATTCTGGTCCCCACATTACAGGAAAGATGCAATTGCTTTGGAGAGAGTGCAGAGCTGATCAGCTGGAATGTTGCCAGGGCTGCAGAATTGTAGCTACGAGGAGAGATCAGAAAGACTGGGGCTGCTTTCCTTGGAACAGAGAAGGCTGAGGGGTGACATGATTGAGATATACAAAATTGTGAGGAGTACAGTGGAAGGAGGAACACGTTTCCCTTGGCAGAAAGTTCAAAACCAGAGGTTGATTCAAGCTAAGCGGCAGTAGGATTAGAGGAGATGTGAAGAAAAATGCTTTTACACAGACGGTGAGGGAGTGGTGTCTGGAATTCACTACCTGGGTTGGTGCTGAAGGCAGAGACCCTAAACCCCTTTGAAAAGTACCTGGATCTGCATCTTAAGTGCTGTTCGCTGCAGGGCTATGTGCTATGTGTTATGTGTATGAAGATGGGAATAGAAGGGGCATCTGGGTGTTTTTGGGTCAGCATGGACAAGATGGGCCAAATAGCCTCAGTCTGTGCTGTATCATCTCTATGGTTCAGGGCATGGTTACTGAAAGTGAGAGGTTATATGTTTATACCTCCCAGCGTAGGTAATTTGTCATTTATAGACGAGAGAGTGTGAGAAAGAGAGAGAAAAACAGATATACAGTTTGAGGGGCACCACTCAGAATTAAATTGAGTGCAAATAATTACTACAACCCTATATGAGAGAAAGACCCATCCACGACAATCTTAATATTGAATGAACGAACAGAAGGAGTACCCCACTCCCCCAAAGAACCCAGAATATACACCAAGCTAGGGTTCAGAATGAACCTGTCTCACCCCAATGTGACTGTGACATGTTGGGCAGTGTCACAGAATTCCAGAAGACAGGAGAGGAACAGGCAAATGTCCAGCCAGTATTTTACCATGATCTGGCTAAACCTCAGATCCCACAGTCAACAAGAAAACATTCCACCTCTCAGCTATAAGACATTTCTGTCATGCTCTCAAATTTGCAAAGGAAATAGTTTTCCTTCCACGTGCCAAACTGGAAGCTTGTTTCTGCCAAAAATAATTACTCACAGTCACTCCATCAATTGAAGTAATCCAGCTGGACTGTGTAACCAAGGTAACACAGATAAATAAAACTTACTGCTGGATTTTCACAGATGTATACGTTGTGTGACACACTGATCAGTGCACACGGCTCCCAGTGTGACACACTGATCAGTGCACACGGCTCCCAGTGTGACACACTGATCAGTGCACACGGCTCCCAGTGTGACACACTGATCAGTGCACACGGCTCCCAGTGTGACACACTGATCAGTGCACACAACCCCTGAAGAGTTGTGCTCCACAACTTGCTAATCCCCGAGCCAACATTGGCATCTATTCAACAATGTGGAATATTGCCCAGGCATATCCTGGACGCAAAAAGCTGAACAAATCCAAACCATCCAAATACCGCTCTGTCAGTACTCCTGATAATCAGTAAAGGGGTCATCAACAACACCTACTCAGCAACAACCTGCTCAATGATGCCCAGTTTGGTGTCTATCAGGACCATTCAGCTCCTGACCTCATTACGGCCTATTTTCAAACTTGGACCAAAGAGCTGAATTCCTGAGGTAAGTGAGAGTGATAGCCCTTGACATCAAGGAGCCCTAGCAAAACTGGAATCAATGGATATCAGGGGGCAAATTCTCCACTAGTTGAAGTCATACCTGGCACATAGGAGATGGTTATGGTTGTTGGAAGTCAGGCATCTCAGCTTTAGGATATCTCTGCACGAGTCCCTCAGGGTGGTGTCCAATGCCTAACTATTTTCAGTGGCTTCATCAATGACCTTCCCTCCATCATAAAGTTACAAGTGAGAGTGTTTGCTAATGATTGCACAATGTTCAGCACCATTCCTGACAACTCAGATCCTGAAGCAGTCCATGTTCAAATACAACAAGATCTGGACAATATCCAGGCTTCGGCTGACAAGTGACAAGTAACAAGTAACATTCACTCCACACAAATGCCAGACAATGACCATCTCTTAAAGTGACAATCTAACCACTGCCACTTGATATTACCACATCCTGGGGCTTACCATTAACCAGAAACTGAACTGGACTTGTCACATAAATGGTGGATATAAGAGCAGGTCAGAGGTTAGGAATACTGCGGTAAGTAACCCAGCTCCTGACTCCCCGAAGCCTGTCCAACATCTACAAAGCACAAGTCAGGAGTGTGATGGAATACTCCTCACCTCCCTGGATGAGTGCAGCCCCAAAGCAGCCACCAAATCTACAAACATCCACTACCTTCACCACCTGATGCTCAGTAGCAGTGGTGTGTACTATCTATAAGATGCACTGCAGAAATTCACCAGCAGCAATTAGACAGCACTTTCCAAACAAAGACAGTAGACACATGGGAATACCACTACCTGCAAGATCCTGTCCAAGCCACTCACCATCCTGACTTGGAATAATACTGCCATTCCTTCAAGGGCATTGTGGGTCAACCCACAGCACATGGACTGCAGCAGTTCAAGCAGGCAGCTCACCCCCACCTTCTCAAGGGGCAAGAAGGGACAGGCAATAATACCTATGTCCCGAGAGTGAATAAGGAAAACCTGCTGATCATTTTGAGGCTGAACATTGACCTTCATTGTAGTGACAGTGAACAGATAAGTGAAAAACAGCTGGCTTCTTATCCCTTACTGCAATGTAACAATGTCCAATGTAATTGAAAGTGTGCCCAAAAATGAACATAGTTGGATAGAGATAGTGTGCAGGGTGTGGGGACAAAGGAGGAGAATGACATGAGTTAATTTGAAGGGTCAGTACAGGGACAATGGACATAAATGGCCTTCTGTTACACTTGTGTGACACATGAGTTGCTGAGGTTGGATTCTTCCAGCTCCCTTCCTCTCAACACAGTCTGTAATCACTTGGGTAAGAGACCAGAGAAGTTTAAATCTACACAAACACTCCCAGTAAGAGTGTATTCCCTCAGAAGAGATTAGGAGAGGAAAAAAGGTTGGATAAAATTTAACTTTACAGCTGAGAAGTAAATGATTAAAATGAAGAGAGACCCAGAAATATGTGGCATAAGTTTATTATCAATAAAGGGAATGACAAGCATTTAATATTTTATTTAATGTGATGTAACAGGGTGCTTCACTTTGTTGGTGCTTTCTTTAGAAAAAGAACAAGATTTTTAAAACGTACTTTGCACAATATAATACTGTAGTGCTTGAAATCACAATGGAGTGAGTGATGAGGGGACAAGCAGCTTATAATACAAGGAGAGATCAAGATGTTGTGACTTATAGGTACTGCAGTAGAGCTCAAAAATAAAAACATTTGCTGGCTTTTAACCCTGACCATCACTCTGTGGTTTGAGATCCGACAAGAGTTTTGGCAGATCTGCGGTGTTTTTAAGAGCTGCCAACAGCTTGGAGCTACGTTAAAGTTCGAGAGGGTGATCGGAGGCCATCAGGTAGTGAGGGCAGCCCTGTCCCATCCCTCACAGATTGCACACTACATGGAATACATCTGAACACGACAAGTTCTAAACTACTGTTACTGTGTGTTACAGTGAAGACAGTGTCCCCAGCACTTTGCGTTAGCGGGTAAACAGCACAACATCGAACTTGGATCTTCCTGGAGTGTATGAAAGCCATCACTGGCCCCCAGCAGCATCACTCTTCTCATAGATGTAGCTCCCAACAACGCCGGTATTGACCCCTGTAAACACAGCAAGGAAACAGATGGCCATTGAGGAAGATGCACTGCCATACAGGATTAAACAGAAAGGCCATGCATTTTAACTTGAAATAGCCGACTGCTCAGATCCCTCTAAGGTCTGACCTCTCCCTACCCTTTGTAATTGTCTCCAGCTTTTCAAAATCCTTTCCCCTTCTGTAACTCTAGCCCCTTGCTGATCATTTCCCCAGCAGCCAGGGGCCCTGCAGAGATGCCAGGCTCTGAAATTCTTCTCCCTAATGCCAGTCACCATCAGACAGATAAGACTGACTGCTCAATCAATCTTCCAAAGCTACAAGTAGCATTTCAACTGAGAGGTGATTATACTGGATCCCAGTGAGAGGGTGATCAGTTACACAGCCATGGGTCACCAGATTCCAGTGAGTGGGCAGTCAGTTCCACCTGCAGGTCACTGGATCCCAGTGAGGGGGTGGGATGGGGTATCAGTTCCAAACATGGGCCACCAGATCCCAGCGAGAGGGGAATCAGTTGTACCCACAGATCACTGCATCCCAATAAGAAGGGGATCAATTTTACACCTGTGAACCTCTGGATCACAGAGAGGGGCATCAGTTCTACCTACAGGCCACTGGATCCACTGAGAAGGGGCGGATCAGTTTACACCTATGGGCCACTGGATCCCAGTGAGAGGGGGATCAGTTCCACACATAAGCCACTAGACAGATGTGGATCAGTTCTAATTACAATGAAGTCAGTAATTAGCAGCAAGATAAGCAGCAATTCCCCACTTGTGTGTTAATTCTGATAGTTGACACCATTGTTACCTTTTGGTCCAAACAGGATTCCGTAGCAGGGTTTGTGGCAGTAGGGTTGTCCATCATGCTGTGCAGAGACAAACAGAAAAACTATTTCAGCACCTTACCACTGCACTCACATACTAACTGCTCACCTTAAATAGCCCCCTCAATGAAGATAAAATCCCCAGACTGTTTTGCAAGTGGCTTTTCCTGGGATCCCACTGCTTTGAAATGGGCCATGCTCCCTACATACCAACAGTGACTGCACTTCACAAAGCCATGTCATTAGCTGTGACACACTCTGGGGGGTCCTGGACTTGCTGAAAAGCACTTCAGGAACACAAATTGCTTTTCAACAACAAAAAAAAACTTTGGCAAAGGAACACAACTTGAGGATGAGTTGCAAGCTGCCAGGCTCATCCTTTGGGTATGTTTTGGTGGACTCCATGTATTGGGATAAAGCATTAAGATTGTTGTCACAGCAATCCCTGCCTTTAATCCACTGGGAGACCATGAAGGCACCAGGTACGTTGACTTGTTGGTGACGTTCACTTTTCTGTAACTGAGGAAAGGTCATTTGCTTGTGGGGACTGGGGCAGGCCCATGTTCCCATTACGCAGTGAGGCAGTTTGTAAGCTTGCCCTTTTTTCACCAGTCAATTCAGCATACGTATACACTCCACCTGATGACCTTTCCCCTCTTAGCTGTTCTCGACCCTCTGCTAATTTCAATCAATTGGTTATCAGCGCTGGCTAAGTAGCCAGCACTGACCCTGGCACTGCACAGGAACAGGCCATTCATCCAAATCCCAAAGGCAATGCTCTACCATTCCCTGCAGCACAATTAACTTATGCACCTTCCCCATAGCAGCAGCAATAAGATGGGGGGGGGGGGAGGAAGAGGAGGAGGAAGACGATGAGGAGGAGGAGGAGGAGGAATGGGCATTTCTCAAAGTCTGGATGACTCTTATGTCCCTTTTCTTGTTTGAGAAGTGGAGGGATATTCAAAGGACAAGAGGCATCTCACTCCATTGGAGAGAGATGATTGGCTCAGTACAAATTGAAGATATACAAATGTTGTTTGGGGGTGGGGACAGGCCACCCCATTAACAACTACATCTGCTACAAGTGACAGGCTACACATTTAAGACAACACCTCATGTGGTGCAGTGTCCCCACTACCGGGCCAGGAGGCTTGGGTTCAAGTCTCATTTGCTCAAAGGTTTATAGTGACATCTCTGAACAAGTTAGCTAGAAAATATCTTAAGAGAGGGATGAGACAGAATTAGATCTCAGAGGGTAGTGAATCTACGGAATTCTTTATTGCAGAGGGCTGTCCGAGCCTGGTCATTAAAGCTGAGATGGACAGATTTTAATCAGTATGAGAAATCAAGAGTTGTGGGAAAAAGGCAGGAAAGTGGAGTTGAGGATGATCAGTTCAGCTATGATCTCATTGAATGGTGGAGCAGACTTGATGGGCTGAATTGCCTACTCCTGCACTAATGTCTTATGGGGACTGAACCCACATTTTAATCTGCACAAGTTATCTAACCAAGACAGCCAAGTACCCCCATTTTAAAAAGTGTCCATTTAATGTAAACCAGGATGACATCACTAACTGTGATGTTCTTCCGTACACAAACCGTAAGCTATTGAAACCCATTTCTCAGCCACACTGGGAGGTTAATAAGTCCTGACATTTTAAAAGTACCAGTCAGGAAATGGTTTGCAAGATGTTGGCTGACCAGAAAACATCTGGAGCGCTCTGATCCCTCCTGGAGTCCTGGGATGATCTGCTATAAGTCCCAGCAGAGGTAACAGGTTTGACCACAACTTCTGAACAAACTGCTCCAAGATGGACTGAGCTGCAATGGGAAACATTACTCATGCTGGCTCACCTTGCTGTCACTGTACTGCTGATATCTGTCCCACTGCCCTGCCATCTCTCAGCACCTGAACTTCAACTCTCATCAGGCAATCCTACTGTGGGGGGCATCATGTACATTCTGCTTTATATCAGCTGTGAGGAAGTGATTTACATTTCTTGGAGTCAAATCTTAACTAAAACACAAAAGGAAGCCTACAAAGGTTCAATGATGGGCAAAGATCTGATAAATGGAGTACATTGTGGCAAAGTATGAAACTGTCTATTTTGGCAGGAGGAATTTTTAAAGAAGCACATTATCTAAATGGTGAGAGGTTGCAGAGGGATCTGGGTGTCCTAGTGCATGAATTATGGAAGATTAGAGTGTAGGTACAGCAAGTAATCAGGAAAGCTAATAGAATTTAAGGGTAAGGAGGTTATATTTCAGTTATACAGAGTACTGGTGAGACCATATCTGGAGTACAGTGTACAGCATTGATCACCATACTTACAGAAGGATGTTACTGCATTGGAAGCAGTTCAGAACAGACTATTGGACTAATGGATTACCTTATAAGGAAAGGCTGGGCCTGTATCCTCTGGAATTTAGATGACTCAGAGGTCACTGATTTGAAGTCCTGAGGGGACCTGACTGGGTGGATGTGGAAAGGATGTTTTCTCTTATGGGAGAATCTAGAACTAAGGTTCATTGTTTAAAAATAAGGGACAACTATTTAAAATAGAGATGGGCAATTTTTTTTTGGTCTCAGAGTCTTTAAATTCCCTTCCTTAAAAAGGACATACTTGCAGAATCTTCAAATATTGTGGAAGTAGAGAGATAAATCTCTCCACTCTGCAGGCACCCTGCCTCTATTCCTGATGAAGGGCTTTTGCCCAAAACGTCGATGTTCCTGCTCCTCGGATGCTACCTGACCTGTTGTGCTTTTCCAGCACCACTCTAATCTAGACTCTGGTTTCCAGCATCTGCAGACCTTGTTTTTACCCAGGACATTGGTTCGGCCACAGTTGGAATATTGCGTGCAATTCTGGCCTATTTCATATTGGAAAGATGTTTTGAAATTTGAAAGGGTTCAGAAAAGATTTACAAGGATATTGCCAGGGTTAGAGGATTTGAGCTATAGGGAGAGGCTGAACAAGCTGGGGCTGTTTTTCCTGGAGCGTCAGAGGCTGAGGGGTGTCCTTATAGAGATTTACAAAATTCCGAGGGGCATGGATAGGATAAATAGACAAAGTCTTTTCCCTGGGGTCAGGGAGTCCATAACTAGAGGGCATAGGGTTAGGGTGAAACGGGAAAGATATAAAAGAGACCTCCGGGGCAACTTTTTTTCACACAGAGGATGGAATGAGCTGGCAGAGAAGGTGGTGGAGGCTTGTACAATTGCAACATTTAAAAGGCATTTGGATGGGTATATGAATAGGAAGGGTTTGGAGGGATATGGGCCAGGTGCTGGCAGGTGGGATGAGATTGGGTTGGGATATCTGGTCGGCATGGACAGGTTGAACCAAAGGGTCTGTTTCCATGCTGTACATCTCTATGACTATGACTCCATGTCAAAGGTCCAACAGCAAAACTACTGAGCAGCCTTGACTCAGTAGTTGGACTGTCATTTCAGAATCAGAAGGTTTATGGCCTAACCCTCAAATTGGAGCACAGAATCCAGACTGGAAATTGTGTGCAGTGCCAGGGGGTTGCTGCACATGGGGTGTTTCATCAGATTTCAGGCCCCATCTGCTGTTGGGATGGAGGTTAAAGACTTCCACAGCCTTAACTGGAAGAGCAGGACGTGTGTTCTCTCCAGCACTCTGGAGGAAATAAAAGGAAGACTTGCATTTATGATTATTTTTCATGATTAGAATGGAAATCGAAGTACGTCAGGTTTAAATGCACCTGAATTGGTTTCTATCTCTGAGATATGTTTCAGTAGGTTTGTAATCAAGTACGTCTCAAATTGCATCCCTAATACTCCCCAGTGTTGATATGCAATAGGTTTCCAGATATGGACCATGACAGATTGATTAAACACCCGTCCCCCGTAACAAAGCTGCAGTAGCAATATATCACTCTGTGTAACCCTGGCAGCAGGCAGAGAGTGAAGCCTTAGATTTGGAGGTTGATTCAAGTAAGCAAGGGCTAGCACCACTGCCTCACACACCAGGGACCTGGGTTCGATTTCACCTCCAGGCAACTGTCTGTGGAGCTTGCACATTATCCCAGTGTGGATTTCCTCTGGGTACTCCGGTTTCCTCCCACAGTCCAAAGATGTATAGATTAGGTGGATTTGCCATGAGAAATTGCACCATAGTGTCCAGGGTTGCGTAGGTTAGGTGGTTTAGTAATGGGAAATACAAGGATAGGATAGGATGCTGTTCGGAGGGTTGGGTGGAATGGATCGGCTGAATGGCCTGCTTTCACATTGTCAGGATTCAATGAGAGGTAGGTTTTAAAAGAGGAAAATGAAATGTAGTGGGGTACACGGCAATAACAAACAAGCTGCATTTACATTGTGCCCTTAATGTGATTAGATTAGATTAGATTAGATTACTTACAGCGTGGAAACAGGCCCTTCGGCCCAACAAGTCCACACTGACTCGCCGAAGCGCAACCCACCCACACCCTGTATTTACCCCTGCACCTAACACAACGGGCAATTTAGCATGGCCAATTCACCTAACCTGCACATCTTTGGACTGTGAGGAAACTGGAGCACCCGGAGGAAACCCACACAGACACGGGGAGAATGTGCAAACTCCACACAATCAGTCACCTGAGTCAGGAATTGAACCCGGGTCTCTGGCACTGTGAGGCAGCAGTGCTAACCACTGTGCCAACGTGCCGCCCATGATGTGACGGAATATCTGATTGGAGCTTACAAAACAGTATGTTTCCAGTGGTAAACAGAGCTGGTAACAGCAAGACACTATGAAGATGATTGGAGAGAGAGCGGAGACAGAGTGAGACAAAGGGAGTAATGGAAACATGTTATTTTTAAATGCGGTAAGTTCAGATCAGGATCCTACACAATGAAAGGGTGATGAAAGCAGTGAAGTTTACAAAGGCAACTCGATAAATAATTGATGTGGAAACATTTGCAGGATTACAGGAAAAGAGCAGGGGAGAGGCACTCCAATGCTAACGATGGGCCCAATAGCTTCCCTGTAGTTAGACTGTTTGAGTCGACAATTTGGGTATTCCTTCTGTGAGTAAAATGTTGCTAACATTATTTTACTAACTCCTTGCTAAAGCAATCCTCACAATTGGGTCCTGAGCCCTAAGCTCATGGCTACAAAGAGACAGTTAATTTCAACCTCCCTAGCTTGTTCCATTGCCACTCATGGTCCTGCAAGCTGATAGTGAGCAGTCTGGAATATGCCTTGTTGGCTGAAGGGGCCTTCCACCTCCTTTAGACTGTGGGAAATGCAGCAACTGATTGGTGCACAGCAATTTCCCACACCGTAATAATGACCACACAATCCACTTTCTGTGATGTGACTGAGGGATAAATGTTGGCCCCAGGACTCCTGGGACACTACTTACAATGAGTGACATAGCCCACTGCACCCTTCCCAGGGCAATTAGAGACGAGCATTAAATATTAGTGTAGCCAGCAATTACAAACAAACAGAGCATTTTTTTTTAAAATATAAAAATCGAAAGAACTGCAGATGCTGTAAATCAGAAACAAAAACAAATTGCTGGAAAAGCACAGCAGGTTTGGCAGCATCTATGAAGAGAAATCAATGTTAACCCTGATTTCTCTTCACAATTTATTTTAATAGTTTGGTCTGGCATTGGCATGCAAGTTTTATAAATTGTCATGTCTTTCCTCTTGCTTTTTCAGCGATCGTCAGTGACTGCAGATCATGGGGAGATAGTGACTTAGTGTATCATTGCTGGACTATTCCTGCAGATTCTGGGGACCCGGGTTTGAATCAGACAATGGTGGATGGTAGACTTGGACCTTTATTTTTAAAAAAAATCTGAAGAGTTTAATGATGAGCATGGATCTGTTGTTAATTGTGGGGGAAAAGACACATCTGGTTCATTAATGTCCTTAGGGAGGGAATCTGCTAACCATAGCTGGTCATAGCTGCAGACCCACAGTAACATGGTTGACTTTCAACTACCCTCTATACAATTTGGGATGGGCAATAAATGCTGATCGAACACTGACACCTTCATCCTGTGAGTGAATGAAAATCATATGAAATACTGAAAATATCTTTGGAAAACCTGGATTTCGACTAAGTAATATCTTGGCTGTTATGGCCACACTTATGGTCAGGAAGAACTATGTGACAGGAAGAAAAATTGGAGACTATTGACATTGACTGATGGTGTCATCATAGAATGATTCAGAAATATTCATAGAATCATCCTGGGTGATATGGTGCCAGTGGTTTGCACTGCTGTCTCACTCTGCCAGGGTCCCTGGCTCAATTCCACCTTTGGGTGACGATGTGGAGTTTGCACATTCTCTCAGTATTTTTGTGGATTTCCTCCAGGTTCCTCTCACAGACTAAAGATGTGCAGATTAGGTGGACTGGCCATGCTAAATTGTCTCAATGCCCACAGGTGTGCAGGCTAGCCATTGGTACTGCACAGTTATAGGGTGGGGTGCTCTTTGGAGGGTAGATGTGGACTCAATGGGCTGAATGGCCTGCTTCCACACTGTAGGGATTGTGTGTGTGTGTGTTAAAAGAGGGCAAACCTTCAAGTTTCCAACACTCCCCATCCCTTGCCTTGGTTCACTCCAAGCATTTTGCTGCATCACCCTTGGCTAAATTTTTTCACTCCCACCCCAGAGTTCAAGGTCAAACTTGTGAGAACTTGCAAAGTGAGTGTAATATATGGAAATCAGAGCCAGGTGGGCATCTGGGTGAGTTGGTATCTCTGTTCACAAAGGCAGATGGAGCTTAATTATGCGTGCTGAACCCCTTTGCATTCAGAAAACTCTTTTATCATTACAAGATATGCCAAGGAGAGTGAGCAGCCCATTGACGGCAGCTAATAGATGGTGGGGAGTAGAGGTGGGAATTTGTTAGTATAATAGTTCAATGGTTTCTCATATTTACAGCCTTATGAACATTGTGTTGCAGCTGTACAAGACACTGATAGGGCCACATTTGGAATCTCTGTACAATTCAGGGGTCGCCCTGAATTAAATTGGAAAGGCTGAAAAATGGTTTACAAGGTGTTACCAAGACTGGAAGGCTTGAGTTTCAAGGAGTGACTTTTTACCCTGAGGAGTAACTAGAGGTTCACTAAATCACAAGGAAACATATAAAGTTAATAGCCAAGGTCTTTTTCCAAGGGTAGAAGAGTCCAAAATTAAAGGGTATAGGTTTAAGGTGAGAGGGGGAACATTTAAAAAGGGACCCAAGGGACAGCTTTTTCACATAGAAGTTGGTGTGTGTATGGAATGAGCTGTCAGAGGAAGTGGTAGAGGCGGTTTCAACTGTAAGACATTTGGACAAGTACATGGGTAGGAAGAGTTTAGAGGGATATAGGCCAAATGCAGGCAAATGGGACTATTTCAATTTAGGAAACCTGATCGACATGAGGGCCAAAAAGCTTGCTCCTGTGTTCAAAGTTAAGAATCACAACACCAGGTTATAGTCCAACAGGTTTAATTGGAAGCACACTAGTTTTCGGAGCGATGCTCCTTCATCAGGTGATTGTCGCTCCGAAAGCTAGTGCTTCCAATTAAACCTGTTGGACTATAACCTGGTGGTGTGTGATTTTTAACTTTGTACATTCCAGTCCAACACCGGCATCTCCACATCATGTTCCGGTGTTGTATGACTATGGCATTTTACAAATTTAAGTTGTTTAAATTGCTGGAGAAGCTGTCAAGTCAGCCAGTGACTGTGAGGAGAGAGACAGAGTTAACATATTGAGCCCAGGATCACTCCTCTTCAGTTTCATTCTGAAGGAGAGTCATACCAGATTCCAAACATTAACTCTGTTTTCCTCTCTCTCTGCACACGTGCTGCCAGACCTGCTGAGTTTCCACAGTGCATTCTGTTTCTCAAAATCATCATGTGTCCAGAGCCACAGTCACTGTCAGTAATCTCTGATATTTCTCTCTGTCACAGTTCTCCCTGACTGTATTATGTGGTGATATCAGCCCAGGCATCATTTACTCAAAACCCAGGTATTCCAAAGATACTTTCTGCTTTTATTTCAGATCTCCAACATGCATGGGTTTTTAAAATTTAAATGAAAGTATCTGCCTTTGGTGCCAGTCTGACCCATTTCTCCAAATACTCTTTTTAATATTGCATAAACATTCTACCGGATTATAAAACTAGGCCGGAACTATCTGCAGCTGCACATTAAAAGACAGAAGGTTTATTTCCCACAGCACATCTGCACTCCAGCAGCCAGAGCCATCTTCCCATAAGTTGAACATCTAATACAGATTCTCTTAAATGAAGTGGATTCCATTATGAGAGCACCACCACACAATTGCTTGAAAGCTTTCTCTGCAGCCTTAATGTACCTCTGACAGTGATGAGGAATATCAGAAAATTCTGGAGCCTTGGTTTTACAGAAAGGATCGTTTTAAAGTTCAATGCTATTTTGGCTAACTCACTGATCTGGTTACAAAACTCAAATACTCGGTCAAAGCAGTAGTTTTAAAAAAAGAAAGAAGGGTTCGGAGGCATTACTACCTCTAAGGCCTTAGGCTTAGGAAGTAAAAGACTGGGCAATTGTGGAGTGAAAGGAGAGAGGCAAAGAGGTCTTGCCAGACCAGGTAAGCATGGCAGTTACCTTCCCCAAAGGACATTAATGAACCATAAGTTGGTTATTTCCCACAAATCAGCAACAGTTTCAGTCATTAGACTGAATTCAAGTCCCACCATCCATTGTGACAGGATTCAAAGCCAGGTCCCCAGAACATTACTGGGTCTGTGGATTAATAGTCTAGTAAAAATACCACTAGGCCATCGCCTCCCCTTACTGGTTTTTATGTACTTTGTGATGGACTGAGACCATGAAATGCACTGCAAAAATGCAGTCTTTATATTGTCACAAGCTATTGAAAAGGCTTCACTTTGCTTGGAGGTCGCCACTGATGATGTTACCTAGCCAGGTAATGAAACGTCTGGATATCAAACCTCCAGCTCAGCGAGCAAACCTACACCCTAAACCTCAACCTGAGCTACAAACCTTCACAAACCTTGCTATTCGAAAAGAGTTGTAGCTCTCACTCAGATCCTGTCTTGGGGTGTGCAATGTTTTCTACGGAAGTGCCCTGCCTCATTCTGATACAATGGGCCTTCATGTTTTACTTATTATAATAAAGCTAAAGGGGTTCCTTCCCAATGTAAAAGCCCAAACGTTCTGACAAGATTTGCTGCTTTTGTTCCTGTGGCCTTTCAAGGAGCATGGACATCACTGGTAAGGCTAGCATTTCCTGTCCTTCCCTCATTGCCTTGAGCCAAGGGCCTCGCTAGGCCATTGCAAGGAACGGATGAGAGTCAGCCAAAGAGCTGAGAATGTGGAGTCACACACACGCCAGCATAGGATGGCACTAACGGACATTAGTGAACCAGATGGGCTTTTTCAACAATTGACAATGGATTCATGGTCATCATTAGACACTTAATTCCAGATTTTCTTTTTAATGAATTTAAATTCCACCATCTGCCATGATGCAATTTGAATACAGGTCCCCAAAACATTGGATTAAAAGTCATTGCTTTCCTGGAGTAAGGATGGCAGATTTCTTTCCCTAAAGGGTATTTGTGAGCAACAATTGATGGCAGTCTTGTGGAGCCAATGTGTTTTTTTAATGTCCCCCTCACCTCTGCGTGGCCTCCGGGGTTCAGGGTCTTGTTGCATCGCACGCATCGGAGACAAGGACGGTGCCAATCCTTGCCCAGTGATGTCACCTTCTCAGCTGCATTAGAAACGGAGACAGAGAGAGAGAGAGAGAGAGAGAAAGAGAGAAAGACAAAACTGTTTGAAACACATCCCTCCAATTTCATCCACAATTTCAATCAGAGCACAATGTTTTACAGAAAAACAAAATGACAGGCATTCGCACGCTTGGGATGGGGGAAGGGTGTGGCATGAAGACCTCCACCTCTGTCTGCCCGGAGCTACAGCCCTACAAACAGTGACCTTAGATATTGGACCTATTAGACCTATTGCTTAGGTGCCCGCAGCAAGGGTGTCCAAGCAGCATGCCTGCTTTCCAGAACATTAATATCTATTGATTACTCACCAAAGTAGACCTTCTTACCACACCTCGGGCACATGTTGGGCTCCCCGGCAAAGGTGGTCATGCTCGATGCTGAGAAAGATCACAAGAAGCCCATTACAGGGTTTGAAAACGTGCCCAAATATTAACGTACGCTATAAGCCTCAAACAACTTACGTTGGCCTCATGCCCAGCAAATGACGAAGCTGAATGGTGCTGAAAAGTACAAGAGATCAGCTCAGGAGTGAGACCATTTGGGCCTCCATCACCCGATATGATCACCTACTTCATCTCTGCTTGCCTGTCCAAACCCATGCAGACATGGGGAGAAATATGCAAAGTCCACACAGACAATTGCCCAAGGCTGGAATCAAACCCAGGTCCCTGGCACTGTGAGGCAGCAGTGATAACCATTGTGCTGCTCCATGTTAATCCATATAATATAGTTTCAGAGACGACTAGGTCGACTGAGCAGCTTTATTTATAACCAGTGAAATTTACAGGCAGGTGATGTGTCAGTCTATGTCTTCATAGGCTATCCCTCAATTTGGCAAACTACTAGCCCGTATAAAAGCACCTAGTCCCTATCCCCCAAATGTAAAGATCCAAATCGCACTCATCCCTGAAAATCCATTCCAAATCTGTTTGCTCAGCCTGGGTACCAATCCACGAGACAGGAGTTCTCAGATCGGGGGAAACGACAGGCTGCTACTCATCTTCATGTGACACTTAGCACCTTCAGAGAGGCAAAACCTGGAACCGGTCGGAACAGGAATGGGGAGCAGCAATGTAGCTGAGAAAGGCCACTCGGCCGTCGGTGTCTGTGCTAACCTTCCTGGCAAGTAGTCCAGCCTCTTCCACCTCCCCACACAGAGACTAGGAGCAGGAGTAGGCCGTTCAGCCCTTTGAGCCTGCTCCCTCATTCAATACAATCCTCCATCTCATGCTTTACCATATTCATGCTTTATCCTCATGCCACTTGATCCCTTTAAAATCTAAAATAACTACCTTTCTTTGAACGTATTCAGTGACTTGACCTCCACAGTCTTCTGTGATAGAGAATTCCAAAGTGATGATATTTTTCCTTATCTCAATCCTAAATAGTCTCTCTCATATCCTGAGTCTACCTCTTGGTTTTTGACTCCCCAAGCAGGGAAAAACATCATCCCTGTATCTAGTCTGGTCATCCCGGTTAGAATTCTCTACGTTTCAATCAGATCCCTCTCTAATCCTTCTCAGTGGTTAGCACTGCTGCCTCACAGCACCAGGGACCTGGGTTCAATTCCCGCCTCAGGCGACTGACTGTGTGGAGTTTGCATATTCTCCCCGTGTCTGCGTGGGTTTCCTCCGGGTGCTCCGGTTTCCTCCCACAGTCCAAAGATGTGCGGGTCAGGTGAATTGACCATGCTAAATTGCCCGTAGTGTTAGGTAAGGGGTATATGTAGGGGTATGGGTGGGTTGCGCTTCGGCAGGTCGGTGTGGACTTGTTGGGCCGAAGGGCCTGTTTCCACACTGTAATGAACTAATCTGTAATGAACACACGCCCAGTTAAACTAAACTCCCACATCCCTGCACATACCTCTTTTTTTGATATTTTGGAAAATGTTGAAGCAGTCACAGAACAGGAGGTGGCCATCAAAACAAAAAAGCCCCTCCCCGTTCTCTCCTCACACCCTCGCTCCAGATCCATATCCTCCGGAGGGTACAGGAATTCAGGGGCAGACCCTGATGCCTTTTAAATGGATTGAGGGTTTCAGCCTCGACATCCCCTTTCAGGCATTGGAACCTAGCTCCCTCTGTGGAATGGGATGGGGTCAATTCCATCCAATGACATATCTACACTTCCTGCAGCCACAGAAAGCAGCCAACACAATCAATGACTCCTCCCACTCCGGTCATACACTCTTCCATCCTCTTCTATCCAGCAGAAGTTACCAAAGTTTGAAAACATATACCAATATATTGAAGAACAGCTTCTTCCCCCTGCTTATCAGGCTCACATTAGAGTTGAAAATGTGTTGCTGGAAAAGCGCAGCAGGTCAGGCAGCATCCAAGGAGCAGGAGAGTTGACGTTTCGGGCATGAGCCCTTCTTCAGGAATCACATTACAGTTGATCTTTCTCTGCACCACTTTGTAGCTGTAACACTATACTCTGCATTCTGTTCTATTACCCTGATGTACTGTACTTATGTAAGGTCAGATTTGTCTGGCTAGCATACGAAACAATACTTTTCACTGTATCTCAGAGCATGAGACCATACTAAATCAAATCAAACCTAATTAATTCAACTTCCCTCTAACCCTTCTTCTAGTCACTTCAAATCTGCAATCCATTCAAACACACATGTTAAGACTGGCAGATTTCCTTCCCTAAAACACATTAGCAAAACCATTTTCACAACAATTGAGGAACAGCTGATGTTTCCATCTCAAGCTGCAGTAGGATTTGAGGTAAATTGGACTGGGCGTAGTGTGTCTAGATTTCTTATTCAATAACATAACCGCTGTACACCTTCATCTGCCTATAATCACTGATCCCCTGTCACGAACCACAATGTTCTCCTGCATGATAAATGTTTCATCACCATCCTGGGTTTCTATAGCAACTGATGGATTCTGAACATAAAGCCAATTGTGAAAACAAAGGGATGTCTTGCTGCACGGGGATAACAAGGCAGCCCAGAGGATTGCTATGCCCTCGAGTATGTAACTGGACTTTGCAGCATTCATTATTCACAATGGAGTCACTGGAACGAAAACATGGGCGACTGGTCGGGTTACACAAGAAGCCAACAATAAAGGAGGACAGGCACAAACACTGGAAACACCCAGCAAGTTGCTGAATGAAAACAGAAAGACAGAGAGAGCAAGAGAGAGAGAGTGAGAGAGAGCGTGCGCGTGCACGAGAGGGAAGAGAGAAGAACATGAGGGGGGAGTGAACACGCGAGAGGGGAAAGAGCATGAGAGCACGAGCAAGAGAATGCAAGAGCAAGAGAGAGAAAGAGCGTGCATGAGAGAAAGACAGTGCGAACGATCTGAGAGAGAGAGAGAGAGAGAGAGAGAGAGAGAGAGAGAGAGAGAGAAGAGCACGAGAGGGAGATAGGGAACGAGAGAGCACGAGAGAGATAGTGATCATGAGACTGACAGCAAGTGACAGGGAGAGCATGCAAGAGAAAGAGCGCGAGAGAGAGAGCACGAGTGCAAGAGAGAAGTTAAGTAAAAGTGCAAGAGAAAGAGGACGAGAGAGAGAGTGCGAGAGAGAGAGAGCACACAAGAGAGAGATGGGTTGATGGAGAGATAGACTCAAGCCTTTATTAGCCTTGTTCCTGCTGTGGGGCAGAAACCACTGACTACTGATCCAAACTCAACAGAGAAGAACTGATAGTTTAAAATTACAAACACAAATATCTCTAAGAGGCTTACATTCAGAATACCCTAAAGTACTCCGCAACTTGCGTAGTACTTTTGGAGCACAATCACCATCAGAAATGTGACAATCAATTTAGGCACAATAAGCTCCCAAAAAGGTGTGACATGATAACAATCAAATAGTCTTACATTGATTGAGATAGAGATATTGGTACAGGATTCTGGATTAGTGGTGCTGGAAGAGCACATCAGTTAAGGCAGCATCTGAAGAGCAGTAAAATCGATGTTTCGGGCAAAAGCCCTTCATCAGGAATAAAGGCAGAGAACCTGAAGGGTGGAGAGATAAGCTAGAGGAAGATGGGGGTGGGGAGAAAGTAGCATAGAGTATTTTACATATAATGGTACAGGAACCCAGAGATCATAAACAATGCCACATGGTCTGCCTAAGAGGGCCCCCAGCATCACTTTCTATCAGGAAGAACAAGCCTTCGACAGTGCAGCACCCCCTCGGGCTGAGCCAGGAGCGCCGGGCCGCACACCCTCGGGCTGAGCCGGGCGTGCCGGGCCCAGAGGCCTCGACCCTCTTACCTTTACTGGGGCCCTTGGGAGGGGCTGTAGTTTTTGGAGCCACTGCCTTGGGAGCCTGATTCTCAGGGGCCATGCTTGGGGGTGGATTATTAGAGGCCGGCGGGGGCTGGTCGTAGATGTAGGAGCCGAATCCTCCGATGTTCACACCTGACAACAAGAGGTAGGAGTAAAAGTGTGAGGCAGTGGGTGCGAAATCACATCAAAACTAAGTACAGAAACAGGCTCTTTGGACGCTTGGGATTGCTCTCCTATTTAACATGGTCATTGCTGATACTAGAACACAATTCCATGTTCTCGCTTTTCACCCCTGTATCCGCATCAGCTGAGTGAACCTTCTCTGGACTACCTCCAATGCCAGTATATCTTTCCTTGGACAAGGGGCCCAAAACTTTTCACAGTATTCCAACTGGGGTCTAACTAGTGCCTTGTTCATTTTTAGCCAAACCTCCATACTTTTATACTCTATTCCAAGACCAACACTCCATTTGGCTTTCCTATTACCCGTTGAACTTGGATATTAGCTTTCTGTGGTTCATGCATAGGGACCCCATATCCCTCTGTTCTGTAGCTTTTTCCATTGAAATAATATTCAGCTCCTCTGTTTTTCCTGCCAAGGTGCAAACTCACATTTTCCTACATTATATTCGAACTACTCCCTCACTAAACCTATCTATCTTTCTGCAGACTATAACTTGACACATTCCCTTAACTTATCCAAATCATTAATGTGTTGTAAATAATTGTGGCGCAGCACTGTTCCCTGTGACACTTCACTAGTTACATTAGTTCCATCCTGAAAATGCCCCCTTTTATCCCAACTCTCTTGTATTCTAGGAGTTAACCGATCCTCTATCCATGCCAATATATTACCTCCAAAGCCATGAACTTTTGTAGGCCAATGTGTGTTGCCTTGTGAAATACCTTCTGATAATCTAAATATATTACATCCACTGCTTTCTCCCTCATCTATCCTGTTTTTTACCTCCTTAAAAAATTCTAATAAATTTATCAGGCATGCTTTTCCCATCATGAAACCATGCTGACTGCTTGAACATATTATACATTTCTAAATCCTCTACTCTTACATTCTTTCTAATAGACTCTAACATTTTCCCAATATCAGTTAAAGCGAGCTGGCCTATAGTTACCTTTCCTACCCCCTTCACTTGTTAAATGAAGATATTACTTTGATAGCTTTCTGTTCTTTTGGGACTTTTTCAGAATCTCAAGAATCTTGGAAGAGACATCCACCATCTCTGTCGCTATGTCTTGGAATGCATCGGGATATTCAATCAGGTTCAAGACACTTCTCTTAGTGTTATGCAGTGTTTAGTGCTTTTTGTCTCTTGGTAAGCTCTACTTGGCTTTCAGAAGAATGCATTCACTCTTACCTTTAGGGCCGAACAGTGTGGCGTAGCAAGGTTTATGGCAGTATGGTTTATCATCATGCTGTGGAATAGGAAGAGAGGCTCAGTAAAAACGAAATAAGACTTGTTCGCAATGTAGAAGACTCCAAAACAAAAAGAGAACCTTGATGTAAATGTGGGAAGTTTCAGGAATTAAGCGTTTAACCTAACAACCCACAGCCTACCAACAGTGCATTGACACCATTCACTGTTGGAGTATTGCATTGATCACATCACCTGTTACACATCCCAGTTGACAGTGTGACTCCACCCCATCAGAAATTCCTCCACAGTGAACAGCAACTTCAAAAGTTTGCAAGTAGTCTCAAATTTGTAAACACTTCGCCATAAATTTTTTTCTGTCCCTCTCCTTTTTCCAACTATTTCTTGAATCTTAAACACTTAATGGTAAGGTCGTGGTTATTTGTGTTTTTTTTAAAATCAAACAATTTTTTTCATTGTTCCTAGGTCCTAGGGAGTGTGGCTAAACAAAATGATCTCTGGATTCAGGTTCCCTCGAACGTGGAACTACGGGTAGAAGGCATTGGATACACTTGCCTTTATTGGGCAGCGTATTGAGTATAGGATTTGGGAAGTCATGTTGCAACTGTACAGGACATTGGTTAGGCCGCTTTTGGAATACCACATACAATTCTTCTCTCCCTGAGACAGGAAAGATCTTGTAAAACTTGAAAGGGGTCAGATAACATTTACAGGATGTTGCCAAGGTAAGAACATTTAGCTTATTGGGAGAGGCTGATTAGGCTGGGGCTTATTTCCCTGGAGCATTGGAGGCTGAGGGGTCACCTTATAAAGGTTTATCGAGTCATGAAGGGCATGGATAAGGTAAATAGCCAAGATCCTTCCTCTAGGGCAGGCAGTCCAAATATAGAGGGTTTAGGTTTGAAATGAGAGGGGAAAAGTTTAAAAAGAACCTGCGGGGCAAATTTTGCATGCAGAGGGTGATGCATGTATGGAATAAGCTGCCTGAGGTGGAGGTGGAGACTGGTACAATTACAACATTTAAGAGGCATCTGGACAGCTACATGAATAGAAAAGATTTAGAGGAATTTGGCCAAATACTGGCAAATAGGACTAGAATAATTTAGGATATCTGGTTGACATAGATGAGTTGGACTGATGGATCTGTCTCTGAGCTGTACATCTCCATGACTCTCGTTCCCTTTTCAAAGTTACTATCGGTTGCCAGCAATTTGCGTTCCAGATCACAAGTGGATGCACACAAAAGAAAGTTATTTGTGTTTTTTTAAATCAAAAAATTCTTCTCATTGCTCCTTAGGTTGGTTTGCCAATTATATTAAAATTGTGCCCTCGGGTTATCAAACCTTCTGCCAGTGGACACGCCTTCCTCTTGTTTGGTCTGTTTCAAGGGACCTCCAATGTTTATGGGCTCCATAGAATCTGACATGATCATTCGTCACTCCAAGGAAAACATTTCTGGTTCCAGTCTAACTGCCACCCCCTCATGCTCACACTGACTTATACTATTTCACTGGCTGCAAAAACGCTTTGAGGCATCTGAAGGCTGAGGGAAGTGCAGCGCAAAAGGCAAATCTTTTCTATTCCCCCTCTCATTCTTGATGCCATTCTAGCAAAAACATTGCTGAAAAGGAGACGTGAAGTCAAAGCTTTTCATCAGGACCCAAATGCAAGAAAACCAAATCCAAAAATGAAAGAATTAACGATGTGTCATTGGACTTCGGTTGGCATGGAGATGACTAATAGTCAAGCTAATGGATTGAATTCAAACCAGGCAAGTGCACTCTATTTGGTCAGGATACTACCATGGTGCTCTAGCCGAGATCGACTATCCCCAAAGCATTCTCTTCTCATGCTGTATATATTTGGCTCAGTGGTTAGCACTATTACCTCTCAGCACCAGGGACCTGGGTTCGATTCCAGCCTCAGGCAACTGTCTGTGTGGAGTTTTCACATTCTCCCCCTGTCTGCATGGGTTACCTCCCACAATTCAAAGACATGCAGTTCGATGAATTGGTCATGCAAAATTGCCCATAGTGTTCAGGGATGTGAAAGTTAGGTGCATTCGACAGAGGTAAATATAGAGTAATAGGGTAGGAGAATGGGTCTGGATGGGTTACTCAAAGGGTTGCTGTGGTCTTGTTGGGCCAAATGGCCTGGTTCCACACTATAGGAATTCTATGATTCTATGACATTGAGAAATCCTTTCTAAATGTGGCTTTCTTGTTTTTGGATCCTGATGAGAGCATGAAAAAAAGTTTCAACTTCATGTCACCTTTTAGAAATTTTTATATTCTGGTAAACCTCTCAACATCTTTTCTAAAGTGTAGTTACCTTGAACAATCCCTCTGTGACCTAACCAGTGATTTATAAAGGATTAACCAACTTCCTTGCTTTTGTACTTTTCTGTTTCCATGAATAGAGCCAACAGAGTCCCGGATGGTTTCTAACAGGATGCAGCAGACCCATTTGCTTC
Organism: Hemiscyllium ocellatum; assembly: GCF_020745735.1. Lineage (NCBI taxonomy): Eukaryota > Metazoa > Chordata > Chondrichthyes > Orectolobiformes > Hemiscylliidae > Hemiscyllium > Hemiscyllium ocellatum. Next base: position 26,631,185 of record NC_083408.1, on the reverse strand, counting down.
TCTATAAACTGTAATCTTGAAACAACAGTTGGTGGGATTAAAGTATAAACTACATTCCACCATGTGCTGTGTTTATATGTGGCGCAACTCACTTAAGACAGAGTAAGTGCCTGTGAAATTGCCCAGGGATTATCATACAACTGTGTTGAACATCAATTTATCACCAAATTAGTGGCATGGACATTTGTAAAACATTTAGCCCCTTTAATCATCTTGTTGGCTGTAGCTGCCAATACTATCCCTTTCACCCAATGGATTACTTGTGGCTTTTTCTGTTTTAATTCATTCATAGGATGTGGGCACCATTGGCTAGACTAGCAATTTTTTGCCCATCACTAACTGTTAGGAGCTTCATGGTCATCATCAAACTCTTAATTTCAACTTCGAAAAAAGTTAAATTCAAATCAGACATGAGAGGATTTGAACCGAGATCCCCAGAATACAGCCTGCACCCAAAGATTAATACCACTAGGCCATCACCTCTCCAGATACTATTGCTGTGCTGGAAAGTTTAAGAATGCCATGTCATAAAAGTCATACAGCACGGAAACAGACCTTTCGGTCCAACCAGTCCATAACAATAATGCCAAAATAAACTAGTCCTACCTGCCTGCTCCTGGCCCATATCCCTCCAAACCTTTCCTATTCATTAACTTATCCAAATGTCTTTGTAACTGTATCTGCGTCCACCGCTTCCTCTGGAAGCTCATTCCACCTATAAACCACTCTGTCTAAAGAAGGTGCCCCTCAAGTATTTTTTTTAGAAATTTTTCTCCTCTCACCTTAAAAATGTGCGCCCAGGTCTTGAAATCCCCCAACCTAGGAAAAAGACACCTGCCATTCACATTATCTATGCCCCTCATGATTTTATAAACTTCTATAAGGTCACCTCTCAACCTTCTGTGAAAAAAGTTCCAGCCTATCCCAGTCTCTTCCTATAATCGTGTGGGTTTCCTCCGGGTGCTCCGGTTTCCTCCCACAGTCCAAAGATGTGTGGGTCAGGTGAATTGTCCATGCTAAATTGCCCGTAGTGTTAGGTAATGGGTAACGTGGGGGTATGGGTGGGTTGCGCTTCGGTGGGTTGTGGACTTGTTGGGCCGAAGGGCCTGTTTCCACACTAAGTAATCTAATCTAATCTAAACTCAAACCATCCTGATAAATCTCTTCTGAACCCTCTCCAGTTTTATAGTATTGCTCCTCTAGCAGGGTGACCAGAATTGGACACAATACTCCAGAAGAAGTTTCACCAATGTCCTGTACAAACTCAACAAAACATCCCAACTCCTATGCTCAAAGGTCTGAGCAATGAAGGGAAGTGCACTAAATGCCTCCTTAACCACCCTCTCTGTGATGCAAACTTCAAAGAATTGTGTACCTGAAGCCCCCAAGTCTCCCTGTTCTACAGCACTATTCAGGGTTCTATTTTTAATTGTATAAGTACGGTGGCACAGTGGTTAGCACTGCTGCCTCACAGTGCCACAGACCCGGGTTCAATACCCGCCTTAGGCGACTGACTGTGTGGAGTTTGCACATTCTCCCCGTGTCTGCGTGGGTTTCCTCCAGGTGCTCCGGTTTCCTCCCACAGTCACAAAGATGTGCGGGTCAGGTGAATTGGCCATGCTAAATTGCCTGTAGTGTTAGGGGCAGGGGTGGGAATGGGCCTGGTTGGGTTGTGCTTCGGTGGGTCAGTGTGGACTTGTTGGGCCGAAGAGCCTGTTTCCACAGTGTAAGTAATCTAATCTTAAAAAAAAGTCTTCTCCTTTTGTTTGACCAAAATGCAATATCTTGCATTTATCCAAATTCAACTTTTTTTTTTAGCCTTTGTATAAAACCTTGGGTAGAGCTCAGATCCCTCATGGAGGGGTTTGGTCCCTTCACCTGGCACATGATGGCCCTTTACTTGGGGAGAGCTCTAATTGTATTGGAAGTAGTTCAGAGGTTTGATTCAGGAGATGAGGGTTTGTCTTATGAAGAGAGAAATTCAGCAGTTTAGGACTATACTGTCTGGAGTTTCGAAGAATGAGACGAGGGATGCAAGATGCCGAAGGGATTGACAATGTAGATATGGAGAGGTTATTTCTTCACGAGTCAATCCAGAACAAGAGGTCATCATTTTAGCATAACATTTGACAGATGATGAGAAACTACTTCTCTCGAAGAGTTATGAATCTGTGGAATTCAGTTCTCTTGAGTGGGTGGATGCTGGTACAATAAATATGTTTGAGGAGATAGACAGATGTTTAATTAGCAATGGGTTTAAGGGTTACGGGGGCGGGCAGGAAAATGGAGTTGAAGCCAAGATGAGATCAGCCATGACTGCGTTAAATGGCAGAACGGGCTCGATGAGCTGAGTGGCCTATTCCTGCCCCTGATTCTTATCTTGCGATATTAAAACTAAAAAGAGGTATAGAAGAGGATCACATGACTAATTGCTACTTTAAAGCATTCTCAAGAAACTTCACACCATCCAGGGCAATGCAACCCATTTGATTGGCACCCCATCCACAAACATCAACTCCCTCCACCACCGATACTCAGTAGCAGCAGTGTGTATAAACTACATGGCGCACTGAAGTAACTCACCAAGTTCATGGGGATAAAGCAGGAAAGTGGAGTTAAGGATTATCAGATCAACCATGATCTCATCAAAAGGCACAACAAACTGGATAGGCTGAATGGCCTAATTCTGCTCCTATGTCTAATGGTTTTATGATCTTTCCCTGCTGCTCACCTACAGTTAAACAGATTAGTCACTGTCAGAAATGCTGCAAGGCAGGCCCAGAAAATGCCAAAACTAATATAATGGTTAAAATTGAAAACAGATGCCTTCCTTTACTGAGTACTTCAAATAGCTTGCTCTCCAAGCAGCTTCTGTTCCTGAGATCCTGGGGATTCACTCCATTTATCATTGGTGCAGTGAGATAGCTGGGTAACATGACAAGCAAAGAGCTGCCAGTGGACTGGCGAAGTTCAGCTGAGAGAAGGAGGTGACAGCTCTCGATGCAATCAATCACTCAGTGTGGCCGTCAGACCGTTTTCGGAGACACAGATTCGAAGCTCCCATGTGTTGACAGGACCATCAACTGCTGAACTGCTGAGGGGAGCTCCAATACAGATAGGGTCATTGGAGGGGGCTACTTTAATTCAGAACGAAGTAGAACAACTACTCAGACAGTGTGCTGACAAGGGAGAGTAAAAAGAAAGTGATCAGTCAGAGAGAAAGCTTAGAATGAGGTTTTTGAAAATAGCCAAACTATTTATCGGCAACACTGTCACAAATGCACAGAGCATCTAGGTACAGGAGCGAAGGATGCAGATTAGTCGATGATTGTTGGACTGAATGGCAGAGCAAGCTCAAAAGAGACATGGGCTATTCCACTTGAAGGGCTTATGCCCGAAACATTACCTCTCCTGTTCCTCGGATGCTGCCTGACCAGCTGTCATTTTCCGGCGCCACACTTTTTGACCTTAATCCACTTGACATCTTACAGGCTGCTCTTTTGGTTCATCTGCTAGGTACCATCACTTACAGTTTCCTCAAACCTCCTGCTACCATCCGTTCAGAGTATCCTCCTGTACCATTCGCCCCCCCCCCCCCCCCCCCCCCCGCCGTTTAACCAATAGCTCGTTGAGACCTTTTTACTGGAATACATTTTTGCTGAGCATTGTGAAACATCTGTTTAAAATCCTTACATTGCTCATCCACCGACTTTCTCCTTTATCTACTTTCCCAGCCCAGTTTAAACAACTCTTTCTTAGTCCTACTGTAATTGTTTTTATTTAATTTGAGGAAATTGGTTTGAGACCCGCTTGACTCTCCCTTGAACTGAATTTGAAATTCTACCATGTTGTGATCACTATCTCCTAGAAGATCCTTGTTAATCCTACCTCATCATACACATTACTAGATGTGAAATAATCTTTTCCTGGGTAGGTTACTGCAATGTACTGCTCTAAGAAACAATCCCTGATGCACACAACAAATTGTCTTTCCTGTTACCCTTACCCATCTGATTGGTCCAGTCAGTATGCAGATTCAAATCATCCATGACAATTGCAGTACTTCCATTATTTCCCATTTATACTTTATTCTGCAATGACGATTTCACTCATGACTTCTTTCCCCTGCTATTCCTTATTTCCACCCAAACGGTTTCCACATCACGATCGATATCACCTAGATCAATACTCATCACTGCATTGATACCATCCTTTATTATCAAATCTACCCCACTTCCACTTTGTTTATTCTTCTGGAATGTTGAACAGCTTGGAGTATTGAGCTCTCCGTCTTAGTCATCCTGCAGCTATATCTCTGTAATAGCTATCAAATCATATTAATTTATTTCAATTTGAGCTGTGAACTCATCTGCCTTGTTACGAATGGTGTGCATTCAGATAAAAAATCCTTAAACTTGGACTTTTGTACTATTATTACTCTCCCTGGTTCTAATTTTTATTAGACTTTACTATTTTCTACCCGTTCATGTCATACCTGATTATTGCTCACCTCTTCACTACCCTATACCTCTGTTCTCTCATTTCTGTCTGATTTTTTTGAACCCTTGCCCCAACGGTTCATTAAAGCCTCGTCTACAAAGCCAGTTCCATACAGCATGGAAACAGACCCTTCGGCCCAACTCGTCCATGCCAACCAGGTTACCTAAACTGAACTAATGGCATGTGTCTGCACTGGACCTCTAAACTTTTGCTATAAATGTATTTAGAACATAGAACATAGAAAAATACAGCGCCGTACAGGCCCTTCGGCCCTCGATGTTGCGCCGATCCAAGCCCACCTAACCTACACTAGCCCACTTTCCTACATATGCCTATCCAATGCCCGTTTAAATGCCCATAAAGAGGGAGAGTCCACCACTGTTACTGGCAGGGCATTCCACGAACTCACGACTCGCTGAGTAAAGAATCTACCCCTAACATCAGTCCTATACCTACCACCCCTTAATTTAAAGCTATGCCCCCTCGTAATATCTGACTCCATACGTGGAAAAAGGTTCTCATGGTCAACCCTATCTAAACCCCTAATCATCTTGTACACCTCTATCAAGTCACCCCAAACCTTCTTTTCTCCAATGAAAACAGCCCCAAGTGCCTCAGCCTTTCCTCATACGATCTTCCTATCATACCAGGCAACATCCTGGTAAACCTCCTCTGCACCCGTTCCAGTGCCTCCACACCTTTCCTATAGTATGGCGACCAAAACTGCACACAATACTCCAGATGCGGTCGCACCAGAGTCTTATACAACTGCAACATGACCTCAGGACTCCGGAACTCAATTCCTCTACCAATAAAAGCCAGTACGCCATATGCCTTCTTCACAGCACTATTTATCTGGGTGGCAACTTTCAGAGATCTTTGTACATGGACACCAAGATCCCTCTGCTCATCCATATTACCAAGTATCCGACCATTCGCCCAGTACTCCATCTTCTTGTTACTCTTACCAAAGTGAATCACTTCACACTTAGCTACATTGAACTCTATTTGGCACCTTTCTGCCCAGCTCTGCAGCTTATCTATATCCCGCTGTAACCTGCCACATCCATCCTCACTGTCAACAACTCCACCGACTTTCATATCATCCGCAAACTTGCTCACCCAACCTTCTAACCCCTCCTCCAGGTCATTTATAAAAATGACAAACAGCAATGGTCCCAAAACAGATCCTTACGGAACACCGCTGGTAACTGCACTCCAAGATGAACCTTTACCATCAACTACTACCCTCTGTCTTCTTCCAGCCAGCCAATTCCTAATCCAAACCTCCAGCTCTCCCTCAATGCCATACCTCCGTATTGTTTGCAGTAGCCTACCATGGGGAACCTTATCAAACGCCTTACTAAAATCCGTATACACCACATCTACTGCTTTACCCTCGTTCACCTCGTTAGTCACCTTCTCAAAGAATTCAATAAGGTTTTGAGGCACGACCTGCCCTTCACAAAACCATGCTGACTATCCTTGATCACATTATTCCTATCCAGATGTTCATAAATCCTATCCCTTACAATTCTCTCTAAGACTTTGCCCACAACAGAGGTAAGACTCACCGGCCTATAGTTACTAGGGTTATCCCTACTCCCCTTCTTGAACAAGGGAACCACATTTGCTATCCTCCAGTCAAGGATAGTAGTGGCACTATTCCTGTAGACAACGAGGACATAAAAATCAAGGTCAATGGCTCTGCAATCTCCTCCCTTGCTTCCCAGAGAATCCTAGGATAAATGCCATCAGGCCCAGGGGACTTATCTATTTTCACCCTTTCCAGAATTTCCAACACCTCTTCCCTACATATCTCAAAGCCAACCATTCGAATTAGCTGTGACGAAAAGTATTCATTCAGTGTCTCCCCAATTTCTTCAGCCTCCACCCGCAACTTCCCACTACTATCCTTGACTGGACCTATTCCTACCCTAGTCATTCTTTTATTCCTGACATACCTATAGAAAGACTTTGGGTTTTCCCTAATCCTACAAACCAAGGAATTTTCATGTCCCCTCCTTGCTGCTCTTAGATCTCTTTAGATCCTTCCTGGCTACCTTATAACTCTCAATCGCCCCAATTGAACCTTCACGCCTCATCTTTACGTAAGCCGCCCTCTTCCCTTTAACAAGGGATTCCAATTCCTTATTAAACCACGGTTCCCTCACACGACCCTGTCCTCCCTGCCTGACAGGTACATACTTATCAAGGACACTCAATAGTTGCTCCTTGATCAAGCTCCACATATCGATTGAACCCTTCCCTTGAAGCCTACTTTTCCAAGCCACACATCCGAAGTCATGCCTCACCGCATCATAATTTTCCTGCCCCCAGCTATAACTCTTGCCCTGTAGTGCACACTTATCCTTATTCATCACTAGAGTAAAAGTCACTGAATTGTGGTCACTGTCCCCAAAGTGCTCACCTCCTTCCAATTCTAACACCTGGCCTGGTTCGTTACCCAGAACCAAATCCAGTATGGCCTCACCTCTTGTTGGCCTGTCTACATTTGTACAAATGTCTTTTTAAAGTTTAATTGCACCCACCTCTACCACTTCCTCTGGTGCTCGTTCCACATGTGCACCACCCTCTGTGTGAAAAACGTTGCACCTCAACTTTCTCCTCTCAACTTAAGTCCTCCAGTTATGGACTTCCCCAGCATTAGAGGAAAGACCATACCTATTCATCCTATCTATGCCTCTCATGATTTTATAAGCCATCCCAATGGAACAGCAGTCTCTTTCCCCAGTATTCGTGCTAGTGGCCTTTAAATCAGAGCCCACTTCCCCCAAACCAATCTTTTAAGCCATGCATTTACCTCTAATCTTATTTGCTCAATGCCAATTTTCAGAGATTACTTCCATGGTTCCGCTTTTTAAATTTATCCCAAAGCTGCTTGTAATTCCACAACAGAACCTCTTTTCCAGTTCTACATCTGTCTCTGGTACTTCCAATGGACCAAGATAAGTCCACCTTCCTCTCTCACTGCACTCCAGGAGAGATGGCCTGAACTTGGGCAAAATGGCCTTCAGAACTCTCTTCCTTCACTGCTGTTAAGACAACAGATTTCCTTCCCTTGCTAAAGGAGATTAGCAAACCAGTGGATTTTTATGACAATGGACTATAGCATCATGAGTCATCATTACTAACACAAGCTTTCAATTCTTGAACTTCTCAGTTGAATTTAAAATCTCGCTGGATTTAGCCAGGGCCTCTGAATTAGTCGTTCAGTAAAACAGCTTCCCTTTATCCATTCAGAAGACAATAATTGTTTCTATCTCAGAGCACACCTACCGCGTTAAATTCTCTTTCTCAGGCCATGACTCAGCTCTTTAATTTCTCCAGCTCCCTTTAAACAATTCAATGTTTCAGGGGTTATGCTTGTGGCAAGGTTGGTGTCACCTTGCATTTGTTTCAAAGTTTTATTGAAGCATATTGTTTACTGGGAAGGAAAAAGAGGCCTGTAATTGGGTGGAGGCCCACTGGAAGCAACTCTTCCAGAAGATTCTGTCAGAGACTCCTAATTGGTCTAGACGTGGCACCCATTGCAGTGAATATATGAGCCCTATGCTTATTGCAGTAACTTGAACACATGCCCTCATGCTCTTTCATTAAAAATAAAAAAGGACAAGAGGAGGCCATACAGCCCTTGTCTATCATTCAATATGTCATAAAGTTATGCAACAGGGAAACAGACCCTTCAGCCCAACTGTCTATAATGATCAAGTTTCCCAACCTAGACAAGTCCCACTTGCCTGCATTTGGCCCATAATCCCTGTAAACCTTTTCTAGCCATATGCCTATTCAAATGTCTTTTAAATTTTGCGACTTGCACCTACCATGTCCCCTGGCAATTCATTCCACATACGAACTACCCTCTGCATGAAAAGATTGTCCTTCAAGTGTCTTTTTAATCTTTCTCCTCTCACCGTAAACCTCTGCCCCTTTAGTTTTGAACTCACCTACCCTAGGTCTGTTTTCATGCTATATGACTTATTGAATGAAAGAAAGGCCGAATGCCCCTTTTTAAAAGGAAACAGATAGTGACGAAGGATGTTGCTGGTTAAAGAGGGACATAGATAAGCTGACAGCTGGGCTGAGAGGTGGCAAATGGAGTTTAATGAGGAAAAGTGTGAGGTGATTCACTTTGGAAGGAGCAACAGGAATAGAGTACTGGACTACTAGTAAGATCCTTGGTAGTGTAGATGAACAGAGAGATTCTTGTGTCCATGTGCATAGATCCCTGAAAGTTGCCACCCAAGTTGATTGGGTTGTTAAGAAGGCATATGGTGTGTCAGCTTTTATTGGCAGAGGGATTGAATTTTGGAGCCTTGAGGTCATGCTGTAGCTGTATAAAACTCTGGTACAGCTGCACTTGGAGTACTGCGTACAGTTCTGGTCACTGCATTATAGCTAGGATGTGAAGCCTTTGGAAAGGGTTCAGAGGAGATTTACTAGGATGTTGCCTGGTATGGAGGGATGGTCTCATGAAGAAAGGCTGAGGGTCTTGAGGCTGTCTTCGTTAGAGAGAAGAAAGTTGAGAGGTGATTTAACTGAGACATAAGGTAACCAGAGGATTAGATAGGGTGGACAGTGAGAGCTTTTTTCCTCGAATGGTGATGGCACAAAGCTTTAAAGTGAACGGTAAAAGATATAGGACAGATATCAGAGGTATTTTCTATATTTAGATTAGATTACAGCGTGGAAACAGGCCCTTCGGCCCAACAAGCCCGCACCGACCCTCCAAAGAGCGACCCACCCAGACCCATTCCCCTACATTTACCCCTTCACCTAACACTACAGGCAATTTAGCAATGCCAATTCACCTACCGTGCACATTTTTGGACTAACGTGCAAACTCCACACAGATAGTTGCCTGAGGCGGGAATTGAACCTGGGTCTGTGGCACTGTGAGACAGCAGTGCTAACCACTGTGCCACCGTGCTGCCCACTTATAGAGTAGTAGGAGTGTGGAATGCCCTGCCAGCAACAGTAGTAGACCTGCCAACTTTAAGGACATTTAAATTGTCATTGGATAAACGTATGGATGAAAATGGAATAGTATAGGTTAGATGGACTTCAGATTGGTTTCACAGGTCAGTGCAACATCGAGGGCCGAAGGACCTGTACAGCACTTTCATGTGCTATGTTCTATGTTTACAGGTGGATCGAGAAAGAGCAGGTGAGAGGGGCGAGTTGGATAGCAGTATTAAAGAGCTGGCTTCAGCATGATGTTCCAAATGCTACCTCTGTGCTGAAATGTTGTGTGATCATTTGTGTGTATTTTTAACCATAAACTGACAGCAATCTATTATCCCATTAGTCCTCTTGGGCAGCTTTTTTGCAGCTTGCAACACGGTGCAATAATATCCCTGCTCTCTTATATACATACACACACTCACTCGCACAGACATATAAACAGACACGCACTATATATATATATATATACACACACACACAAAGACACTAGCGCAGACGCATGCACCAACCATACATATATATACACACACACACACACACACACACACACACACACACACACTTACTCGGATCTTACAACTAGCTAAATCAAGGTCAAGGAAACAGCAGGGTCCAAACTACACTTTCACTGTTTTGTAAAGAGCCAAAGGTGTTTGGAGCGGGTGTGGTCGGTGCACATGGAGCCTTTCCCATTCAACAGTCCAACCACAAGAGCATGGCAGGTGCTGCAAACATCTGACCGAGCAGTCTCACATCTGAAACAGTTCAGCCACCAACAAGCTGTGTATGCCTGTGCATATGTCTGTGTCTGTATGTTTGCATGCACATACGTCTGTGCACACATATTTGAGTGTGTATCTGTGTGCATGTGTTTTTGTGTGTGCGCGTGTGCTTGTCTTTGTGCGAGTGAGCGTGTACGCGTGCCTGTCACTGTATGCATGTGAACTTCAGAGCCCATCTGCCTCAGGGAAGTGCAAGTAGGGACCGGAGAGATAAGGAGAGCTGAACAATGTCCCATCCTGATGGTTAACCCTTCTCCAGTTATCAGGATATCAAAGGCCATATTCCATTTTCATCCGTATGTTTATCCAATGACCATTTAAATGCCCTAAAAATACCTGGTGCCCATGTACAGTATACGCGATACCTGCTGCGCCGTGTAGAGTAGATTAGATTCCGTACAGTGTGGAAACAGGCTCTTCGTCCACACCGACCCTCCAAAGAGTAACCCACTCAGACCCATTTCCCTCTGACTAATGCACTTAACGCTATGGGCAATTTAGCATAGCCAATTCACTCGACCTGCACATCTTTGGACTGTAGGAGGAAACTAGAACACCCACGCAGACATGGGAAGAATGTGCAAACTCCATACAGACAGTCGCCCGAGGCTGGAATCGAACCTGGGACCCTGGTACTGTGGGGCAACAGTGCTAAACACTGACCCACCATGCCGCCCCAGTTAGACACAGTTACCTGCTGTCCCGTGTAGTGTATACGCAGTTACCCGCTGCTACATGTACAGTATACGTGGTATCTTTTGCCCTATATAGAGTTTGTGTGGCACCTGGTATACCATGTTGGGATCACAGTCTAGGAGTGCGTTTAGTGATAACTGGTTGGTGAGGTGATGCCTGTCATTGTCATTGTGCTGCTAATGGTACTCACCGAGGCATGACTCCCGGGCGACAGAATCTTGTTGCAGCGTTCACATTTCAGACAGAATTTATGCCAATCCCTTCCCAGAGAGGTCACTTTCTCAGCTGAAACAAGAGCAGTCAGTAAATCGGTCATAGCCTTCGCTCAATTATTCATTCACCAGAACACACATGTTGGGAACACTATCTCACTCTCTGCTTGGCTCAGGAGCTGGATAGAAAGTGCAGGGAGCCTCCCAGAGTAAAAGCGATCTGACCGCATGATGAGCTGTGTCTGAATAAACCTCTCTCCACCACCAGCTCAGTCTTTCTCTCCTCTTTATGCCCTCTTACATCTGACAAAAGGAATAGAGGGTGGTCTCATATTCCCCAGACAATCTAAGAAGAAAAAGACCTGCATTTACATAGCACCTTTCGCAACCTCGAGATGTCCCAAATGTTTCTGCGGCCAATGGAATATTTTCAAAGTATATCGCTGTCCTCGAAGGAGGTCATGCTGCCAATAAGTACACAACAAGCTCCCAATGAAAAACAAGGTGAAAATGATCAGATTGTGGGGTTGAGTGATGGCCGGGAGATTGAGCAAGTGTTCTGCCAAGGATTGTAAGAAACTGCAGAGAGTTGTGAACAAAGCCCAGTCCATCATCCCAATTCAAGCCAACCGCCTATCCATTGACTCCATCTATACTTCTTGCTGTCTTGCAAGGCAGCCAACATTAGCAAAGACCTCTCCCACCCCGGTTATAATCTCATCTGTGGGGTAGAAGATACAAAAGTTTATACATATGTAGCAACAGATTCAAGAACAGTTTCTTCCCTGCTATTAATAGACTTCTGAATGGACTCTGAAATTTTAAATTTAATGTTGGTTTCACTCTTTGTGCATCTTCTCTGCAGCCGTAACATTGTATTCCTTGCTCTGTTCTGTTACCCTCAGGCACTTTGTATGGTATGATCTGCCTGTACTGCACACAAGCAAAAAACTATTCACTGTATTTCGGTACATGTGATAATATTAAATCAAATCAAATGTTGACAGCAAAGCCTCTGGGTCCCTCTTCTTGTAATGCGATCTTCTCCTTCCACCTCAGGGTCTCAGTTCCATGCCTCAGATGAAGGATGTCTCCAACAGTGCAGCACTCCTTCTGGACTGCACTGCACTATGGACAATGTGGGACTTGAACCCATGAGCTACCTACCAGAAACAAGGGAGGTGCTAGCAACTGTGCAAAACAGACGCAAAGGAAGGCAAGAATAGATTTGCTTTTGGAATCCCTTTTCTCCCCATGGGGCAATGCCACATGACCCAGACTGTAAATATTAGAAATTCAAAGCATCTGGAATCAAAGGGAGGTTGGGACAAAAACTTCAAATCTCACTCTCTCTCTCTTACTCCAATCAATGGCCAATGGCTACACTGCATACCATCCAGTCTTAATTTACCATCACTGAATTCAAAAACCTGTTTTAATCTATTAGCATTAAGCCATTTTCTGTGTTATTTGTGTTGTATTAATATTGGATTGTTTGATTTTCCAGCATGAAGAACTCTGACTCCTTAGGAGTACAATATAAAAATAAATTCTGTTCTCCAAATACCCAAGCAGAATATAATTGATACTGTCACAATTGTATGTGAACTGTTGGTTATTGTTACAGTAGAAAATATTTCCTCTTGAGAGTCAATCTTCAGCATGACAGACTCCAATTCAATTTCCCTCAGGCTTGTAATCTGACCTTGGCACTGGGTTGAAGATTAATCATTTCATTGTTTAACTTTGATCTTTAGGAACACAACGTTAAAAGGAATCAGATATAGAGCTTTGGGCTAAAGGGATCAAAGGATACGGGAGACAAAGTGCGAACGGGGACTTTTGAACACAAGGGAGAGCAAGCTCGAGTGGCCAAATGGCCTACTTCTGCTCCTATCTTCTATGATGATGCAGAGGTTCTTCAAATATGCAGGCCTACACGTTACTGTGGATCCTCTGAAGTATTGAGGAAAGCAAGCCCCTCAGGTTCATAGGCAATTAGGGACATTTTGACCTTGCCTGTTATTCTTTCACAGGATGTGGGAATCAAAGAAAAACAAAGTATATTTTGCCTTTAAAGGACAGACATCGAAGATCTGATGTACTATTTCAAACAACAGCCTGTAGCAACGTACTATTTTAAGCAGCACAGAAGCCAGACTCTCTGGTTAGTTGCTGGTTCTCTCACTTTGGCTGGATAACATTCCTTGTTTATGTGGACCAGGAATAACATCAAATTCCAATCTGGATTCATCTCGCTGGTCACCAGATGCATCAACAGTTTAAAGGATGATTATGAAGGGCTCAGAGGGCCCAAGCATAAAGGTCATAGATACAAACAGCACAGAAAAGGCCCTTCGACCCATCGAGTCTACACTGATAAAACTACCACTAATCCCAACTTCCTGCACTTGTCCCGTATCCTTGAATGTCATGATATCGGAACTATTGTTTTAAAGGTTGAAAGGTTTTCAGCCTCCACTGTGTTCCTAGGCAGTGCATTCCAGATTGCTACCACCCACTGAGTGGAAATCTTTTCCCCCAAATCCCCTGTCCCTTACTCTAAAAGTATGCCCCCTTGTGATTGACGCCTGAACCATGGGGAACAGCTGCTCTCTATTCACCCTGTCCATACCCCTCAATGTTTTACATCTCAATCATGTCACCCCTCAGTCTTCCTGGCTTTAAAGAAAACAATCCAAGCCTACCTAGTCTCTCCTTCTAGCTCATGACTTCCCCTGACAAAGGAGTACTGCTCCAAAAGCTTGTGATTTCGAATAAACCTGTTGGACTATAACATGGTATTGTGTAACTCCTGACTTTAAGAGATTAGAATCAGGATTAGAATTGGAATATGTTACCATCACATTAGCTCAAGGATTAATCAGAAATGCCCCCCCATTAAACCATCCCTTGAAATGTTCCAAGGATAAATGATTGTATAAACTAAGTATCTCCCGCCAGCGTGCAGAAACTCACATAGCTCCCGCTCAGAGGAAGCAGCTTTCAGTCCCCAGCTCCTGCTTAATTGATCCCAGCGGAATTTGCAATCCAACCATATCCTGTAGGATTTGCTTACGACAGAGGCTGCCTGCTTCCTGCAGTCACTTGCATTGTGCCCAGAAACTGACGAGACATTAAACTAAAGTCCTGTCTGATTGCTGTCTTACGGACATGTACACAATGCCACAACACTATCGTGAAGAGTAGGTGAATTATTATCTGTGTCCTGACTCATTTATCCCTCAAACCAATGTCGCAAAAACAGATCATCTGGTCATGATCACATTTGAGACAATCAGCACTATAGTTGTGAGATCACATCAGAGACCAGCTTTCAATTCCGAATTACTCTTAGAATTTTGAACCTCTCTCTCTCCTCAGACCATTCAGCTGGATTGCATGATACTAACCCAGTTACATCACCACTACTCTCCATTGCAGGCCTGACCAGCAGTAAAACACTCTGGACTATTCCAAAGTTGTGAAAAGTCCCATATAGTTCTCTTCTACTTCCTTCTCTAGAGCACTGCTCTGGTAAATCCATGCATTCAGCCTCATCCTGACCTGGTTTCTTTTTCCTCTTGACATTTTCCTTTACCTCTGGTGGCTCACCTACATTAAAATCCATAGAATCCCCACGGTCTGGAAACAGGCCATTTGGCCCAACAGGTCTACAGTGACCTTCCAGACAGTAATCCACCCAGACCCATGCCCCATTACCCTACATTTCCTCTAACTAACGCACCTAACCTACACATTCCCAAACACTATGGGCAATTTAGCATGACCAATTCGCCTAACCTGCAGGTCTTTGGACTGTGGGAGGAAACGGGAGCCACCTTGCATGACCTCCTTGGCCCTAACCACCTCCTCTTCACATTAGCTGTCTAGCCCCTTTACAACCTAGTCAGAACAGTGCGAGAGCCTCCCCACAAATCTCATGTCCCTGGCTCCAGCTAGTGCCTACCTCTTAGCAACGTCTCACATTGGTCAATTTCTCAGGGGCTTGCTTGCTGCCTCACAACACCAGAGATCCACTCTCAAGCGACTGTGTGGTGTTTTCACTTTCTCCCCATGTCTGCATGGGTTCCCCTGGGTGCTCTGATTTCTTCTCTTAGGCAAAAGGTGGATTGTTAGGCTAGGTGGATTGGCCATTCTGAATTGTCCATAGTGCCTAGGGATGTGTAAGCTAGGTAATCATGATTCGGAGATGCCAGTATTGGACTGGGGTATACAAAGTCAAAAATCATACAACACCAGGTTATAGTCTAACAGTTTTAATTGGAAGCACTAGCTTTCAGAGCACTGCTCCTTCAGCAGGTGATTATTGAGTATAAGGTTGTGCAACACAATTTATTGCTGTAAACTTTTGCTATAAATTCTGTGTCTTACAATCTTATACTCCACAACCACCCGATGAAGGAGCACTCTTCTGCAAGCTAGTGGACTATAACCTGGTGTTGAGTGATTTTTAACTAAGCTCGGTAAATTAGCCATGGGAAACGCTTGGTTACAGGGATTCGGTGGGGGGGGTGGGGGGGGGTGGGGGGGAGGTAGATGGTGGTGATGGCGTATCTGGGTGGGTACTTTGGAGGATTGGTGTGGACTCGATGGGCTGAAGGCCTGCTTCCAAACTGTAGGGATTCTCTGACTGGATAAATCCGACCTTCCACCTCTTGCCCAGACTGGAAAAATGACTATCACCTTGTTTCCAATCTGCACAATCCTCTCACTCTTTCCTGATCAATCTTTCTGACCCCTCTGCATCTCTGGAAATGGCCTATCAGGGAAACCTTTACTCCAAACCCACCGAAACCTACAGCTACAGTATCTCGTATGTGACTTTGTGAAAGGAAGTTCCTAATTTCTGTATTGGCATCATATTTGTTCAGGCTTGCTGAGTTGGCTGGTTACTGATTTATGGTGCAGAATGATGCCAACAGTGTGGATTCAATTCCCACACCAGTTGAGGTTATCATGAAGGACTCTTTTCTCAACCTCTCCCCTCGCCTGAGACTCTCTGGTTAAACTCATCACCAGCTGTCCCTCTCAAACGAGAGCAGCCATATAGTGTAGTAAGACTATGACGACTTTACCTAACTCTCCTGATACATCCTCCCTTTTGTATTGACATGGGATTCTATCCCACCTGGGCTTAAAATACCCTATTTTATTTCCCACCTTTCATCTCTCACCTTTTCTCCTCCCTCTGCCCATATTACAGGGTTCCCCTTATCCTCACTTCCTGCCGTTTCCATAGTCAATCCTCTGCCATTTGTGTCTTCTCTGGTGTGATGCCATTGCCACTTTTCTCCTGAAGTGACCACTTCCTCTCTGTCTTGCCCTAATCCACTCCACAATCACCTCCCAGTCTGGCCATAACTCCTTCCTAGACCTACAGCAAAGCATGTAACTCCTTCACCAGCGACTACAGCATTCCATTTAAGTGAAACAGTAATTTATTTGTACTTGTTTCAAGTTGATTCACTGTATTGGCAGATTGTGGTCCAGTATATTGGCAAAGACTCAGCACAGTTGAAAATGTGTTGCTGGTTAAAGCACAGCAGGTTAGGCAGCATCCAAGGAATAGGAAATTCGACGTTTCGGGCATAAGCCCTTCATCAGGAATGAGGAAAAGGCAGGAAAGAGTCATAGCATCACAGAACACAGAAACAAATCCTTCGGTCCGGCTCGTCCATGCCAACCAGATTTCCTAAACTGAACTAGCTCCATTTGCCTGCATTTCACTCATATTCATCTACCTGTCCAAAAGTCTTTTAAAATGTTGGAATTTCATCTTCGTCTACCACTTCCTATGGAAGCTTTTTACAATACAAACCACCCGGTGTGAAAAAAAGTTGCCCCTCAGATCCCTTGTAAACTTTCCCCTGTTACCTTAAAATTATGTCCCCTGGTTTTGAACTGCCCTACCAAAGGGAAAAGACCTTAGCTATTCAGCTTATCTATATCCCTCATGACTTTATACACCTCAATCCCCTGATCTCCACTGAAAAGAGTCCCAGCCTATCCTTATAAAACTCAGACCCTCTGTTCTTGGCAGTATCCTAGTAAATTTTTTTTGAATCCTCTTCAGCTTAATAATATCCTTCACATGATAGGACAACCAGAACTAGGCCTCGTACTCCAGGAGAGGCCTCACCAACATCCTATACAAGAACACTGAACAGTACAGCACAGGAACCAAACAAGACACCAAATTAAGCCAATCCCTTCTGAATGCCTTTGAACCATATCCCTCCATTCCTTGCATATCCATGAGCTTACCTACAAGTCCCTTAAATGCCCCTATCATATCTGCCTCTACAATCATCTCTGAAAGTGCTTTTCAGACTCCTACCACTCTGCGTAAAAAAAAACTTGCCCCTCACATCTCCTTTGAACTTTCCACCCGTTACCTTAAATACATGCCTCCTAGTTTTAGACATTTCAACTCTGGAAAAAAAGATTCCAACAGTCAACCCAATCTATGCATCTCAATTTTATAGATGGAAGGTTAAAGAAGCAAAAAAATGGAAAGAACTGCGGATACTGGAAATCAGAAACAAATATTGCTGGAAAAACTCAACAGGTCTGGCAGGATCTTTGGAGAGGGAGAAAGAGTTAATATTTCCAGCCTAGTGATCCTTTTTCAGAACTGATGGTAGCTAGGAAAGGGTTGGTACACTGTATATGCTGAAGATAAGGTGGGGGTGAGGAGTAAACAATAGGTAGAAATGAGAGAGAAAAAGAGAGAAAAGACATCGGGACAAACAAAGGAATGAATAAAGGTCAGCCCAGGAAAATACCCAGCTGCTAATGGGGACAATTAGTGGCTAACAATAGATTGTTTGTGGTAGAAGCATATGTGATGACAAGGCCTGATGTGTGTGTGGGGTGTGGAGGTAAGATCTTGAGAGAAGGTGCTCAGGGCCTAAAATTATTGAACTCGACATTGAGCTCTAAAGCTGTCGAGTTCCCAAGTGGAACAAGAGATTTTGTTCTTCCAGCTTGTGCTGAGGTTCGCTGGTGCACTCCAGCAAACCCGAGCCAGAGATGTTGGCCAAAGAATGCAGTGGTGTGACAAAGTGGCAATGGTTAAAGAAATGGTGGCTCTTTACCGGAGAGGGATGGGAGAGAAGGGCCGGAGACCAGACTGGAGTCATGGTTAGGCCTGATCACGAAACGGTATTCAGTTCTTGGCACTGCATTTTCAATGGGGACCTTGGTGATGGCTCTCCTCTCTCTGGCAGATGGTGAGATGACAGAAATGGCCCTGGGGATAAACCCTTTCCCCCTTCTTGGCATATCAGCAAGAAAGAACCAGGTAAGCTTATTCCTGATGAAGGGCTTTTGCCCGAAACGTCGATTTCACTGCTCGTTGGATGCTGCCTGAACTGCTGTGCTCTTCCAGCACCACTGATCCAGAATCTGGTTTCCAGCATCTGCAGTCATTGTTTTTACCACCAAGAAGATTCATTTGTCCCCTCATTTACACCTGATAAATCTTATGGTCACTTGAGGGTCATGACTCACCTCCATTTGCTGAAAGTGTGTTGCTGGAAAAGCGCAGCAGGTCAGGCAGCATCCAAGGAGCAGGAGAATCGACGTTTCAGGCATGAGCCCTTCTTCAGGATCTCCAGCATCTGCAGTCCTCACTTTCACCTCCATTTGCCCCAATTCGGGGGAAATCAGAGCTACAGATTGAGCATGGAGGGGTGGTGGTGGTGGTCCTCGCCTCTGACCCTGTTTGCCCAATGTCATCTCCACCCATTTCACCACAGGGTGGGGTCGAACGGCCTCCTCCTAATACTAAGTGCCCTTTCCTTCTTTAATTATTTTAAACAGCAGTGCATGCTGACAGAATGCTTAGTAACTGTCACCATTCCCGCAATAACCGCCCAAGATTCCTTTTTGTTTTAAAAATAATCGATGTTTACTTAAAAGTTAAACTTCTGTGCCAGGATTTAGTCACTCGTCTTCTAAGAATAGAAGCAGACGCACAGTGTAGAAGGTGGAACAGCAGTGAAATCCACCAGAAATAATGGCAGGAAATAAGGAACTACAGTCGACAACCCTCGAGATTCTACCACTCCCTTGCTATGGTGGGTGTGAATGAGAGAGTTAAATCAACAGCTCACACCCTGCAACAGAGACAGAGATACAGATGTTGGGGGTGGGGAAAGAGAGAGAGAGGGGGACAGAGAAAGGGGGACAGAGATAGAGAAAGAAAGAGACTGAGAGACAGATATATGGAAACAGTAACAGAAATAAGAGACAGTGACAGAGAAAGAGAGACACACACACACACACACACACACACAGAAAGAGAAACAGAGAGACAGAAAGAGAGAAACAAAGACCAAGAGACAGAGAGAATCATAGAGACAGAGGCAGAGAGAGACAGACAGAGAGACAGATGTGACGCAGGCACAGTCTGATCCTACCCTGGGCCTGTGGGATAAGGTTGCTGCGGGAGCTCACTGGAAGAGTGAATCCAAATTGGTTTTGCCCCAGCCTATTTAGTGTCTCCCTATAGTTCATGTACTCCCCCAACACAGCCACAGCAATGGGAGCTATCACCTCTCTCTCCCCCTCTCTTTCTTTCACACACACACACACACACACGAGAGAAGGTACACCCCAACTCCCTGCTCACACGTTTGTTCCCACTGAATATTAACTGGGAGAGAAGAGAGAGACATACATTTCCCCAGCACCGGTCACATCCTCAACACTCCCCCACTGCTGCCAAGTTGAGTACCACCACCCTATGAATATCTTTGAGAAGTGTAGACTCTGCTGTGATGTAAGAAATTAGCCAGCCACCCGAACTTCTAGAAACTGCAAAGTGAGTCGACCAATCAGTTTTAAGACATAGATAAACTTTCAGCCAGGGAACCATGATTCATCCTGGTTCGATCTGCAAAGGACCGCAGAGGTCTACGTCTCATTTCCCTTCAGGGGAGCAGCACTCCCTGGATATGCAAATCTCACCTGGAATTGTAAGTTGGAGACCACCCCCCCACAACCCGCCCTCTGCACGGCACTCAAACCAACAACTACCTCATTCACAGACAAAGAGGGCTGAAATGGTGTCATAGGTAGACAGGGCGGTGAATGCATTTGGAATGCTTCTTCAGCCCTTCTTCAGCCCTTCTTCTGTCATTCCTGAAGGGCTTATGCCCGAAACTTCGAATCTCCTGTTCCTTAGATGCTGCCTGACCTGCTGCGCTTTTTCAACAACACATTTTCAGCTCTGATCTCCAGCATCTGCAGACCTCACTTTCTCCATTAGGAAGGGTTGAGAGAGATATGGGCCGAACACAGGCAAATGGGATTAGTTCAGGTTAGGAAACATGGTCAGCATGGACAAGTTAGATCAAAAGGCCTATTTCTCTAAATCCACTCCCCAAGCTATAGCATGGATTAACTTAGCCCAGATCTCCGGGTCTCTTGTTTGCAGCAATGATAGCTTTCCTTTGAGAGAAGGAATAGGGAGAGCTCAAGTTGACAAGGAGCTGCTTGACATTACTGAGCAAGCTGACAGGGTCTGGGTGTTTGCATTGCAAGGTTTAAATTCTGGCCTGCAGAGCTTCAAATGGAACATGTAGACATCTGTCAATCTGTCAGCAGAGAGAGAGAGAGAGAGAAAGAGAAAGAGGAAAGAGAAAAGAGAGAGAGAGGAGAGAGAGAGAGAGAGAGAGAGAGAAAGACGTACAAACCTGTACCTTTAATATTTTACTGAGGCGTGTGAACAGACTAGCTTCAGCAAGAGGACCATAACATTAGCAACATGTTAATATCTGTCTGTTTGGGGACGTGTGTGTGTCTGTCTGTGGGTGCCTCTCTGCATGGGTGTGCGCAGCCTGAAATAAGTCACAGAGATCTACAGCACAAAACAGGCTCTTTGGCCCACTGAGACTGTGCCAATCGAAACAACCATCTAACTATTCTAATCCCGTTTTCCAGCACTTGGCCTATAGCCTTGTTTGCCTTGGCATTGATAGTATACATTAAATATTTCTTCAATGTTAAGAGGGTTTCTGCCTCACTGTCCCATATGGGCAGAGTATTCCAGGTTCCCACCACCCTCTGGGTGAAATTTCCTTTCCCTCCCAGTCTCCTCTAGATCCTCTGCCCCTTACCTTAAAGCCACGTCCCCTGGTCATTGATCCCTCCATCAAGGGGAAAGGTTTCTTCCTGTCTACTGTATCCATGTCCCTCTTAATTCTATCCATCTCAATCATGTCCCCGCTCAATCTCCTCTGCTCTAAGGAAAGCAACCACAGTCTATCACCTGATAAAGGAGTGACGCTCCGAAAGCTAGTGATTAAACCAATGAAACTTGTTGGACTATAACCTGCTGTTGTGTGATTTTTAACTTTGTACATCCCAGTCCATCACCAGCATCTCCAAATCATGACAGTCTATCCAATCTCTCTTCATAACAAACTCTCCAGCCTAGGCACCTCTCCAGTGCAGTCACATCCCTTCTATAATATGGATTCCAGCAGTGGACATAATAGGCTAACTGTGGCCTAACCAAGATTTTATACCAATTCCAGCATTTCCTCCCTGTTCTTAAATTCTATGCCTCGGCTAATAAAGGGAAGTATCACTTTGTCATCATAACCACTTTGTCTGCCCGTCCTGATATGCTAAGAGATTGATGTAAATGCACATCAGGGTCCATGTGATCCTCAGTGCTTCCTAGGATCACACTGTTCATCATGTATACACTTGCCTTATTAGTCCTGCCCAAGTGCATCACCTCACATTTATCCAGACTGAATTCCATATGAACACCAGTCAATACCCTCCTGTAATCTGAGGCGATCCTCCGCACTATTTACCACCCTACCAACTTTTGTATCATCCACAAATTTACTGATCAGCTCTCCTACAATCGAGCCTAAATGATTTACATAAAGTGCAAGCAGTCTTTAAAAAGAAGAGGAGAATCGATAAGGGAGTACACAGTATATAACTCTACTTGTGAGCATGTCTGAAAAGTGGGGTGGCGGGGCTGGGGGGTATAAATACAAGAAATTCTATTAACTATTAAATACTAATACTAATAAATACGGTCAGGATTGCAGAGAAGCTTCTGAACCCAAAGAATGGTGGGAATGTGGGGCTTACTCCCACATGAGAGTAAAGAAAATTACAAGAAAAGAGCCACTAAGGAGCAATTTGTGAAGTACCTGAGGGAAAAAGGAATGGTAGGATAAGGATTTGGGGACTTTGTGGTGCAGTGGTAGTATCCCTAGTGTCATAGAGCTGTACAGCATGGAAACAGACCATTTGTCCAATCTGTCTATACTGACCACTTTTCGTAAACTGAACTAGTCCCATTTGCCTGCATTTGGTCCATATCCCTTTAAATGATTCCTATCCACGTACCCATCTAAATGTCTTTTAAATGTTGTAATTGTACTCACTTCTACCACTTCCTTTGGCAGCTCATTCCATACATGCACCACCCTCTACATGAAAAAGGTGCACTTTATGGCCCTTTCATATCTTTCCCCTCTCACCTTCTGTTTTGGACTCCCCTACCCTAGGAAAAAGACCTTGGCTATTCACCTTATCTATGCTCCTCATGGTTTTATAAACCTCTAGAAGGTCAACCCTCAGTCTCCTACGCTTCCGGGAAATAAGTCGCAGCTTATCCAGCCTCTTCTTATACCCTCAACTTTCCAGTCTCGATAACATCCTGGTCAATCTCCCTGTGCACCCTTTCCAGTTTAATAACATCCTTCCTATAGCAGGGCGACCACAATTGTAGGCAGTATTCCAAACATGGCCTCACCAATGTCTTGTACAACTGCAACATGTCCCAACCCCTATACTCAGTGCTCTGACCAATGAAGGCAAGTGTACCAAATGCCTTCTTCATCACCCTGTCTACCTGTGACATCCTAAGTCAAGGCAGTAGGTCTATGTTCCAGATAAAATATCAATGATTACAGGTTAATGAAAAAGGGGGATAGATGGGAAGTAAATGCTGGACTAGACCAGATGGCACATTGAATGGTTTCTTTATGAATGTTTAAAATAATTTGATCGGTTTTGTAAGTACAATTTCCAACGCAGCAGGAGATATTCCCAGGAGCATTCTTAGCTGTAAACGCATGCACGCGCACACATATACACAGACTGTCAGACTCCACTACACTCCCCCACTCCAACAGTCTGCCCTCAACAGCAGTTGTCTGTGCTCCTTAAAACCCGGCTGCATTCCCACCAGCGGGAATTTCTTCCAAATGCCCACCCACAACTTCCCCCAGGCACAGCTGGCTGGAACCTAATCCTCCCTGGCGCCTGGGGTGTGCCCACTGTGATCAGGGACGTCCACCTGGCTACACAGTGCCAAGGGGGTGGGGGGAGGGGGTGTATGTGGGGAAACAGGAGAACCGGAACCAATCCAGAGGTTCACTGGGATTAGAGCTCAGATGCAGTGTCCTTTGACACTGTAATCGCTCCTTTTAATGCATGGAGCATGTGGTGTAAGAGACTGTATGGATAAAACAGAGACAGACACACTCCAGGAAAATCCAACAGCAGTTCCTGTCTTGCATTGCTAAAAATAAAAAAAAGGTTTTGCTTATTTATCCATTCCTATTCAGTTTCTTTTTTAAAATAAGAATGGTCCCAGCCAAACAGATGGGTAAAAATACCAAGAAGGCTAATGTTGAACATTAGAACTGTGAACAATCCCCCTATTCATGTGGTCCAGTGGTTATGTTGTTAGACTAATAATCCAGGGAATGGGAGCCTGAATCCAGCCCTGGCAGTTTGAAAAGCTGAAGTTAATTTAAATGGAAAATTGTGGAGAATAACATCAGTATCAGTATCCACAAAGCTGTGGCATTGTCTTACAAATAATCCAACTGGGGTTCCACAGTTGACAAAGCTGGTGGCTGTCACGTGATTGGTTTCTCCTGCACTGGTCCAAGTTTAGATCAGCTCCACAGGTTGTCAATGACATTTAAAAACCTCTATCACCCCAGACTCCAGTTTGAGAAGATACAGTCAGGACTGATTTGTCTTTCAAGTGGAACTCTTAATAACTGACCCCTGACAATGGAAAACAGCTAGATCTATAGGCTTCATCTGTTCTTGTATGAGCTGCTCCTCTCTCCAGCCTATTCCACCTCTCCGACCCTTCCCACTTTTATTGTCCCAGCTCATTCCCAATTCCCAGCTCAAGAACGCAAGGAACGACAGAGTTGTGAATGCAGTCCAGTCCACTATGCAATCCAGCCTTCCTTCCACGGACTCTGTCTACACCTCCTGCAGCCCAGGAAAGCAGCCAACATAATCAAAGACCACCCCCTCTCCCCCATTTCCCCCCCCACCCTCTGCCCTCCTGTCCTCCGCCCCCGCCCCCCCCCGCCCCCCAGGGGTCTTTATACTCACTTCCAATCTCTTCCGTCAAAGAGAAGACGTAATTGTCTGAACACACATACCAACAGATTTAAGAACAACTTCTTCCTCACTATTATCAGACTTATGAATGGATCTCTCATATATTAGGGTTGATTTTTCTATGCTCCCTCTCTGTGGCTGTAACATTATATTCTGCATTTTGAGAATCGACGTTTCGGACATAAGCCCTTCTTCAAAAAGAAGGGCTTATGCCCGAAATGTCAATTCTCCTGCTCCTTGAATGCTGCCTGACCTGCTGCGCTTCTCCAGCAACACATTTTTCAGCTCTGATCTCCAGCATCTGCAGTCCTCACTTTCTCCTATTCTGCATTTTGTTCTACTACCCTGTTGTACATATGTAAGGTATGATTTGTCTGGATAGCACACTTTCACTGTATCTCGGTACACGTGACAATAATAAATCAAATCAAATCCCAATCCCAAACACCTCTCCCCTCCAGCCCATTCACTCTTGTCAATGGTCGATCCACAATGATGGACTACCACTCTCTCACAAAGCTTCTCACTCCCTCCTCTCTCTCTCTCTCTCTCTCTCTATTTTACTTGAATGTCAGCCACACTTCCATCTTATCTTAACTGAACAGTAGCACACTCACCAAGTACTCAAACATGAATTCAGTTGGTGGATCAGTGTCTGTTAGTGACACACTTCCATTGACTCAGAGGAGAAAATTTAAAAGGAATTTGAGAGGCAACTTCTTCACGCAGAGGGTGGTGCGTGTATGGAACGAGCTACCAGAGGAAGTGGTGGAGACGGGTACAGTTACAACATTTAAAAAGGCATCTGGATGGGTACATGATTAGGAAGGGTTTAGAGGGATATGGGCCAAATGCTAGCAAATGGGACTAGTTCAGATCGGGATGTCAGGTGGCATGAATGAGTTGGACCGAAGAATCTTTGCTGTATGAATCTATGACATTATAAAGGACCCAAAACGTTCACAGTATTCCAGCTATGGTCTGACAAGTGCCTTGCCAAGTTTTAGTAAAATCTCCCTACTTTTATACTCCATTCCCTTTGAAATAAAGGCCAGCAGTCTGTTTGCCCTCCCATTCTTGTCCTCAATAGGTGGCCCACACAGCCCTGACAAAACCCAATGAAACCTACTGCAGTCCATGAGGCCTCAAGAGTCGAGACCTCCCATTTTTCTCCCAATGGTATCGATCATTTGTGATCCTGATTTCAGCATCTCTTTTAACATTTCAGATAAACATTATATTGGTGTAACTGGAAAATAGAAGAGTGAAGAGATTGTGAGACAGCCCAGATAGACCAAAATCCTGGGCTATACTCCAATCTTTGTAGTTACTTATTAACAATATAACCATCTCAGAAGGACTGGGTTGTATAAATAATGTGTAAAGCATTCATGGTCTCCAAGGGACTGCAGGCAGTAATCCCCAATTCTTAGCTTATGCTCAAAATGTTGACTTTCCTGCTCCTCAGATGCTGCCTGACCGCTGTGCTTTTTCAGCACCACAGTCTTGACTCTTATCTCCAGCATCTGACACCCTCACTTTCTCCATTCCATAATCCAGTCAACATTTTTCACTGGAGCATCTGAAGGTGATCTTATAAAATCATAAGGGGCATAGGTAAAGTAAATAGCAAAGGTTTTTCCCCCAGCATAGGGGAGTCCAAAACTAGATGGCATAGGTTTAAGCTGAAAATGTGTTGCTGGTTAAAGCGCAGCAGGTCAGGCAGCATCCAAGGAACAGAAAATTCACCGTTTCGGGCACAAGCCCTTCACCAGGCATAGGTTTAAGGTGAGAGGGAAAAGATTTAAAAGGAACCTGGAGGGCGATGCATGTATGGAACAAGCTACCAGAGGAAGTAGTGGTGACAGGTACCATTACAACATTTGAAAGACATTTGGAAAGGTACGTGGATAGGAAGGACTTAGAGATATAGGCCGAACAATGGCAAATGGGACTAGTTCAGTTTAGGAAACCTGGTCAGCATGGGACGAGTTGGGCTGAAAGATCTGTTTCCGTGCTGTATGACTCTAAGTTCTAAACCATCGACACAGCAGGGAGCAACTGAATACTTTTGTGGATTCATGGACAGTTTATAAAATATCAGGCACCCGAGCAACAGGCATTGAAAGATCATCCCTGTTCTGGCACAATGCGGTCTTGTTTATTCTTTCCCCGGAGGAAATGGAGATGGATAGCAGAGATTCCCAATGGAAATCTGAAAAGCTCGCCAGCTAACAGTCACAAGGAGACGGGATGACAGGTGGGTGATAAAAGACACCCTTGTATTCCTCCCTCCCACACTGACTAACTGCTATGGCAAATCCCTCACTGCAGCCGTTCCATTTGGCTTCTGTTCCCCTCTGGCTGACATCGTTTAATCAAAAAAACCCAAACATTTTAATATTTTACTGTGCGGATAACATTTGTCAGAACTGCTCCCAAAATAAACCAGCCCTCACAATGAATAATAGGCTGCCATCTCCCCTCACCTTCCACTGTTGCGTGACTCTGCACTGAGCCAAGGATTCTGTTGAACTAAAAGGGCATTCATTCAGAAAGGTTTGGACAGGAGTCAATTCGGTTATAACCCAGCTGTTGTACTCGGAGAAACCCTGACAGCCCATTCTCTGTCATTAGCAATATCATAATCACATCATTCCCAAGAGCTGTGTAGCTTTCCCTCCCAGTCCCAAAATAATCCTTCATTGTTGCTTCCTCCAAAATCAGGCTATTGCTATTAATTTGCTAGTCTGTTGCCATGACAACCCAGCATAGCCCATCTGCTCCATCCTAACTCTGTCTAGCATTCCTCAGAGATTGCAATCGTCCATCCAGTTATTTATAAGAATACCAGATGACAGTAGAATTTAACATTTCAGGACAGCATCCACAAACAACTCTGAATCTGTTTCCTGCTCTTCAAAAAGAATTCATTGCCCTAGGTGGGGGGAGTGCTCAGGATGTACCGTGACCGTGAAAGATGCTGTACCAATGCTAGTTCTTTCCTGCTGCTGGGATTCGAAGCCTCCAGCCCAAAGTGCGATGAAAAGAGTGAAGCTCTACATGGTTTACTCATGGAGCAGTGATTCAAGTTTCTATCCAGCTACAGTCCCACTAAAAATCATTAGGAGTTTTCAATTTTTGCGTGGTATCCACTGTTTATTCCATGCAGTGCAACATTTACAGTTTAGTAAAATGTTAAGATGGCTTTTTATTTACTCACGATCTACTGCTGCTACTTTCCATACATCTCTATCCATCCCTTGCTCACACCTTTGGGAAGCATATATTGTGCTTGGAGGGAATACAAGAATAACACCTGGACTTCAGAGGTTAAGTTTGAGGAGAGGAGAGTTTACACAAATTAAGCCTGCTTTCTCTAGAACTTAGAAGGTTAAGGCGTGATCTGATTAAAGTCTTCAACATAGTAACAGGAAAGGACAGGGTTGATAAAAATAAACTATTTCCACTGCTTGGGGGTTCGAGAATGAGGGGGCATAGTCTGAGAATTAGGTCCAGAGTGTTCAGGAGAGATATTAGGAAACATTTTTACACACAAAGGGTGGGAGATGTTTGGAACTCTCGTCTACAAATGGCATTGGATGCTGGATCAGTTTTTAAATAGATTAATTTTTGTTAAACAAAGATATTAAGGGATATGGGCCAAAGGCAGGTATATGGAGTTAGACCACAGATCCACCACGATCTCAGCGAATGGCGAAACAGGCTCTGAATGGCCTACTCCTGATCCTCAAATGTTCTCTGCAGCAAGCTAATGAGTAACTGCAGCAAAGAAGGACAAACACATTCAGCCTTCAGCACAGCAGTGTAGTCAGTCATGTTATCCCTCTCTATCTCCTTAGCCCCACGTGCTGTCAATTCTTTCTATAAAAATTTGTTCCTGACCTCAGACGTTCCACGGCGACTTGCACCAATGAAGTACTTTCGCTCCTAATTCCTATGTTCCTATGACTTCAGGCTCACACCTTGGGAGTGAGGCTTTAACCCATAACCTCCTGACCATAAGGCAGGGAGCCACCGCTGAGAAAAGACCAATAAAAGGATTTTGTCAACATTGACTCAGTGGCCCATCAGCAGATATTTAAGGCGAGAGGAGAAAGATTTATAAAAGGACCTGAGGGGTAAAGGATGGGTTTATGAATAGGTAGGGTTGAGAGGAATATGGGCCAAATGCTGGCAAATGAGACTAGATCAGATTGAGATATCAGGTAGATGCAAATGAATTGGACTTTAAACGCATGCCAATATATTTCCCAGCAGCCAGGGGTGAAGGTTCAATAGACACTCGCAACCTCCTACTCTCAAGTTGTCTCTCCACCCTGGAGTGCTGCTTTATCCATTATTGGTTTCTGTGATTTACTACTGTAACTAATCAGTCTCATTTCATTTTATAACAAAGGCTGCTTATTTTCATAAAACAGTACAGAAATTCTATAACAGTCTGGAGAAGCTGGCAAGTAATCCTCCCCACATTAATGCCTCAAGTTGTAAAATATCTTCTGATGGGTCGTTGAGCAGGTTTGTAAAAAATAAAGCCAAAGGAATTTTTCCCTGTTTTGGTCCCTTGTTCATGGGTGTAGCATGCTAGTTGCTGGCTAGAATGGCTCGAGTTATGTTTCCACAGCTGGACTGCACTAACAAGTATATCAATGCTCACTAAGTTAGAAAGCTCTGCTAAATTAGTGGGTTTCAAACTATTTGCAGGGAGAAATATCTGCAAGCTCAAAGAGCTGTCCAAAAAATAATCCTGTGCCCCAGAGCTCCCCAGCTACTGAAATCCTGAAGAAATCCTACAAATATTCTTCAAATGCTCGTCCTTCCCTCCCGAGGGAAAAAACCCTCATTTGTCTCTGAAAGGTGGTATGCTGAAGGCTGTAGAGTCAGCCACCCTCCACCCTGTCTGGGGGACTCAAACCCCTTAACTTTCAGACTCAAAGGTGAGAGCACTACCCACTGAACAGGGGCGGATACCCTGAAAACAAAACAAGCTAGCAATTCTTTCCCAATATTCCCCCAACTATTGATGAACTTACTATTGGCAGCAAGCTTTGACAGTGTGCGTTAGCCACTCCAAAAGTGGCCTGGCAACATAAGAATGACTGGATAAAGAGAAGGCACTCTGACATTGGTTAATCAGGGTGATCCATCTCTAGCTATGAGTCTACAACAGAGTGTATTGTACTGATGCAACTCCCAGTCAATGGAGAGTTTTAGGAAATACTGGCTCATTGTCACCTCCTGCTCCCAAAGAGGCTACCCAGGCCACAACACTCAAATTGCTCAGTTACTGGAATGATAAGGAGGAGGAAATGTTAATGTGACATTTGAACGTTTAAATAACACCATGTGGGCTGCCAAAATGCAGGGCGTAGCAGATGATATGAGATAGCCACAATTCTCAGCTTGCCTGCTTATTCTGTCGTCTCCTTTTTGGCCCCTAATGGGTTTGAGTTATTTATTGTCATGTGTACCTCATTACAGAAATACAGTGGAAAGTGTTGTACAGTGTCACCACTCTCTGACGCCATCTTAAAACACAGAAAAATAAACCAAAACACAGAATATAAAGGCAGAAAAATGAGGAAATAAAGCAACTGTCCAACTTTACAGTACTTCTTGTAAAGGAATATGGGCCAAATGTTGGCAAATGGGACTAGATTAATTTAGGATATCTGGTCAGATTAGACTGCAGGGTCTGTAATCATACTGTACACCTCTATGACTCTAAGTGCTTTGTCACCGACCATAGGCCTGGTAGCCAGACTCAAGTCCCCTTTGCCACGTCACCGCTGCTGAAACAGAAGCCAACACTCTTCGACACCATCTCGCTTTCACCGATGCCCTCGCTGGACCTCGCCAATACAAACTGTGGCCCTTTAAGTACTGCTTAATTGGAGTTCGATCTCTCCAATTCCTCCCCACCTCAAATCCCTCTGAGTCTCCTTCCCTCAGCGGCATCACTAGTCAAGAATCAGTCGCTCTTTGTAGAGATTAAGAACACTCACCAAATAGGAAGCAGGGACATGGCAGAATTTGCACCCTTGCAAACGTGTCCAGTGTAATGAATAAAGCATCGGCTTTGTTATTAGGGGCATACAATTCAAGAACAAGGAGGTGATTTTAAATTTGTACAAGGCACTTGCTAGACCTCAGCTGGACTATTATGATGTAATGTGGCACCTGCAACTATACATGAAGGATGTGAATGCATTGGAGTGCAGAGATGATTTGCAAGAAGGGTTCCAGGAATGAGAAACTTCAGTGGTGAGGACAGATTGAAGAACTTGGGACGGTTCTTCTCAGAGAAGGTGACCGAGAGGGAGATTAGATAGAGGTTTCGAAATCACGAGTGGGGGCTGGATAGAGTAGATAGGGAGAAGCAGTTCCTACTTGTAGAGGGAACAAGAGATTTAAAATAATGCACAAATTAAACAATGAAATTATTTTTTCCTCTCGGTGAGTAGTTAGGGCATGGAATGCACTACCTCGAAATGTGGAGGAAATGTACAGGTTCAACTGAGGCATTCAAGAGGAGCACTGGATGGTTATTTGGATAGAAATGGTGTGCAAGGGATGTGGGGATAAGGCTGGAGATTCACACTGGGGAATAGAAGCAGTGCAGGCACGATGGGCTGAATAGCCTCTTCCTGCACTGTATTAATGCATGATTCTATTATCCCACCTGGGTGCGGATCAGTATTATTAGATTAGATTCCCTACAGTCTGGAAACAGCCCAACAAGTCCATGCTGACCCTCCAAAGAGTAATTCACCCAGACCCATTCCCCTACCCTATATTTACCCCTGACCAATGCACCTGACATTATGGGCAATTTAGCATGGCCAATTCACCTGACCTGTACATCTTTGGACTGTGGGAGGAAACTGGAGCACCCGGAGGAAACCCATGCAGACATGGGTAGAATGTGCAAACGTCACACAGACAGTCGCCTGAGGCAGGAACTGAACCAGGGTCCCTGGTGCTGTGAGGCAGCAGTGCTAACCACTGAGTCACCGTGCCACTCCTCCCTAATCTGGCAAAACCAACAGTGCTTCTGCGTTTCCCCGAGATTTATTATGGAATTCTGCTAACATGTTAATTAGAAAGAACGTGAAAGCAAGCTCGCAGTAATCCCAGGCCTCAACTCAATTCTTACTGGAGCATAGGGTTACTGAATTGCTACAGAGTAGAATGTTGCTGTTCGGACCCACCTTGCCTGCATTGGCATCCCCCCCATCTCCTCCTGTTGCTTCCCCAGGGCCATGTACTGACACTAAACTAAGGAATATTTTTGACAGAGCTCCGTCATTGGCTGAGTAAACCACTGACATTGGAGTGGGCGGGGAAAGGTGAGTGAGAGATTGAGGAAGAGCATGAGTTCAAAATTGGAAGAAAGTGAAATCTGAATTCAATTAATAAATCTGGAACTCAAAAGGTTAGCCCATTGGCCACCATAGAATCATAGAGGTTTACAGTACAGGGTAAAAAAAAAGGCCCTTCAGTCAATCTGGACTGTGCAGGTTATAAAATATCCTTATTTCTAGATAGGACAATACTGTGACTTTAAGAGATACATTTTGTCCTTTTTTATATGAAGACAGGTTGAAACAGAGGTGCTGAGCGGTCTGTTCTGAGCCAATAAAGTAAACAGGATTTTTTCTTAAAAATTAGGACAATAGAAGCAGCCTGAATGAGTGGGGGTCAAGCACCCACAAAATCAGGATTTTAGTTTAGCTTTCAGTAGCTGTTGGGGTTTGGAAGCTGAAACACATCTCTCCCAGCTATAGCAAAATATTTGTGTTCTTTCTTTCTCACATAGATTTCTCTTGACGTTCTTTCCTCCTAGATTGAGGTACATTGCACACGAATTGTTTCACCGAATTTGCCTTTGCCAAGAGTGTGTTTATGGGATTTTACTATCTTGGAAGAGTTAATCAATGGCAGTTAACATTTTTTATTAATATAGAATTCCCACAGCGTGCAAAAAGGCCATTCAGCCCAACAAGTCCACACCAACCCTCTGAAGAGCATCCCACCCAGAGCCAATCCTATAATCATGCATTTCCCATGACTAACACACCTGACACATCTCTGGATACTATGGGTAATTTAGCATAGCTAATCCACCTAATCTGGACATCTTTGGACTGTGGGAGGAAACTGGAGTACCTGGAGGAAACCCACACAGACATGGGGAGCATGCACAAACTCCACACAGACAGTCGCTGGAGGCTGGAGTCAAATCCAACTCCCTGGCACTGTGAGGCAGCAGTGCTAACCACTGAGCCTCTGATAATATGTATTACCTTAAGTATTTTGATAGAGTTATGGTTGAGCTAATTTTTTTTATTTTTATATTGTCTGTATATTAACTGGAGTATAAGAATAAAGGGCATTTTGTTTCAAGCCTGGCAGTTTGATCAGTTGAATTGCAGTTGGAATTTGTGGTCTAGGCTATCATCTTAATACATTTTGAGGGGGTTTGTCTGGTCTGTAACATATACAGCAATCAGTCTCTCCCCAATGGGGAAACTGAACCTCAGTCTCCCAGCAGGGACTCTAACCACTCTGCTTGTGACAGTCATTGCTTATTGTCATAAAAACACACTAATGCTCTTTAGGGAGGGAACTTTGCTGTCCTCACCCAGATGGACCTACAGTGACAGGTGCCTCCTTACTGTCTGTGTGGGGTTTGCATATTCTGTTTGCATGGGTTTCCTGCAGGTGCTCTAGTATCCTCCCATGGTCCAAAGATGTGGTTAGATGGATTTGCCATGCTAAATTGCCCACAGTGTACAGGGATGTGCAGGCTAGGTGGGTTAGCCATGGGAAATGTAGGGTTACAAGGATAGTGTAGGGACAGAGGTCTGGGTGGGATGTTCTTCAGAATATCAATATGGAGTCGATGGGCTGAATAGCCTGCTTCCACACTCTAGGGATTCTGTGACTGTCTTATTTTGAAGGGTAATTAAACAATCATTCAAAGGTGAATTAAGAACAGGCAACAAAACTACACCACTGCCACTCATATCTCAATAAAGGAATATTAATGCACGACAAAATGTACTTTGAGACAATTATGGTTAAAGCAGAGATGAAACCAGATCGCCTTACGAACAGCTTTCTCAGTTAGCAATGCATGTGAGCACAGGTGGAGCTGCTGGGAGGTCCTGCCAAAGGCGTGTATAAAATTACACTCGTGTGTCAGGCTGTCAGAGAATTGCTGAAAGTGAGTTGCACATTCCCACACTTAATCAACAACAGACGTCAGATTGACTGGAGTCCACAAGTAAGCCCCAGGGACAATTAAGCTTCAAGTGTCAAGGGAAGAGAGGACATTGCTCCTGCAGAGTGTGCAGAAGGGTCACAGCAGGCAGATTGCGTTGTTTCCTCCTGCAATTTTGCAAAAAAACTTTCTCCAATTCCCTTTTGAAAGCGATGACTGAAGTTACTTATAGATAACAGGTCAAAGCTCCCAATATTTCCCAAGTTTAAATCAATTCTCACAGTCATAGAATTGTTGCAAGGCCATTTGGCCTATTCTGTTCATACTAGCTCGAGACAGTAGTTTAACAGTGCCAATCTTTCCCTTTGAACCTTGCACATTTGTTTCAGTAGAAACAATCATCTAATGTTCTTCTTGAATGTCTCAATTGAACCTGCCTTCACCACATTTCTAGGCAGTGTATTCCACACTCCAACTACCCACTGTTGGAATACGTATTTTCTTGCATTGTATTTGCTGGTTTTGCAGAACAGTTTGAAACCATACCCTCTGGTTCCTGATTCTTGATCCTTTTACAAGTGGGATCAGTTTCTCCCTTTCCAGATACCTCATAATTTTGAAAAATGCTCATCAAATCTTTTCTTAGCCATGTCCCCTCCCAGCGAAACAGACCCAAGCTTGTCCATTCGATCCCTGTAACTGACGTGCTTCATCGCTGGGATGATTCTTATTTTGTCAATCAAACTTAACAGCAGTGCAACCCCCTCAATGGTACCTGGGCTGAAGCTCAAACTTAATATTCCTACCCAGAACCTGACCCTGGATTTTTAAAAAAAACTAAGGGGCTAGATTGGAAACAGTGTTCACTGATCCCAGGGCTGGGGTAGAAAGAAACATTGTTGATTGAAAATCACAGGCTGAAATACTGTGATTGTTTGATTCTGGGATAAATAAATAGGGGTGTTTAACATGAAAGACAGGTGAAATCAATTGATTTCTTGCCCAGAAATGCAGGGTGAGACACAAATGGGTGGGGATGGGAGACTGCCAAATAATCATGACTTCAAATTCCTCTCTTAACTTACACAGTATTCTGTTCACAAAGTCGTGATCTGGAATGAACTGTGAGTGGCTAGTGGGAAACCCGATCACTAATCATTTTCAATAAGCATTGGATGAATATCCAAAAAGGAAGACAACGATTTTATATTACATATATTGGCAATGAGGCTAGAGCTGGGGAAGGCAGCTAAACACTCCTTCAGTGAACACATCCATTGCTGAAGATTACAAAAGAAAAGCAATTGCACGTTTGAACACCGGTTTCACCAGTTAATGACAGAAAAAAAATGGGCATTTTATTTAAAAAGGATTTTGATCCATTTCAAGTCTAGCCTCTGAAGGATCAAAGGTTGTGACGGTGTGGGGATGGGCACACACCCTGAGTATCTGAGATAGAGGCAGTCTCTCAGTGTGCTTCCCAGATTCTACCCCGCCCCTCCCAGGGAATGGGGGTGAGGAGGGTAATTTTTAAAAAAAACAAATTGGTTTCTCCCTCCCTCCAGTTTCACTCAAGATAGTGCAAGCAGGAGGAGGCGGCCACTCGCCTCCAGCACTGGCTCTCGGAGACATTTGAACTCGGTCTCCTGCATTCTCCCCTTCCCTGCCTCCTGTTCGCCCTGCACCCTCTTGCAATGAATGGCAAGTCATTTGTTTCAAAATCCAGTATCGCTTCCAAGGTCTCCGTACAGCTAACAGCATCCACATTTTAAAAAAAACACACACACACACACACAGCAATGAGTTTTCAAACCAGAATTGCAAGACAAAAATGAGTTTGCAAACCATAATTACAAAGAAATAAAAATGTGTTCAGAACAAGACTGAGAGATTCCCCCTTCCTCCCAGTCTCTGTAATAAACCGCACACCCACCCACTAAAATCAGTAATTACAATAAACATTAGGTTTTTAAAAATTGTTGAGGATCAAAGAGGAGTTAGTTCTGTTCTCAGTCTCTTGTTTGGGGGTGGGGGTGGGGGGGGGTGGAGGAGATTAATATTGGGATTAGTGCCGGTTGAGGTAGCTCCTTTCTGCCTCAGTATTGCAGTCACTGACTGTAAAAGGGATACATTGGTAGCCGCCTGACACTGCACCGACAGACCTGAGTATAAGCAGTGAGCCTTTTCTCTCTCCCTCTCTCCATGCAGCCTGCTATCTGCCACGCTGCTCTCCCCATGGTTACGGTTACTCCATACTTACCGAAGTACACAGTCTTTTCGCATTTCGGGCACTTGGATGCCATGTCCTTTGCTGTTCCTCGCTTCGCTTCTCTCTCTCGTATGTGTGTCTGCTGTCTCACTCACTGCACCGCTTTCACAGCTCTTTCCGCCACCCCATTCACTGGCTCCCGGCGCAACACCCTGACTGTGTTTGGTCACACACCCCATGTCAATCAGTGGGACTTCCCCTCCCACTGAACGACTGGAGACCGAGAGGGAGAGAAAAAAAACAACGGTCCATGTTGAAACGTTTTTAACAGAAGAAGCGAATGCAACCTGAGATTTTCTTATCCACACAGCAGGTAGTTAGGGTGTGGAATGCACTGCCTGATATTTGGTGGAGGCAGGTTCATTTGAGGCATTCAAGAGGGAATTCGATAAAAACGGAGTGCAGATGTATGGGGTAAAGGCAAGGAATTGTTACAAAATCAGAACACTGACAGAAGCGGTGCAGAGACGATGGGCTGAAAGGCCACCTTTCTCACAGTAACATTTCTGGGGATCACTGAACCCGAAACGATGTTTTCTCTCCGTAGATGCTGTCAGACCTGCTGATTTCCTTCCCCCCCCCCCCCAAGTAATTTCTGTGCCCCCGTGACAGCCTCCTGCAACAAAACAGCAGCTTTCACCCTCTTCATCAATTACCCACTACTGCTCTGGCATTTTTTTACCCCACCTTCTTTACAATCCCCCCCACCCCTCAGGCAAACTAAAAATGGAAATAACAACTTGCGTTTCTCTAACGCTGGTCCCAAGCTTGAGTGAACTGCTTCACGGGGCAATTAAACATCTTTGAAGTGTTTGAATGTAGCAAAGAAGAACAAGCAAGCTCTCAGAGTCACCCTCTGCTTTATTCGAGCAAATATTGATCAGGACTCTTTTTTTGAATGACTGTGCATGAATATTTACTTCCATTTAATTAACTCGCTTTCATCAAACGAGAACCTTAGTTATAGAGGGTGGAATTTTTAAAAAAAACTCAGTTAAATGTCCATAGTAGGCATTGCTCTGCCATTTAAAGCTGCTGTGACAATCCTGAACTTTTCTACAGTTAAAAATAGGGCTTTGGACTGTGCTGTCGAAAAGAAACACTCAGGGTTCAGGTACATGATTCTATGAAGTTTGCATCACGTGTACATAGGGTGGTTAAGAAGGCATTCAGTATACTTGCCTTCATTGCTCAGCCTTTTGAGTATAGGAGTTGGAACATCATGTTGAGATTGTACAGGGCACTGGGGAGGTCTCTTCTGAAGTACTGTGTGCACTTCTTATGTTATGGGAAGGATATTATTGAACTGGATAGGGATTTGAAAGATTTACCAGAATGTTGCTGGGAATGAAGAGTTTGAGAGGCTGTATAAGATGGGTCTTTTTTCATTGGCGGATAGGAGGTTGAGGAGTGACCTTATAGAGGTTTATAAAACCATGAGGGGGATAGATAAGATATCAATTCCCTAGGATGGGGAAGTTTAAAACTAGGGAGCATATTTTTATTTTCCCTAGAGAGGTGAAAGATTTAAAGCAGACTTGAGGGGCAATGTTTTCACACAGAAGTTGGTTTGTATGTGGAATTAAGATTAGATTAGATTACTTACAGTGTGGAAACAGGCCCTTCGGCCCAACAAGTCCACACCGACCCGCCAAAGCGCAACCCACCCATACCCCTACACCTGCACCTACACCTAACACTATGGGCAATTTAGCATGGCCAATTCACCTGACCTGCACATCTTTGGACTGTGGGAGGAAACCGGAGCACCCGGAGGAAACCCACGCAGACACAGGGAGAATGTGCAAACTCCACACAGTCAGTCGCCTGAGTCAGGAATTGAACCCGGGTCTCTGGTGCTGTGAGGCAGCAGTGCTAACCACAGTGCCACCGTGCCGCCCCAAAACTGTCAGAGGAAGTGGCAGATGCAGGTACAATATTGAAAAGACAGTTGGACAGGTACATGCAGAGGAAAGGTTTACAGGGACATGGGCCAAATGCAGGTAAGTTCAGTTTAGGAAACTTGGTCAGAATGGATGAGTTGGACTGAAGAGTCTGTCTCCATGCTGTATGACACTCTAACTCCACCTATCCAAATGATGATTATTGTCTCTTATTGGAAATAGTCATTGCTTGGCATTTGTGTGGTGCTAATGTGGCACTTATCAGCCCAAGCCTGGATATTGTCCAGATCCTGTTATATTTGAACATGTACTGCTTCAATCTCTGAGGTATCAACAATGGTGCTGAGCATTGTGTAATCATCGTCGCACATTCCCACTTTTGACCTTACGATAGCTGGAAAAGTCATTGATGAACAATGAGTGAATGATCAGACCCCTGACTGATATCCGTACATTGCCACCTACCCACAACCTCTCCTGCCACCCTGACCTGTCTCATAAGTCCCTGGATCCACAGGCCTGACCGTGACCCTGTCCCCAGACTGTAAAAGTACGGACCTCCTGACTGTGAGCACCCTGAGTGGCCAATTAACTGTGTACAAGCACCTAGACTGAAATCAGAGTTTTGTACCCTCCATGTGCCATATCTGGAGGGTGTCTCCCTGGATCTGACTGAAAATGGCTCCCTTCAGACATTGAATAGGGTGGCCGTCTGGTTGAAACCTGTGCTGTGTCTTTAATGTGGACACAGCTGGCACATGGTGCACTAACGTAGCATGGTGCCCTCAGCTATTATGACCACCCATAACAAGCGGGGAAAAGGCAGGGCAAGATGAACTACTGTGAACCTATTAGCTCATGCTGAGAGGGCATAGGGCAATAAGGCAGGGAAGTGGTGTGCAAAGCAGGCACAAAGTGAATAAGCGCCTTAAGAGAGAGAGTGAGGATCTCTGAGATGTCCTAGTCCAATCCATAAGAGTACAATTGTGGGTAAATTTCCACAAACTACCTTAATTCGGGCTACTTATTAAGAAATCTCCCAGCCAATCAAGTACTGAAGCAATCATTGAAACTTTATTGCTTGTAGCAATCAAAACAAAACCCCTCAAGTGGGCAAGTTTAGCCTTTCAACTAAACTTGCCTATTACCCAAATAATAATGGAAATTAGCTATGATTGTAACAAACAGTGTCTGCCTCTGGAAGTGTCAATCTTTGTGTAGTTTTGTTCTTCAAAGTTTTGCTGCTGAATTGTTCTGGTGTTGAATTCTTAAACAATATTCCATCCTTCAAATTCATGGTGTGACATTATTTATGATTCTTTAGATTCTTTCATTCACAATATTGACTACTGCTCTGAAAGCATCAAATCTGCAGCTTGCATTCTTATCAGAAGTAGCTTCCCTTTCTTCTTACTTTTGACGGTGACTGTCAGTTTAAAGACACATCTTCTCTGCAATTAACTCCTTAAATTCTTCTGCAGGACAGTCAGTTGTCCTTGTGGCATAACGCAGCCATTTATCAAGCAATTGTTAAAATAATTTTGTTTATATAGCCTCAACTCCTTCTTCAACCCAGACATTGCTAATTGCTTTCAATTACAGCTTGTCCTTGTCCCTTAACAGTTCATTCCAGAATGAGATATTGCTGCCTCTTTCAATCTGTGAACAGTTATTAAAGTTCTGAAGTTTACACTATCATGGTGCCATGCCGCGTGCACATACCACCCCCCCCCCCCCCCCCCCCCACCCCGCGCTCACTAAGTGTCATGGTAGCAGCATTCAAATGGATGTACTAAAGTGCAGAACCTCACTGGAAATTGGTGGGAGATGAGCTATGGTGCTGTGATGGGGTCTGGTACATGTCCAATGCCAACATGTGGGACGTACATGCTGCCAGTTCCCAATGCAGTGTTGTTGCTGAGGTTAAGAGGAGCAGGCAATGAGCTGGAGTCATTGCTCTGACTTTCCTGTCAGGAATTCTCAATGTCCATATTCTATCTGGCTGGTGGGAGAATAGGAGAGATTAGGTAACAATGGGACTATTAGTGAGTGATCATCTGTGGTGAAAAAGCCCTCTCGCTGCCCCCTGGAATTCCCATCCAATTTTCCCAAATTTCTCACCATTACCTGTATCATTCAGGAGCTGGGAGATGATTTCCAGCCCATATGTTCACACCTCTG
This sequence comes from Hemiscyllium ocellatum, assembly GCF_020745735.1. NCBI lineage: Eukaryota > Metazoa > Chordata > Chondrichthyes > Orectolobiformes > Hemiscylliidae > Hemiscyllium > Hemiscyllium ocellatum. Next base: position 26,590,974 of record NC_083408.1, on the reverse strand, counting down.
GAATGGGAGATGAATCGCCAAAATTATCCTCCAGGGTGATAAAGCAATCATAGAGAAGCAAAACCATTCAGGCTCCTGGACAATTACTGTAACTTGCTTCACTTACCACTTATCAACTGTTTACTTTATGGAGGAACAGGTCCTCTCCCTAATTTCCACCCATCCCGGAAAATGCATTGTTTGTGGTGTTAGATATTGCTACCAGTCTATACCCTGCTTCTCAATTGATATCAGTCCAAATCTTAACTGAGTGGGGTAACAGGCTTGAGCAACTTAATGATCTCTTGTTAACCTTTGATGTATGATCTGGACTATCTGCATTCACCACCCTCACTAGATGTATCTACAGGTATTGTATTTTTCTCCCGAATGGCCTCTGTTAGTTTACCCCTGTGCCCACCATGCTATAACCCTTCACTAGAAAGACTCACTCTGTGTCAATCTCTGTTTCAGCCATCCCCATTGTGCTCCGAATCTGCTCTGGCAGACTGGTATCCTGTGCATTTTTGATCTCCTTTCCTCAATAAACCTTCAATGGCAGAAAATCAATTCTGACTCTTGTAAAGTTAAAGATTTCTCCACCCCCATCACCTCAATCAGAGATGTCGACGGTGGTAATAAATATAGACCATCACATTTTAACTTCTATTAGCTGATTGTTACACTGAGACATTACATAGACCAAAATGTGTTTTAAGAAGGAAGAAACATTGACCTAAAATTGCCTCAGTGATCAGCAGTCCACAAAGGGCTTTGGGAGAACCATGTACAATAAACAAAGGCATATGCACTGAAATCACAACTTTCATCAAAAGGCATTGAACCGGGCAACCGAGTCAGCGTCAAGAAATTGACATCTCCTAATTGTTTGATGATTTCATATATGTGGGAACTAGCTAGCTTGGAAAGACAATGGAGCTCAACTCCAAAATATATACAAAACTATATTTCAAGTGCTTTTGAGCAGTAGAGCAGAGAAAAGGAGAAGAACTGGGACAATCTCTCTCTTCTCCCCATCCCAAACCCCACCAACCCCCCCCACCCCAAACATGTCATCTCGAAATGCAGCATCCAGTGTAAAAGAAACAAATTGAGAAAACAGTTGTTCACCTGGAAGTTAAAGATCTACAGATTGCACTGCTACTGAGGATACAAATTAACTGGTAAACAATTGTGGTCTCAGGTTAAGAATGTAATACCTTTTGTGACTCTAAGGACTGTTTAACTATGTAACCTTGTGTGTGTGTGTGTGTGTGTGTGTGTGTGTGTGTGTGTGTGTGTGTGTGTGTGTGTGTGTGTGTGTGTGTGTGTGTGATGTAACATTTCCTTATTCTGCTTTTTCTGTCACCTAAGAGAACCTTGACAACTGACACTTCCAACTTTTAGCAAGTTGTGTTTTCATTGAAAAAAACCACAAAAACAGAAATTGCTAAAGAAATTCGGCAAGTCTGGCAACATCTGTGAAGAAAATCAGTTAATGTTCTTCAGAAATATATTTTAATTGAAGTGTGATAATTATATGCATAAAGGAAATATAAACAATTATTGTGGCCAATTTATGAGGCTGGACTATTTCTGCAAGTTCTTACTCCTACACTTCCACCCAACTCCTTCAAATCTCCAGTCCTTCAATTTGGATAAATATAAGGTATTTTGGTAAAACAGACAAGGGCAGACTTATACAATTAAACATAGGGCTTTGAGTAGTTTCGTAGAACAGAGAGAATTAGGGTTTCAGGTTCATAATTCTTTGATGTTTGGGTCACATATAGATAGGGTGGTTTTACACGCTTGCCTTCATTGCTTAGTATAGGAGTTGGTACGCCACATTGAGGTTGTCCAAGATGTTGGTGAGGTCTCTTTTGGAGTACTGTGTGCAGTTCTGCTTGGCCTGCTATAGGAAGAATATTATTAAACTGGAGAGAGTTCAAATAAGATTTACCAAGATGTAGCCAGGAATGGAGGGGTTGAGTTACAAGGAGAGGCTGGGACCTTTTTCACTGGAGTGTAAGAGATTAGAGGTGACATATAGAGGCTTATAAAATCATGAGGGTTATAGATAAGGTGGATAGTTGATGTATTTTCCCTGTGTTAAGGGTTTTCAAGACTAGGGGGCATAGTTTTAAGGTGAGAGGAGAAAGATTCAAAAAAAGCAATGAGGGGCAAATGTTTCACAAAGAGAGTGGTTTGTATATGTGAAATGAACCTCTACAGGAAGGAGTGGATGTGAGTACATTACATTTGGATCCATGCAAAAATAAGAAATGCTCGGAAGGATACGAGCTAAGCATAGAAAGAGTGGATTAGATTTTGGTCGGCATGGACTGGTTAGACCAAAGGGTCTGTTTCTGTGTTGTATGAATCCATGACTCTCTAACATTGCATGTATGGTTATTTGAAGAAGGGAACTAGGTGATACAGCAGTCCTTTACCATGCAATACTTAGCACTAAATGTTACCAAATCATTCACGTGAGTTAAAGAACTGAGCTGCTCAATCTTTGTTCATCAGTCTCACATGATTACTGAGCTAAAGGGGGTTTCTTCGAACACACTTCAGGGGACTGTCCTGGAGATTTTCTCACCAACACAGCTGTGGAGCAGGTGGGACTTCAACCTGGGCTCACTGGCTCAGAGGTATGGACATTGCCACTATAACTCCAGGAGCACTTTGAGAGAACCGTCCTTGTTTAGTGAAAGAATCTGTTGGCATTAATAATAATAATAATAATCTTTACTTCAATGCAAAGCCAGCATTGCTAGGGAAGACATACATAAACACTTCTAAGCAATGCCGAGGCATCTGAGGCCACGTTCTGGAAAATGGCATTAGAATAGTCTACTGGTTGTTTTTGAGTGGCCTGAAAAACTGGACCTTTTTCTGTGCTGTAGATCTCTATATCTCCAACTGGATGGACTCGCATCACTTGGAGCACACTATTTAAAAAACAAAAATTGAACATTTGTTCCAGACCACAAATAAATATTTTAATAAATTATTTGATCTTCCATATCCTGAAGAACAAATATTCAACAATTTGTGTTTCATCATTTCCCTTACAAGTGGGACATATCATATTCTGCTTCAAACTCTTCTTAATTCTAGATCCGTTCAGTGCCTAAAAAATAATGTCATTATCAATGGTTGGGTTGTCTCAGCAAAGTCCAGTTTGCTTCTAATCAATGGTTTAATTGTACACCAGGTTACTGCCTTGTAATTATCTGTCCAAAATTACAACCTCTATAATGATCACAATAGACTAGGATTAATGACTGAGCCATTATCCAGTGTAAGTGTTCATTGATACCAATGGTCCCAGACAATAACAGTAACTTTTATCTTATAATCTACAGATCCATCGAGAATATTTAGCATCATGCGTTCAAACTATAATTCATTAGAGATTCAACTCCTGAGCTCAGCATCTCGATGGAGGCCAAAGTAGGGACTGCAGATGATGGAGATAAGAGTCAAGAGTGTGGTGCTGGAAAAACACACCAGGTCAGGCAGCATCCGAGGAGCAGGAGAATTGATGTTTTGGGCAAAAGCCCTTCTTCAGGAATTCCTAATGAAGGGCTTTTGCCCGAAATGTTGATTCTCCTGCTCCTCGGATGTTGCCCAACCTGCTGTGCTTTTCCAGCACCACACTCCCGACTCTAGATGGAGGCTTCAAGTGCAGGACTGAGGAAGAGTGTTGCCTATTGAGTAAGACTCAATAGTTGCCTATTCAGAATGCAGTTCAGAAACTGACCTGGACTTGCCATCTAAATACAATGGCTGCAAGAACAGGTCAAAGATGAGGAAAACTGCAGTGAGTAACTCACCTCCTAACTCCCCAAAATCTGTCCACTATCTAAAACTCACATGTCAGGAGTGTGCTAGAATACTCCCTACTTGCCTGGATGGGTGCAGCTCCAACAACACTCAAGAAGCTTGACACCATCCAGGACAAAGTAACCTGCTTTATTGGCACCATGTCCATAAGATCCACTTCCTCCATCACTGACACTCAGTAGCAGCAGTGTGTACTAACTAAAAGATGCACTTCAGAAATTCACCAAATATCCTCAGACAGCACCTTCCAAACCCGTGACCACTTCCATCTAGAAGGACAAGGTCATCAAGTAGATGGGAACACCATCATCTGCAAGTTTCCTTCCAAGCAATTCATATCCTGACTTGGCACCCGCATGGGCCCCAGCTATGCCAGGACTCAAAGCCCTGGGCTTCTTCCTCTCCCGCCGCACCAACCAGTACCCTTCCACTGACACCCTCCTTCGACTGACTGAACTGGTCCTCACCCTGAATAACTTCTCTTTTCAATCCTCCCACTTCCTCCAAACTAAAGGAGTTGCCATGGGCACCCGCATGGGCCCCAGCTATGCCTGCCTCTTCGTAGGATATGTGGAACAGTCCATCTTCCGCAACTACACTGGCACCACCCCCCACCATTTCCTCCGCTACATCGATGACTGTATCGGCGCTGCCTCGTGCTCCCACGAGGAGGTTGAACAGTTCATCAACTTTACTAACACCTTCCATCCCGACCTGAAATTCACCTGGACTGTCTCAGACTCCTCCCTCCCCTTCCTAGACCTTTCCATTTCTATCTCGGGCGACCGACTCAACACAGACATCTATTATAAACCGACTGACTCCCACAGCTACCTGGACTACACCTCCTCCCACCCTGCCGCCTGTAAAAACGCCATCCCATATTCCCAATTCCTTCGTCTCCGCCGCATCTGCTCCCAGGAGGACCAATTCCAACACCGCACAGCCCAGATGGCCTCCTTCTTCAAGGACCGCAGATTCCCCCCAGACGTGATCGACGATGCCCTCCACCGCATCTCCTCCACTTCCCGCTCCTCCGCCCTTGAGCCCCGCTCCTCCAACCGCCACCAAGACAGAACCCCACTGGTTCTCACCTACCACCCCACCAACCTGCGCATACAACGTATTATCCGCCGCCATTTCCGCCACCTCCAAACGGACCCCACCACCAAGGATATATTTCCCTCCCCTCCCCTATCAGCGTTCCGCAAGGACCACTCCCTTCGTGACTCCCTTGTCAGATCCACACCCCCCACCAACCCAACCTCCACCCCCAGCACCTTTCCCTGCAACCGCAGGAAATGTAAAACTTGCGCCCACACCTCCACACTCACTTCCCTCCAAGGCCCCAAGGGATCCTTCCATATCCGCCACAAGTTCACCTGTACCTCCACACACATCATCTATTGCATCCGCTGCACCCGATGTGGCCTCCTCTATATTGGTGAGACAGGCCGCTTACTTGCGGAACGCTTCAGAGAACACCTCTGGGCCGCCCGAACCAACCAACCCAATCACCCCGTGGCTCAACACTTTAACTCCCCCTCCCACTCCACCGAGGACATGCAGGTCCTTGGACTCCTCCACCGGCAGAACACAACTACACGACGGCTGGAGGAGGAGCGCCTCATCTTCCGCCTGGGAACCCTCCAACCACAAGGTATGAATTCAGATTTCTCCAGTTTCCTCATTTCCCCTCCCCCCACCTTGTCTCAGTCGGTTCCCTCAACTCAGCACCGCCCTCCTAACCTGCAATCCTCTTCCTGACCTCTCCGCCCCCACCCCACTCCGGCCTATCACCCTCACCTTGACCTCCTTCCACCTATCCCACCTCCATCGCCCCTCCCCCTAGTCCCTCCTCCCTACCTTTTATCTCAGCCTGCTTGGCTCTCTCTCTCTTATTCCTGATGAAGGGCTTATGCTCGAAACGTCGAATTCTCTATTCCTGAGATGCTGCCTGGCCTGCTGTGCTTTGACCAGCAACACATTTGCAGCTGTGATCTCCAGCATCTGCAGACCTCATTTTTTACTCGAAGATTTTAACCTATTGGAAATATATCCCTGTTCTTTCCCTGTCTCTGGGGCATAATCCTGGAATTCCCTCCCTAACAGTATTGGGAGTCAAACCACAGCACATAGACTGCAGTGGTTCAAGGAGGCAGCTCACACCCACCTTCTCAAGGGGGCAACTAGAGGCAGGCAATAAATGCTGGCCCAGTCAGCAACACCCACATTTCACATCCCATATTCCACGTGTGAATGAAATATGAGTCTTGGCCAATTCAGACAGCTGGCAAAAGCCATGACCAGGATTGTCTTGGAGACTCCTGGGATTTAAATCACTGGGATTAAAGATGATAAATTTTCTTTGAGTTTTTCTCAGGCTCAGATGTAAAAATATTGAAAATGGGGTGGAGAAGGTGGGAAGGCTGGTGTTTGATAGCCATCATCATCCCAAGTGGGTCAGGTGCTGGCAGGTGGGACTAGATTGGGTTGGGCTATCTGGAGGGCATGGATGAGTTGGACCAAAGGGTCTGTTTCCATGCTGTACATCTCTATGACTCTATCTAAGTGAGCCTTCTTCCTTTCTTATTGATTGATAGGAAGGTCATCTGTCATGAGGATGGAGGTATGGCCAATGAATGGCTGCAGCTTTGCAGGGGTGGGGGTAGGGGTGTTGGCAGCAGGCGGTCTAAGTCATGAGATCAAAACCTCCAGGAATAGGTTGAAACAGAGCTGGCAATCTTGGCCCTCTTGTGGTGCAGTGATAATGTTCCTATCCCTGGCCAGGAGGCCCAGGTCCAAGTCCCACCTGCTCCAGAGATGTGTAATAACTTTTCTAAACAGGTTGACTAGAAAAAAAATAGATTGAAGCTGTTCTCCTAATGATTTGCCTTTGATAGAAGTCCGACTGCTTGTGGGATCTTACAGTAGTGGCTACACTTTCAATAATTGCATCTTATGGTTGACCAGACATGAGAAAGTGTTGCACATTGTGTGAATATATTGCCAGCTGTTTCTTTTTAAGAGCAGTGGGTAATAGTGAATGACGGGCTATACTAAATTCACTGTCTAGTTTACATCCTGCCCTCCAGCTTTCTCGTGTTGGCTCCTGTGGTGGTGGACAGCTTCTGTCCAAATTCAAATGCAGGCTTGGTCAACTTGCCAAAGGGAACTGGGAAATGTGTCACGCAACACCATATTAAATCCAGTGCATTGCTTCTGTGTTAAAAAGAACCCTTCCCCGCCTCCCTACTGATGCCTACAAAACGTCACCTCATATTTCTTCTTAACGGCTTCATTAGTTAGTGTCATGACAAAAACACACAGACAGAAGTCTGCTTTGAAACGTTCCCCATTATTTTGTTTGGACTGAGAAATAATTAAACTGAATCCAATCTGCCACTGCAGAGGGCAGTGAAGTGGGAAGAGCTTTGTCCCTATTGTTCTCTGTGAAAACTAGATACCTCATGCTATACTGGCAGGAAATCACTAAACCGTGGGCGGAGGAGCACGTAAACATCTTTTGCAGCCAGTGTCAAGCTTTGGTGCGGCAGGCTTGAACAAAGGGATGTGCAGCAGCAGTAAAACAGAGGAATACACTTGAGGATGTGGCACATCAAAACCAGAGGGATGAACAGGAGAGGGTGAAACCTGTCCTTCGTGCCCGGATTACTACCACCGAGCTATGTCGTCCTAGAAACACAACTGAGCTCTTCATCCCCTGCCCCATAGAAACTTCTGACGTGATCTCATCTGGTGAGGAGTCAGTCACACTCTCAGGATATACCGAGCAGCTGGGAAGTGCAGCCCCCATTGGGCTCTGTGCCTTATACAAAGAATATATATCGTGAAGACTGACATTGTATTGAGAAAGTTTCTATCTAATTGCACTCCCTGCAATTCCCAATTTTCAAATGTTTTCCCCCAATTGGGTTGATATGGAGAATATACTGTAAATATTACAATCGCATTGAATGGTACGAGACAATGTGACTGTAAATTCTGTAATTTTCAAGTTGAAATTATTTTGCAATGCATTTTTACAAATGTTGTGAGAAAAATATATTCTTGGAGGAAACAAAAATCTCTGTGCTGAATTTTTCCAAACCTGAATGACCCCATGGTCAGTGGTGTGATATTTGAGAAAACATGGTGAGATCGGAAAGCTGAGATTGTTGGGAACTCAGTGTGTGATTATGTGGCAACAGCCGGATGAGAATCTCGCTAGTGAACGATGAAGGGTTTATCTGCGATATTAATATCTTGTGATTTCCCTAATCTCATCTCATTTATATGTCGGCTCCCACACCCCTGTGCAGCGTCAGAAGCCAGAGTCATACAGTGCCCTTCGGCCCAACTGGTCCATGCTGGCCAGGTTTCTTAAATTGAACTAGTCCCATTTGCCAGAATTTGGCCTATATCAGTCTAAACCTTTCCTATTATTATACCTGTCCAAATGTCTTTTAAATGTTATAATTATACCTACCGCTACTATTTTCCCTGGCAGCTCGTTCCATATACACACACACACCACTGTCTATTTGTAAAAGTTGCCCCTCAGATCCCCTCACCTTAAATCTATACTGTCTAGTTTGGACCCACCTACCATGGGGGAAAGATGTTGGCTATTCACCTTATCCATGCCCCTCCTGATTTTATAACCCTCTACAAGGTCACCCCTCAGCCTCCTATGCTTCAGTGAGGAAATGTTCCAACCTGTCCATCCACTCCTTATAACTCAAACCCTCCAGTCTCCATCTGTGTCAATCTTTTTTGCACCATTGAATTCTGATAATGTAAGTCAAAGTAGGTACTTGGTAGCATCTGCAGGTCAGCACGGTCTTCTCTGGGGATCTGTCTTGGACATCATTCCCAACAATATCAAGGTACACTGTGAGAGCAACAGTTCATCTCTGGAAGCCCGGGAGTAGTATTAGCCTCGAGTGGAGGGGAATCAGGCTCCTATTGCGGTGTTTCCAGCATTGGGTGCTCTCACGATGTGGAGGGAATGCAGGAGACCCAAACTCTTTCAGCTTTGATGGGATATCCTCCAGACCAGTGAGGAGCAGTAGTCCAAAGAATAACCCACTTAGACCCATTCTCTTACATTTCTCCCTGACTAATGCACCTAATACTATGGGTAATTCAGCATGGTCACTTAACCTGACCTGCACATCTTTGGACTGTGGGAAGAAACTGGAGCAGCTGGAGGAAACCCACGCAGGCTCAGGGAGAATCTGCATATCTGTTGCCCTTGGATACAGGCTTGCTTGGCCAACACCCCTTGGGCAACAACAGGCACACAGACAGTATTAAATCTTCCGGGAGCTGATGGTGTTGTCATGGGGCCCAGGTGGGATGTGCTCGAAACCGGAGGAGCAGCTTGAATCTGGGGTGAACCTGCTCCATGCTTTGTAGATGTGGACGGGAGGAACTCTCTTTTCTGGACTTTCTCCTCTTCTTCCCACTCTCAGCTTGAGGCTCATTCATAGATTTCAGGGTCTGGGCTGGCAAGCCACTATAGTTGCTGCTGGTACATGGACTCAAGAAAGCAAGGGCGTCCAACAAGGCCTGACTTAGTCATAGCGTCTTAGAGTCTGTGCAACACAGAGACAGGCCCTTTTGGCCCAAATTGGTCCATGCTGACCAAAATGTTCACTAGTGCTATTTCCCTGCACTTGGCCCATATCCTTCTAACCCTTTCCTCTCCATGTATTTGTCCAAATGCCTTTTAAATGTTGTTAATGTACCCACCACAATCACTTCTGCTGGCAGCTCATTCCATAAAAAGGTTGCCCTTTGGGTTCCCTTTTATTCTTTCCCCTCTAACCTTAAACTGATGCCCATGAGTTCTTGATTCCCCACCCCTGGTAAAAAAAGACTGAGCGCATTCATCCTATCCATGCCTCTCATGATCTTATATGCTTCTATAAGATCCCCTCTCAGTCTCCTACGGTCAAAAGAACAAACTCCTAGCTTGTCCAAACTCTACCAATAACTCAGTCCCTTGAGTCCTAGCAATAACCTTGCAAATTTCTTCTGCACTCTTACCAGTTTAACAACACCCTCCTTACAGCAAGGTGGCCAAAAACCAAACACAATACTCCAAGTGCAGCATCACCAATGTCCTGTACAACTACAATATAACTTTACAACTTCTACACTCAATGTCCAGTCTGATGAAGGCCAATGTGCCAAAAGCTTTGACAAAGGGTCAGTTAGACTCGAAACGTCAGCTCTTTTCTCTCCTTACAGATTCTGCCAGACCTGCTGAGATTTTCCAGCATTTTCTCTTTTGGTGCCAAAAGCTTTCTTCACTGCCCTGTTTACCTGTGACTCCACTTTCAAAGAACCAAACACCTGAACTCCAAGGTCCCCCTGTTCCACTCACCAACCTTCCTGGGCACTTAGAGTCATAGAGATGTACAGCATGGAAACAGACCCTTCGGTCCAACCCGTCCATGTCAACAAGATATCCTAACCCAATCTACTCCTACCTGCCAGCACCCGGCCCATATCCCTCCAAACCTTTCCTATTCATATACCCACCCAAATGCCTCTTAAATGTTGCAATTGTACCACTTCTCTGGCAGCTCATTCCATACAAGTACCACCCTCTGTGTGAAAAAGTTGCCCCTTAGGTCTTTTTTATATCCTTCCCCTGTCATCCTAAACTAATGCCCTCAGTTCTGGACTCCCCCACCCCAGGGAAAATACTATGTCTGTTTATCCTATCTATGCCCCTCATGATTTTGTAAACCTCTCATCAAAGAACTCCAACAAATTTGTGAGGCATGATCTCCCACTCACAAAACCATGCTGACTACTCCTAATCAAAACTTGGCTTTCCAAATGAATGTAAATTTTACCCCTCAGAATCTTCCCAGGTAACCTACTTACCACAGTTGTTAAACTTACTGGTCTACAGTTCCCAGGATCTTCTTTGCAGCCCTTCCTGGAAAAGGGCACAACATTCGCTACCCTCCAGACCTCCGGGAGCTCACCTGTGGCTAACGCTGATGCAAAAATATCTGCCAGGGCCCCCTCAATTTCTCCAGCCTTTTGCAGTATATCTGGTCAGGACCAGGAGATTTATCCCCCTTCATACATTCTAATATATCCAATACCTCCTCACCTGTGATATGGACTGTCCCCATGACATCACCACTAACGTCCCCAAGTTCCCAAGTGCCCATATCTTTCTCCATGGTAAACCCGCACCAACTAACCCCACGGCCCCTTTGCCGAACACTTCAATTTCCCCCTCCCACTCCGCCAAGGACATGCAGGTCCTGGGCCTCCTCCATCGCCACATCCTAACCACCCAATGCCTGGAGGAAGAACACCTCAACGTCTGACTTTGGACCCTCCAATCACACAGCATCAATGTGGATTTCACCAGTTTCCTCATTTCCCCTCTCCCCCACTTATCTCTGATCCAGGCTTCCAACTCAGCACCGCCCTCATGACCTGTCCTATCCATCAATCTTCCTTCCCACCTATCTGCTCCACCCTCCTCTCTGACCTAAAACCATTACCCTCACCTCCATCTACCTATTGCACTCTCAGCTTCCTCACCCCCAGTTCCACCCCCCCTCCCATTTATTTCTCCCCCCCCCACCCCCCCCCAGACCACAAGCCTCACTCTGGATGAAGGGCTTTCGCCCAAAATGTCGATTCTCCTCCTCGGATGCTGCCTGACCTGCTGTGCTTTTCCAGCACCACACTCTTGACCATGTGATCTTCCCCTGCCTGGAGTTGAATAGGCACCTAGTGTCTGGCAGTCCTCCCTCAACTTTCTTCCCTCGCCATCAGCTGTGCGGGCAATGTGACTGTGATGTGGGTCAAACTCAAAACCAGCCAAGGTATCAGTCATTGAGCTGACTGGCAGAGAGTGCAGGTGGGAGGGTGTGGTGGCAACCTTTGTTGGCTAAATCCCTGAAGCCTGGATCAGAGATAAGGTGGGGGAGAGGGGAAATGAGGAAACTGGTGAAACCCACAGTCTGGGAGGGGGCTATTTTTTGGTGGGTGCCTCAGGCGAAGCAGGGAACAGTTCGGTGATGGGGCGTGTTCAGAGGCTGCTTAGAGTGGTGGTAATGATGGAGCAACATGGTAAGAGACGATGAATTTCACTCAGTGGGTGGGTCTCTTTCAGATCAACGTTGGCCACTGTCTTGCCTCTCTCCATCTATTGTGTTCTGATTTCGCCTGGAATGAGACAAGGGCAGGGATTGAATGAGGTAGACATGGCTGGCACAGATAGTAGTTCTTGTGGAGGTGAGTGAGAGGTGGAGCAGTGTCCTGAGTGAATGCATTGGAAGTGCGGAGAGCCATGCAGAGATTGGGAGGGATATAGGGTGGTGGGAGCAAGTTGAGGAAGAGACTGGAGGCAGTGATGAAAGAGGTAGAGCATGAGCCTTGGCAGGAGTTAGGTACAGTGGCAGCAATGGTCTGAGTGTGAGGTATCAGAGAGAAGATGCTGGCATTTACCCTGGCAGAACATGCTCTGCTGGGCATGGATGATATTATTATCAAGCATCACCTGCTCAGCAGTAACCTGCTCAGTGACGCCCAGTTTGGTTTCCACCAGAGCCTCTCAGTTCCTGACCTCATTACAGCCTTGGTTCAAGCATAGACAAATGATTAAAATCTGATTGAAGATTTGTAGCTCGGGTATCCGTTGTTGTGGTTCTGCTCGCCGAGCTGGAAGTTTTTGCTGCAAACGTTTCGTTCCCTGGCTAGGGAACATCATCAGTGCTGTTGGAGCCTCGTGTGAAGCGCTGCTTTGATGTTTCTTCCGGTATTTATATTGGTTTGTTCTTGCCGCTTCCGGGTGTCAGTTTCAGCTGCAGTGATTTGTATGTGACACATCGACCTGGACCCCACATACAAATCACTGCAGCTGAAACTGACACCCGGAAGCGGCAAGAACAAACCAATATAAATACCGGAAGAAACATCAAAGCAGCGCTTCACACGAGGCTCCAACAGCACTGATGATGTTCCCTAGCCAGGGAACGAAACGTTTGCAGCAAAAACTTCCAGCTCGGCGAGCAGAACCACAACAATAGACAAATGAGCTGAATTCCAGAGGTGAGGTGAAGTGAGAGCGACAGCCCTTGACATCAAGGCTGCATTTGATCTAGTGTGGTATCAAGGAACCCTAGCAAAACTGAAATCAAAGGGTATCAAAGAGGCAAATTCTCCAGTAGTTAGAGTCATACTAGGTACATAGGAAGATGGTTGTAGTTGTTGGAGGTCAGTCATCTCAGCTCCAGGTCAGTGGGGTAATGTCAGTGGAGACTCCATAGCTCAGTGGTTAGAGTCATGAGTTTGGTTCTCATGGGGGCATTCTGGACTTTTCTCCAGAACTAGAGGGCATAGGTTTAGGGTGAAAGGGGAAAGGTATAAAAGAGACCTAAGGAGGAACGTTTCCACACAGAGGGTGGGCGACACGGTGGCACAGTGGTTAGCACTGCTGCCTCACAACGCCAGAGACCTGGGTTTAATTCCCGCTTCAGGCAACTGTGGAGTTTACACATTCTCCCCGTGTCTGCATGGGTTTACATGGTAAGTAATTTAAAATCTAATTAGTAATGTATCTAAAACTACCTACAGCTTCTTCATTAATGACCTTCTTTCCATCATAAGTGGGGATGTTCACTGATGATTGCACAACGTTCAAGACCATTCATAAATCTTCAGATACTGAAGCAGTTCATGTTCAAATTAGATTAGATTACTTACAGTGTGGAAACAGGCCTTTCGGCCCAACAAGACCACACCGACCCGCCGAAGCGCAACCCACCCATTCCCCTACCTTTACCCCTTCACCTAACACTACGGGCAATTTAGTATGGCCAATTCACCTAACCTCACATTTTTGGACTGTGGGAGGAAACCGGAGTACCCGGAGGAAACCCACGCAGACATGTGGAGAATATGCAAACTCCACACAGTCAGTCGCCTGAGTCGGGAATTGAACCCGGGTCTCTGGCACTGTGAGGCAGTAATGCAACAACATAGCACATTACAGCGCAGTACAGGCCCTTCGGCCCTCAATGTTGCACCAACCTGTCATACAATTCTGAAGCCCATCTAACCTACACTATTCCATGTATGTCCAACAAGATCTGAACAATGTCCAGACTGAGAAGTGGTCAGTAACATTTCTGCCACACAAATGCCAGGCAATGACCGTCTCCAATAAGAGATGATCAACCACTACCCTTGACATTCAATGGTGTTACCATCACTGTGTCTGCCATTTTCAACATCTTGGGAGTTACCATTGACTAGAAACTTAACTGAACGTGCCATAAAAACACGTGGCTACCAGAGCAGGTCAGAGGCTAGGAATACTGCAGCAAGTAAGTCATTTCCTAGCTCCCCAAAGCGTGCCCATCATCAACAAGGCACAAGTCAGGAGTGTGGCAGAATACTCCCCACTTGCCTTGAGTACTGTTGCCACTCCAACAGTACTCAAGAAGCTTAAACATCATCCAGGACAAAGCAGCCTACTTGACTGGCGCCGAATCTACAAGCATCCACTCCTTCCACCAATGATGCTCAGTAGCAGTAGTGTGAACAAGGTACACTGCAGAATTCAACAGGGTCATTGGACAGCACCTTCTAAACCCATGAGCACTTCCACCTAGAAGGACAAGGACAGCACATACATGGAAACACCATCGCCTTCAAGTGCCCCTCCAAGCCACTCACCATCCTGATGCATTGCTGATTGTTCACTGTCGCTGTCGTGGAAATTTCCACCTTAAAGGCATTGAGTCTACCTGCAGCACATAGACTGCAGCTGTTCAAGGAGGCAGTTCACCACTTTCTCAAGCTAGGGATGGGCAATGACGGCAGGCCCAGCCAGCAGTGTCCACATTCCACAGTGAATAATAAAATAGCTGCTCTGGATCAGTGGTGCTGGAAGAGCACAGCAGTTCAGGCAGCATCCAATGAGCAAAATCGACGTTTTTCACTGCTCGTTGGATGCTGCCTGAACTGCTGTGCTCTTCCAGCACTACTGATCCAGAATCTGGTTTCCAGCATCTGCAGTCATTGTTTTTACCTCATAAAATAGCTGTTGCCTGACCAGCACATTGTTTGTGTGTTTACTCCTTTGGCTACATTGACATAATCAGTGCTCCTGTACAGGCTGTACAGATTGTTCTGTGGAATTGAAAATCACTCAGTGATTAATGCTCGGGGGCATCTTACCAGGGGTGGTCTTGGTGAGAGAGGCTGCAGAGCAGTATTGTAATTGTCACTGTCTCTCAGTGTGAGGGATTGCCCTGGAGCTCACAGCAAGCAGGGAGGAAGCACGTTCCCAGAAGCTGATTTGCGACAGATCAGTGCTCAGTGCTGGTATCAAGTCGTGCTATGGTTTCATCTCCACTTCGAAACTTGTCATCCCGGACTGCATTATTCTGCTGCACTGTGCAATGTCAGCTATTTCTCTACGTCAGGTCCAGATTCAGATCCCTGAGACTGAAAAATGAGGCATCAGGGACATTGATAAACAACCAGACTTACTGTGCGTCTCCCTAACCCATGAGATGTCAAGGCTTGAGAGAGAAGCAGAGATGGGAAGCATTGCGTCCAAGGCACTGATCTTCCACATGACAAGGCTCTGTTCACGTCCCGCAGCATACTGTCTGCACACAATACATCTATACTTCATCACTTGATGACCTTAAAGCCATTTATTGGCAGCTAACTGATTTGAGGAGGGGTCTTCAAATGTTGAGGGAGAGTAGGTCCTGACCCTGAAAGCTGCCAGCCTTTAACTGACCCCTGGCAGAACAGGCTGCCCCGACCTTGGGGACAGTATGGGATGCTGGGGGCAGGAGGTGGTTAGCAGGCAATGGGAATGGCATCACCGTATGGTGATCAATTTTATATCCCCTTCCCACCTGATATCCCACTCTGGGGGCGGGGGTGGTGGTGTCATAGGATATCGCACAGGAAGAGGCCATTCAGCCTATCGATTTCAGGTTGGCTTTCAGTGCAGCAACCTGACTAGTCCCATTCCCTCTGCCCTCGCTCCCCTACTCCGTGCATGTTGCCCTGCAGCTCCACTCTCTATCAGTATCCATTCAATTTGTTCTTCTAAATTTTTTTCCATCACCCCCTTTCTACCATTCTCATGGATATCGCCAAACAATACCTGAAAATTCCGCCCCCTCTCTTTCTCTCACTGAGGTTAGTGTCAATTCAGGTACAGAAAGAGGGAAGGAAAGATTAGAGAGATATAGAGAAATCACAGGCAGGAAATTATAGAAAGTTTAGAAATATATGAATTGTAAACACTCCTAGCAATAATTTCCAAACAAGGCGTTGGACCAGAAGTGGGCCATTCAGCCCATCCAGTCTGTGCTGCCACTCAATGAGATCGTGTCTGATCTGATAAACCTTATCATTATTTTACTACCTTTTCCCCAAAATCCCTCTTACTAATATGAAATCTGGCTGGCTCAGCCTTGAATACACTTAATGACCCAGCCTCGACAGCCCTCTGCGGTAAAGAATTCCATAGATTAGTTACCCTCTGAGAGAAGAAATTCCTCCTCATTTTGTCTTAAATGTGTGACCCTTTATTCTGAGATGCTGCCCTCTGGCCCTATTCTCTCCCACAAGGAGAGACAACCTTTCTGCATCTCCCCTGTCAAGAATCTTGTTTGTTTCAATAAGGTATCTCTCATTCTTCTAAACTCCAACAAGTACAGGTCTAACATACTTACACTCTCCTCATAAAACTGTCCCTCCATGCCAGACTCAGCTGAGTGAATCTTCTCTGGACTTAGATAAGGAGCCCAAATTTGCTCACAGTATTTCAGTCTGACCAATGCAGAAAGGTTGTCTCTCCTTATGGGAGAGAATAGGGCCAGAGGGCAGCATCTCAGAATAAGGGGTCACACATTTAAGACAAAATGAGGAGGAATTTCTTCTCTCAGAGGGTAATTAATCTATGGAATTCTTCACCAAATCCTCCCTACTCTGATACCCCATTCCCTTTAAAACAAAGGCCAAAATTCCCTTTCCACCGGTTGTAAGAATTGGATTGCATTGTATGAATGGCTTTTTCACAGGGTTGCAAAGATCAGATTGGTGTTGTATCAATTACCACATCATTAACCACACCCAGTATGAGCCTTGCCTTTCCTGAACTTTGTAAAGAAAAGAACGAGTCTGCCTGGCCTTGTTCTGAGCCCCTCAGTGCCGATCTTATTTGAACACTTGTATCCAGATGGTCTAACCCAGAAAGAGGGACACTCCCATTGCACCACAGGCTTCCCAGGCCTGGCTGTTTGTGCTCAGTCTCAATTAAGGTCAAGTGCAATACGAAGGGAGGCTGGGAGGGAGCTATCATTTCTGCAAGGCCGATGTAGGAATAGCAGGAATAATACAGGAATGATTCGCAAGCCATCCCTCTAACCTGTTTGTCATAAACTGTTGGGTGATCTGCACATTACTGAGAGCCAGTAAACCCACTGCTATTACATAGACATAGGCCTAGGGGTTGGAATATGCCTTTGGCCCTTCTCTGGCTGATCATCGACCTCAGTCCCCTGTTCCCGCTTCCTCCCATTGATCCCTTGACCCTTAACAACCAGATCTAACTCCTTATTGAAAATTTTCAATGTTCTGGCCACAACTGCTTTCTGAGGCAGAAAATTCCACAGGCTCATCACTTCCTGGGTGAAGACATTTCTCTCCCTGTTGGTCCTACCCTGTATTCTTACACCGTGACTCCTGGTTCTGGAATCCTCCATCATGGGCAACATCTGTGGGGCGGCACAGTGGCACCGGTTCCCAGGTTCGATTCTAGCCTTGGGTGACTGTCTGTGTGGAGTTTGCACATTCTCCCCGTGTCTGCGTGGGTTTCCTCCGGGTGCTCTGGTTTCCTCCCACAGTTCAAAGGTGTGCAGGTTAAGTGGATTGGCCATGCTAAATTACCCATAGTGTTTGGTGAAGGGGTACATGTAAGGGAATGGGTCTGGCTGGGTTGCTCTTCAGAGGGTCGGTGTGGACTTGTTGGGCTGAAGGGCCTGTTTCCACACTGTAAGTAATCTAATCCTTCCTACATTCATCCTGTTAGAATTTTATAAGTTCACCACCATTCCTCTAAACTCCATAGTTATTCAAATACAGGGTTAAAGGTCTCTTCCTACAATTGCATAGACAGCATTTGGGGCACTGTGTGCCGTTCTGGTCCACTTACCGAATGAAGGATACGCTGTCACATAGGACCAGTGATTCTGCCAGACTGATCCCTGGGACTGATTGATGAGGAGAGATTGAGGTGGCTGTGCCTGTATTCTCTGGAGTTTTGAAGAATGGGAGGTGATCCCACTGAAACATACAGAATTCTTTAAAAAAACGATGGGGTGGATGATAATAATATGTCTCTCCTGGCTTGGGGATGGTGTCTAGTACCAGGGCAGATAATCTCAGGATAAGTGGCAGGCCATTTTGGTCTGAATGAGCAGGAATTAACTCAGGGGCTGGAGCATCTCTGAATTGGCCACCCCTGTCATTAAATAAGATCAGGACTGGACTGAATGATCTGCAACTGAATGTGGATAGTGCAGGAAATGGTAATAGTGGAGATAAAAGATCAGCCATGATCTAAAATGACAGAGCAGGCTCAAGCACCTGAATGGCCGAGACACACTCCTATGTACCTACGTTCTTATTCTAACAGCAAAGTTGGGATCATTTAGTCCTTACTCCATTCTCCCTGGCATGAAGCCCCCTATTCTCCGGGTGTGAGACCCCTATTCCGTTGGTATGAGACCCCGATTCCCCTGGTGTGAGACCCCCGATTCTTCTGGTGTGTGACCCCTATTCCCCTGGTGTGAGACCCCTATTCCCCAGGTGTGAAGACCCCCATTCCCCTGTTGTGAGACCCCTATTCTCTTGGTGTGAGACCCTCATTCCCCTGGTGTGAGACCCCTATTCCCCGGTGTGAAGACTCCTTTTCCCCTAGTGTATGAGACACCTCATTCCGTGGTGTGAAGATCCCTACTCCCCTGGTGTGAGACCCCCTAATCCCCTGATGTGAAGACCCCATTTCTCTGGTGTGAAGACCCCTATTACCCTGATGTGCGACCCCTATTCCCCTGGTGTGAGACCCTTTATTCCCCTGGTGTGAAGACCCCCATTCCACTGGTGTGCGACCCCTATTCCCCTGGTGTGAGACCCCCATTCCCCTGGTGTGATGACTACCATTCCCCTGGTGTGAAACCCCCCCATTCCCCTGGTGTGAAGACCCCCATTCCACTGGTGTGCGACCCCTATTCCCCTGGTGTGAGACCCCCATTCCCCTGGTGTGATGACTACCATTCCCCTGGTGTGAAACCCCCCCATTCCCCTGGACTGAAGACCCTATTCCCATGATGTGAAGACCCCTATTCCCCTGGTGTGAGACCCTTTATTCCCCTGGTGTGAGACCCCCATTCCCCTGGTGTGAGACCCTTTATTCCCC
Organism: Hemiscyllium ocellatum; assembly: GCF_020745735.1. Lineage (NCBI taxonomy): Eukaryota > Metazoa > Chordata > Chondrichthyes > Orectolobiformes > Hemiscylliidae > Hemiscyllium > Hemiscyllium ocellatum. Next base: position 26,571,641 of record NC_083408.1, on the reverse strand, counting down.
TGGTGTGAGACCCCCATTCCCCTGATGTGAAGACCCCCATTCCACTGGTGTGAGACCCTCTATTCCCCAGGTGTGAGGTCCCTCATTCCCCTGGTGTGTGACCCCTATTCCCCTGGTGTGAGACACCAATTCCTTGGTGTGAGATCCCTATTCCCCTGGTGTGAGACTCCCGTTCCCCTAGTGTGAGACCCCCTATTCCCTTGGTGTGAAGACCCCTATTCCCTGGTGTGCGACCCTTATTCCTCTGGTACGAAGACCCCCTATTCCCCTCGTGTGAGACCTCCTATTCCCCTGGTATGAAGACCTCTATTCCGCTGGTGTGAGACCCCCCCATTCCCCTGGTGAGAGACCCCTATTCCCCGGTGTGAAGACACCTATTCCCCTAGTGTGCGACCCCTTTTTCCCCTGGTGTGAGACCCCTCATTCCGTGGTGTGAAGATCCCTACTCCCCTGGTGTGAGACCCCCTATTCCCCTGATGTGAACACCCCATTTCCCTGGTGTGAGACCCCCTGTTCCCCTGGTGTGAGACCCCTATTCCCCTGGTGTGTGACCCCCCATTCCCCTGGTGTGAACACCCCATTTCCCTGGTGTGAAGACCCCCATTCCCCTGGTGTGAGACTCCCTGTTCCCCTGGTGTGAGACCCCTATTCCCCTGGTGTGAGACTCCCTGTTCCCCTGGTGTGAGAACCCTATTCCCCTGGTGTGAGACCCCCATTCCCCTGGTGTGAACACCCCATTTCCCTGGTGTGAAGACCCCTATTCCCCTGGTGTGTGACCCCCCCCCCCCCCCCATTGCCCTGGTATGAGACGCCAATTTCCCTGGTGTGAAGACCCCCATTCCCCTGGTATGAGACCCCTATTCTCTTGGTGTGAGACCCCTATTCCCCTGGTGTGAGACCCCAATTCCCATTCCTCTGGTGTGAGACCCCAATTCCCATTCCTCTGGTGTGAGACCCCCCTATTCCCCTGGTGTGAGACCCGTATTCCCCTAGTGTGAGACCACTATTCGCCGGGTATGATGACTCCTATTCTCCTGGTGTAAGACCCCTATTCCCCTGGTGTGAGACCCCATATTCCCCTGGTGTAAGACCCCTATTCCCCTGGTGTGAGACCCCTATTCCCCTGGTGTGAGACCCCTATTCCCCGGTGTGAAGACTCCTATTCCCCTAGTGTGAGACCCCTCATTCCGTGGTGTGAAGATCCCTACTCCCCTGGTATGAGACCCCCTCATTCCCCTGGACTAAAGACCCCTATTCCCCTGGTGTGAGACCCCATATTCTTCTGGTGTGAGATCCCTATTCCCTTGGTGTGTGACCCCCCCATTCCCCTGGTATGAGACCTCTATTGCCCTGGTGTGAAGACCCCCATTCCCCTGGTGTGAGATGCCTATTCCCCTGGTGTGAACACACCTGTCCCTCGGAGTGAGACCCCCTAATCCCCTGGTGTGTGACCCCTATTCCCCTGGTGTTATGACCCCCATTCCCCTGGTGCGAAGACCCCTATTCGCTTGGTGTGAGACCCCTACTCCCCTGATGTGAAGACACCTATTCCCCTAGTGTGAGACCACTATTCGCCGGGTGTGATGACTCCTATTCTCCTGGTGTAAGACCCCTATTCCCCTGGTGTGAGACCCCATATTCCCTTGGTGTGAGACCCTCATTCCCCTGGTGTGAGACCCCTATTCCCCTAGTGTGAGACCCCTCATTCCGTGGTGTGAAGATCCCTACTTCCCTGGTGTGAGACCCCCTCATTCCCCTGGACTAAAGACCCCTATTCCCTTGATGTGAAGACCCCTATTCCCCTGGTGTGAGACCCCCATTCCCCTGGTGTGAAGACCCCTATTCGCTTGGTGTGAGACCCCTACTCCCCTGATGTGAAGACACCTATTTCCCTGGTGTGAGACACCCTTTGCCCCTGGTGTGAGACCCCTACTCCCCTGGTGTGAGACCCCCCATTCTACTGGACTGAAGACCCCTATTCCCATGATGTGAAGACCCCTATTCCCCTGGTGTGAGACCCTTATGCCCCTGGTGTGAGACCCCATATTCTTCTGGTGTGAGATCCCTATTCCCTTGGTGTGAGACCTTTATGCCCCTGTGTGACCCCTATTCCCTGTTTTGCAGACCCCCATTCCACCGGTGTGAGACTCCCTATTCACCTGGTGGGGGACCCCCTATTCCCCTGGTGTGTGACCCCCCATTCCCCTGGTATGAGACGCCTATTGCCCTGGTGTGAAGACCCCCATTCCCCTGGTGTGAGATGCCTATTCCCCTGGTGTGAACACACCTGTCTCCCGGAGAGAGACCCCCTAATCCCCTGGTGTGAGACCCCTATGCCTCTGGAGTGAAGACTCCTATTCCCCCTGGTGTGAGGCCCCTATTCCCCTGGGGTGTGACCCCCCCCCCCCCCCATTGCCCTGGTATGAGACGCCAATTCCCCTGGTGTGAAGACCCCCATTCCCCTGGTATGAGACCCCTATTCTCTTGGTGTGAGACTCTCATTCCCCGGGTGTGAGACCCCTATTCCCCTGGTGTGAGACCCCAATTCCCATTCCTCTGGTGTGAGACCCCCCTATTCCCCTGGTGTGAGACCCGTATTCCCCTAGTGTGAGACCACTATTCGCCGGGTGTGATGACTCCTATTCTCCTGGTGTAAGACCCCTATTCCCCTGGTGTGAGACCCCTATTCCCCTGGTGTGAGACCCCTATTCCCCGGTGTGAGACCCCTATTCCCATAGTGTGAGACCCCTCATTCCGTGGTGTGAAGATCCCTACTCCCCTGGTATGAGACCCCCTCATTCCCCTGGACTAAAGACCCCTATTCCCTTGATGTGAAGACCCCTATTCCCCTGGTGTGAGACCCCTATTCCCCTGGTGTGAGACCCCCATTCCCCTGGTGTGAAGACCCCTATTCCCCTGGTGTGAAGACCCCTATTCGCTTGGTGTGAGACCCCTACTCCCCTGATGTGAAGACCCCTATTTCCCTGGTGTGAGACACCCTTTGACCCTGGTGTGATGACTCATATTCCCCTGGTGTGAGACCCCCATTCCCCTGGTGTGAAGACCCCTATTCCCCTGGTGTGAAGACCCCTATTCCCCAGGTGTGAAGACCCCTATTCGCTTGGTGTGAGACCCCTACTCCCCTGATGTGAAGACCCCTATTTCCCTGGTGTGAGACACCCTTTGACCCTGGTGTGATGACTCCTATTCCCCTGGTGTGAGACCCCCATTCTACTGGACTGAAGACCCCTATTCCCATGATGTGAAGACCCCTATTCCCCTGGTGTGAGACCCCATATTCTTCTGGTGTGAGATCCCTATTCCCTTGGTGTGTGACCCCCCCATTCCCCTGGTATGAGACCTCTATTGCCCTGGTGTGAAGACCCCCATTCCCCTGGTGTGAGATGCCTATTCCCCTGGTGTGAACACACCTGTCCCTCGGAGTGAGACCCCCTAATCCCCTGGTGTGAGACCTCTATTCCCCCTGGTGTGAGACCCCCTATTCCCCTGGTGTGTGACCCCCCATTGCCCTGGTGTGAGACCCCTATTCCTATGGTATGAAGCCCCCCAATTCCCCTGGTGTGAGACCCATATTCCCCCGGTGTGAGACCCTCATTCCCCTGGTGTGAGACCCATATTCCCCCGGTGTGAGACCCTCATTCCCCTGGTGTGAGACCCCTATTCCCCTGGTGTGAGACCCCCATTCCCCTGGTGTGAGGCCCCTATTCCCCTGATGTGAGACCTCCATTCCCCTGGTGTGAGACCCCTACTCCCCTGATGTGAAGACCCCTATTTCCCTGGTGTGAGACCCCTATGCCCCTGGTGTGAGACCCCCATTCCCCTGGTGTGAGATCCCTATTCCCTTGGTGTGAGACCTTTATGCCCCTGTGTGAAAACCCATATTCGCCCATGTGTGACCCCATTCCCTGTTTTGCAGACCCCCATTCCACCGGTGTGAGACCCCCTATTCCCCTGGTGGGAGACCCCCTATTCCCCTGGTGTGTGACCCTCCATTCCCCTGGTATGAGACCTCTATTCCCCTAGTGTGAAGACCCCCATTCCTCTGGTGTGAGACTGCTATTTCCTTGGTGTGACACCCCCATTCCTCTGGTGTGAGACCCCCTATTCCCCTGGTGTGAACACCCCTATCCCCCGGAGTGAGACCCCCTAATCCCCTGGTGTGACACCCTTATTCCCCCGGTGTGAGACCTCTATTCCCCCTGGTGTGAGACCCCCTATTCTCCTGGTGTGTTATGCCCCATTGCCCTGGTATGAGACGCCAATTCCCCTGGTGTGAGACCCCTATTCCCTTGGTGTGAGACGCTCATTCCCCTGGTGTGAGACCCCCTCATTCCCCTGGTGTGAAGTCTCCTATTCCGTTGGTGTGAGACCCCCTATTCCCCTGATGTGAACACCCCATTTCCCGGGTGTGAGACCCCCCTATTCCCCTGGGATGAAGAGACCATTTCCCTGGTGTAAAGACCCCTATTCCCCTGGTGTGAAGACCACTATTCCCCTGGTCTGAGACCACTATTCCCCTGGTGTGTGACCCCATTTCCCCTCAGTGTGAGACCTATTTCCCTGGTATGAGATGCCTATTCCCCTATTGTGAAGACCCCTATTCCCCTGGTGTGAGACCCCTATTCCCCTGATGTGAGATCCCTCATTCCCCTGGTGTGAGACTCCCGTTCCCCTGGTGTAAGACCCTTTATTATCTTCGAGTAAAAAATGAGGTCTGCAGATGCTGGAGATCACAGCTGCAAATGTGTTGCTGGTCAAAGCACAGCAGGTCAGGCAGCATCTCAGGAATAGAGATTTCGACGTTTCGAGCATAAGCCCTTTATTCCCCTGGTGTGACACCTATTCCCCTGGTGTGAAGACCCCTATTCCCCTGGTGTGAGGCCCCTATTCCCCTGATGTGAGACCTCCATTCCTCTGGTGTGAGACCCCTATTCGCCTGGTGTGGGACCTCTATTCGCTTGGTATGAGACCTCTATTCCCCTGGTGTGAAGACCCCAATTCCCCTGGTGTGAGACCCCCTTTGCCCCTGGTATGATGACTCCCATTCACCTTGTGTGAGACCCCCCCATTCTCCTGGTCTGAAGACTCTATTCCCATGATGTGAAGACCCCTATTCCTCTGGTGTGAGACCCCCTATTCCCCTGGTGTGAGACCCCTACTCCCCTGGTGTATTACCCCCTTTCCCTTTGGTGTGAAGACCCCTATCCCCCTGGTGTGAGACCCCCAATTCTTCTGGTGTGAAGACCCCCATTCCCCTGTTGTGAGACCCCAGTTCTCTTGGTGTGAGACCCCCATTTCCCTGGTGTGAGACCTCCTATTCCCCTGGTGTGAAGACCTCTATTCCGCTGGTGTGAGACCCCCTATTCCCCTTGGTGTGTGACCCCCCCATTCCCCTGTTGTGAGACCCCAATTCTCTTGGTGTGAGACCCTCATTCCCCGGTGTGAAGATCCCTACTCCCCTGGTGTGAGACCCCCTATTCCCCTGATGTGAACACCCCATTTCCCTGGTGTGAGACCCTTATTCCCCTGGTGTGAGACCCCTATTCCCCTGGTGTGAAGACCCCTATTCTCCTGGTGTGAGACCCCCTATTCCCCTGGTGTGAAGACCTCTATTCTCCTGGTGTGAAACCCCCTATTCCCCTGGTGTGAGACCCCCTATTCCCCTGGTGTGAAGACCCCTATTCTCCTGGTGTGAAGACCCCTATTCCCCTGGTGTGAGACCCCTATTCCTTTGGTGTGATTCCCCCCTCCCCATTCCCCTGGTGGTGAAGACCCCTATTCCTCTGGTGTGAGACCCCTATTTCCCTGGTGTGAGACCCCCTATTTCCTTGGTGTGAGACTCCCTATTCCCCTGGTGTGAGACCCCCTATTCCCCTGGTGTGAAGACCCCATTCCCCTGGTGTAATATCCCCTTTCCCCCAGATTTCCTTTGTGTGTATGTTGTGGTTGGGTCCTTTACTCTCTCTCCAGCTGACTCAAGGACCCTGATAAGTCTGAGAGATCTGGGATCCTGCCCTTCGTAAGGTCAGCTCAGCTCCCTTTACTCACCTTCCCATGGAGATGAGGGGAGACAGGAACCTCGCAGCTACACCTGACATAACTGGACACTGCTCCCCCATCAACCAAGAATCATCCAGACTCCTCTGAAGCCCCTGGTCATGCCAAGATTGGAACCAGCCAATCGATTGAGGCTGCAGTTTATGTTTCTGGCTCCCAGCTGTCTGTAATCCTCATAAGTCTGCTTTCATCTCTTCTCAATCCTGTTAAAACCTTGCGAATGAGTCTCTGGTCCATTGTTGAGGAGCTCTGAGCTGCATAACATATCGCACCCCCACCCACATCTCCCTGCAACAGTCACTTTTTATAAATAAATCCTTTCCGATATTTATAAGAGATTCTATTGTGAAACGAGCTGAGAGCTGGTGAAGTGAGTCAGGGTTGGATATGAACCAGGACATTAATAAAACTACTGAGTGTTTTATACATCCCAGTGGAGACTACTGTTAATAAAACTCCATGTTTAAAACAAACTGACAACCCCGTGCTGAATTAATGAGCAATTGGGAGTCAGACTTGCTGTGTCTTTGTTTTTATTCACTTGTGGGACAGAGGGCGTTGCCGGCTGGACAGGCATTTATTGCCCATCCCCAGTTGCCCCTTGAGAAATTGGTGGAAACTGGAAAGGATGTACCTGGGACTGGAAGGTTTGAGTTCTCGGAAGGGGCTGGATTAGTTTCCTAGGAGCGTAGGAGGTTGAAGGTTGTCGTTATAGAGGTTTATAATTTTATAAGGGGTATAACTAGGGGAATACCAAAGGTGTCTCCCCCAGAGTAAGGACGTCTATAACTAAAGGCTATAAGTTTAAAGTGAGAGGGAAAAGATTTAAGAGGGTTCCCAGGGGCAAACTTTTCACACAGAGGGTGGTGCGTATGTGGAATGAACTGCCAGAGTTATTGAGTCACACAACACGGAAACAGATCCTTCAACAAGTCCAACTTGTCTGCACCGACCAGACATCCCAATCTGACCTAGTCCCATTCACCAGCACTTGGCCCATATCCCTCTAAAACCTTCCTATTCACATACCCTTCCAGGTGGCTTTTAAATGTTGTATTTGAACCAGCCTCCACCAATTCCTCTGGCAGCTTATGGCACACATGCACCATCCTCTGCATGAAAAACTTCCTCCTCAGATCCTTTTTAATCTTTCTCCTCTCGCCTTAAACTTTCCCCTCTGGTTTTGGATTCCCCCGTCTGATGAAAAACACCTTGGCTATTCACCTCTGTAAGGTCACTCTCAGCCTCTGACGCTTCTGATAAAAAAGCCCGAGCCTATCCACCCTCTCCGTATATCTAAAATCTTCCTGTCCTAGTAACATCCTTGTAAATCTTTTCTGCACTGTTTCCAGTTTAGTAGCATCCTTCCTATAGCAGGGTGACCAGAATTGTATATCATACTCCAGATGTGGCTTATGGATTTGTACAGATACAACATGACGTCCCAATTCCTACACCTCATTATTCTGCCCAATGAAGGCAAGTGTGCTAAATGCCTTCTTCGCTACCCTTTCTATCTCTGATACCGCTTTCAAGGACTATGCGTCTGCATTCCTAGGTCTCTCTATTCGACAACACTCCCCAGGGGCCTATCATTAACTGTGTAAGCCCTGCCTTGGTTTGCCTTACCAAAGGAGCAAGTGAGGACTGCAGATGCTGGAGATTAGAGCTGAAAATGTGTTGCTGGAAAAGCGCAGCAGGTCAGGCAGCATCCAAGGAGCAGGAGAATCGACGTTTCGGGCAGTTTCCTGAAGAAGGCCTCATGCCCGAAACGTCGATTCTCCTGATCCTTGGATGCTGCCTGACCTGCCGTGCTTTTCCAGCAATACATTTTCGGCTTTGCCTTACCAAAGGAAGGATATCAGAGGAAGTGATAGAAGCAGGTACAATTATAACTTGTTTATAACCCAACAATTATAACCCAACCCTTGTTGGGCCGAAGGGCCTGTTTCCATACTGTAAGTAATCTAATCTAAAATAACATTTTAAAGACATTTGAACAGATAATGTTTAAAGGGAAATGGGCCAAGTGCTTGCAAATGGACTAGCTCAGTTTGGGAAACCTGGTCAGTATGGTTGAGTTGGGCCGAAGGGCCTGTTTCTGTGCTGTATGACTCCATGGCGTTACAGAGTCACGCCTCATTATTCTGCCCAATGAAGGCAAGTGTGCCAAATGCCTTCTTCACTACACTTTCTACCTCTGATGCCACTTTCAAGGAATTATGTGCCTGCATCCCTATAATGGCCACAGTGCATGTGGTGTGAGGAGACCCCAGTACCCTTGGAGAGGGAATATCTGCCAGTCCATGTTATTTTTCAAGAGATTGAATGAAACAATAAGATACCTTTCCACAGGCACCTTGTGTAGGAGTTTTAAGCAACTTCTATATCGCCCAGGACATACTGGGTGTAACTATTTCTTTGAGGAGCTTTGAGAGCTCGGTTTAAGCATTTGCAGGTTTGCAGGTGTCAGTGTATGACACTGACAGGAAGTTGGGGGCTCGAGCTCTAACCGGAAGAAAGAAGCATCACAATCCCATGCTCACCACTGCAATGTTCCCCGGGAAGCCCTCATGAATCCTGGCCTCTCAGGGCCCATCCTACAATGGTTTCAAAGGAGGACTGGGGGTCTTCCCCTTCCTCGGTGACCCAGCCAACGCCAGTTCCTCAGCAATTCCTGAACCCAGTTGGCCTGGGTCTGCTTGTGGGATATTGCTATGCACCACAGTCTCCACACTGTAACGGTGGCTGCAGTAAAAAGGAGGGATTGTGCCCACCAGCCACTGTTGAGGAGCTTTCTTGGGGTATTCCTCATTATCCCGTGGAATGTCCAGTAGACGAGGTCGAGGATTGCACCCCTGCAGTTTCAGACTGAGGACTTCAAGGTTTCCCGTCACCAGAGGACAGATGCCAAGTCATTGCATTTAACAGGCCTCAATTTCAGCACTCAGCTACATAGGAATGATATGTGAAGATATCTGAGGCAAAAGGCAGGAGATTAGCACTGGGGGATACAAACATTGCAGGCATGATAGGTTGAATGGCCCATGCTGAGCTTCTGTCTCCACATTTGATGTCAGATTCTTGTGAAAGCATGTTAGGTTACGTAACATGTTGGGGCATGATAGGAGCTCAGTGTTGAGACGCTGCAATGTGGCACATGTTACAAATTGTTTGCTTTGCTGCATCATGGGAATTAACTGGGCATGTTATCCATTGGCCCTGCATGTGTTATACTGTCATGGCTCAGGTTTTGCCAAACATTGCTGGATGAAGGGGATCAAGGGACTCCTCATGTGAAGCTCACTTTCCTGGAATATCTCTGTGTTGTGGCTGTACAGAACATCTGGTCTCCCTGCTATAGGAAAAAGTTTAAAATCATGTAACACCAGGTTATTGTCCAGCAGGTTTATTTGGAAGCACTAGCTTTTGGAACGTTGCTCTCCTTCATCAGGTAGCTGTGAAACAGGATCTAAGACACAGAATTTATAGCAAAAGATTATAGTGTCATATTGAACCCTAGATTGCTGTAAAGTCTTTCATCTTTTAGAATGGGTTGCAGGTTTTGGTTCATTAATATGTAAATCTCAGAACTTCTTTTCAGACATTCTGGAGATAACTTAAGGTTTTATTAAAAAAATGTGACATTTCAGCTCAGACCATGCATTAAAGGTGTAAGGTTAGAGCCTGTCTATATCCCAATCTAGAGTCAGACTGGTTCTATTTCCAAAGTAGGAATTTATAAAATATTACATGGACTGACTGCCTGCATTGACTGCCTGATAATTTTTGAGCAAAATAGAATATATCTGCAAAATAATACTGCAAATTAGGAGATGGGCAGTCCAAAGATGTGCAGGTCAGGTGAATTGGCCATGCTAAATCGCCCATAGTGCTAGGTGCATTAGTTGGAGGGAAATGGGTCTGGGTGGGTTACTCTTCGGAAGGTCGGTGTGAATTGGTTGGGCCGAAGGGCCTGTTTCCACACTGTAGGGAATCTAATCTAATCTAATCTAATCTAAATGCAAATTCACTCCATAGATTTATGTGTGCATGCATGAGAAAGAGAGAGAGTATGAGTGTGTGTGTGTGCGTGTGTGTGTCTATGTGTGTGAGAGAGTACATAGTGCAGTGGCGTCACCTGTAGTGTGACATGAGCGCAAGGTCCAGGTTAAGGCTGTCCTTATGGGTACCAATCTTGGCTATCAGCCTCTGCTCACCCACTCTGTGCTGTTGCATATCCCGAAGTCTACCTTGAAGGACCCTCTAACACACACACGTGCGCGCACACACACACACACACACACACACCTGACATTCAAACCCATGCATACACCCTCTCACAGGCTTATACCCCATCACATTCACACACACTTTACCAAGCATACACACACAAACACACACTCTCTCACGTGCACTCACACTCACAAATGTAGTCACATGCACACTCTCTCTCTCGCTCTCTCTCACTCTCTCTCTCTTTTACGCACAAAGACAACACACTCATTAGATTAGATTAGATTACTTACAGTGTGGAAACAGGCCCTTCGGCCCGACAAGTCCACACCAACCCACCGAAGCGCAACCCACCTATACCCCTACACTTACCCCTTCACCTAACCTATGGGCAATTTAGCATGTCCTATTCACTTGATCTGCACATCTTTGGACTGTGGGAGGAAACGGAGCACCCAGAGGAAACCCACGCAGACATGTGGACAATGTGCAAACTCCGCACAGTCAGTCGCCTGAGGCGGGAAGTCTATGGGGTGAATTTGCATTTGCAGAAGTTAATTTGCAGATACATTCAATTTTGTTCAAAAAGCACACAACCTGCAGGCAGTCAATCCATATAACATTTTCTTAAGTTCCTACTTTGGAAATAGAACCATCTAACAAAAGATTTGGATACAGACAGACTCTAACCTCACAACCATAATTGTCTGAGCTGAGCTGTCACTTTCCTATAAGCTTTAAAATATCTCACGAATGTGACTTATAAAAAGTTCTGGAATTTACATATTAATGAACTGAAACCTGCAACCTATCCTAAAAACTGAAAACCTAACAGCAATCTAGGTTTGTTAAATATATTATTTCAGTTGCACGACTCTGTAACCTTTTGCTATAAATTCTGGGTCTTATGATCCTGTTTCACGAGTTACTTGATGAAGGAACAGCGCTCCAAAAGCTCTCCAAATAAACCTGTTGGACTATAAACTGCTGTGCTTTTCCAGCACCACTAATCCAGAATCCTATAACCTGGTGTTGTGTGATTTTTAACTTTGTCCACCTGAGCCCAACACTGGCTCTCCATGTCATGCTATAGGAAAGATGCCGTGAAACCTGAACGGGTTCAGAAAAGATTTACAGGATGGTTGTCAGGTTTGGAGGGTTTGAGCTATAGACTGAATAGGTTGGGGCTGTTTTCTCTGGAGTGTTGGAGGCTGAGGGGAGATCTTACTGAGGTTTATAAAATCATGAGGGGCGAAGATAGGATGAATAAACAAGGTCTTTTCTCCATGGTAGAGGAGTCCAAAACTAGATGGCATAAGTTTAAGGTGAAAGGGGAAAGATTTAAAAGGGACCTGAGGGCAACTTTATCACACAGAAGGTGGTGCGTGTATGGAATGAGCTGCCAGAAGTAGTGGTGGAGTCTGATACAATTACAACATTTAAAAGGTATCCGTTTGGGTATATGAAGAGGAAGAGTTTAGAGGAATTTGGGCCAAATGCTGGCAAATGGGACTAGATTAATTTATTTTTGGTCAGCATGGATCAATTGGACTAAAGGGTCTGCTTCTAGACCGTACATCGCTATGATTCAATGACCCAATCAATCAGAGACCTGTCTTCATGCAGAAATTCCTTAACTTCAATTCTCTCCATCTCAAAATATCTCCCTCACTGCTTTCAAAACAAACCGCATTGTCTGGAATTCCTAGTCTGATCTGAGATGCTGAATAAATTGAAAATTGTGGACAAATTCATTGTGTTGCTATAAGTGGTTGAAGAATAAGAATCTCGGGAAAATAATCCATCACAAGGATGTCACCCTTGGGTTGTAAATGTGTCTGTTGTTTTTTTTGATGGAACATTGTGCTGATGTAGAGGCTCCCTCTGCTGCAGCAGGTGGGTATATTTAACGCAACTCACAGGTATTCGTGAGTCAGTGAAGATGGTAATTCATCGCTGGTCACCAAATAGCCTCACATGTTAACCGTCATGTGTGTCCAATAGCTACGCGTCCCTGGTGTAACACAGACATGATATCCTGCTGAAACGTTTTCAGCGTTGTGACTTGTTTGCTCTTGAAATTGTCTCGTTGTGACATACCAAGCTCATTATCTGAGGCCAGGACAAGTGAATATCCTCACATACTGCTGTGCTGGGTGAGCTGCCAGGCCCAGAATATTACAGGGTTGAGCTCGGGGCTGGATGGGAGAAGAGAGTGGGCTGGATGCCAACCCTTCTTTAGGTGCCAACCCCTTACCAAAACCTCCCGCAGCTGTGGGCACATAAGATCCAGGCTGGTCCTCATCCCTCACAATAAAGAGTACTGAAAATACTCTTGCAAGTTTAAAGAAAAAAAGGCAAATTAACATGCAACATGTTGATCCTGTAGTCATTCCCACGAAATAAACGTCAGGGTAAGCAGATGGCATTGAAGGATGGAGCAGATGTCATCAGTAAGATGGGAGAACTGGAACTCTCCCAAAAGCCAGACGCTGTTAGCTTCATTAGTTTGGAGAGTCTGACAGAAGCAAGAAACAGTTTAAGATGAAGAGCCCTTGCGGTAGAATCAAGAATTTCCCTTGTCCGACTGCTTTTTTTAGGTCATGTCTTCTGGATTCATTGCTTTCTGCTTCACCGTCGGCTGTGGTGTTGAAGTTGCCCAGACCAGAAATGTGAGAGTATCCTTCCCCCAGCCGCACCCCTGACCTTTGCCCCTTTCTATCTGTTAAATTCTTGACCCCCTTCCACCGAACCTTCAGACATCTCTCCCTGTCTGAAAGAAAGCAGAGGGTACGGTGTTAACGATAGTGCAGGTTCAGAGAGACCAGGGTGTACACTAGGATCAGTTCTGCTGGGAGCCATGTCGTGTCAGTGGGTGAGTAATTTAGAGATGTGAGCTCGAATCCTATTGTGGCTGCTGGAAAAATCTAAATTCACCTTGTTGATAAATCCCCAATGAAAGGCTAGTCTCAAAAAAAGTGACCTGCTGGATTGACATTACACCCATCTTGCTCAATAATGTCCTTCAGCAAAGGAAATCTGCCATTCTTATCTGCTCTGGCCTACTCCAAACACAGCAATGTGGTTGACTCTGAAAAGCTCCTATCAAATCACTGTCCCCAAAGGAATGAAACTAGATGGATCAATTGGCATTGAAGTTGGCACCAAAACAGAGACAGCCCTGTTGACCCTGCATGGTCCTCCTTACTAACATCTGGGGACAAGCGCCAAAATTGGGAGAGTTGTCTTATAGACTAGTCAAGCAAAAGCCTGACCTGGTCATATTTACAGAATTATATTTTACAATGTCCTAGACACCACTATAACCATCCCTGGATATGTCTTGTCCCACAGGCGGGACAGAACAGCAGAGGTGGTAGCACAGTGGTATATAATTGAGAGGGAGCTGCCCTGTGAGTCCTCAACATTAACTCCGGACCCCATGAAGTCTCATGGCTTCAGGTTAAACATGGACAAGTAAACCTCCTGCTGATTACCACGTACCGTCCTCCCTCGGCTGTTGAATCGGTACTCTTCCATGTTGAGCAACGCTTGGAGGATGTACAGAAGATGACAAGAGCACATAATGTTCTGGATTGGGGTCTTCAATGTCCAAGAGGGGCTCGGCAGCAGCACTACTGATCAAGTTGGCCGCGTTCTAAAGGAGATAGCTGCTCGACTGGGTCTGCAGCAGGTGGTGAGGGATACAACAAAAGGGAAAAACATACTTGACATCAACCTTACCGCCTGCCCATGACAGTATCATTAAGAGCAACCACCACACAGTCTTTGTGGAGATGAAGTATCTTCTCCTTTCTCTTTGATTTTCTAATTTCTGATGCAGCTGAACCACTCCCACCCACACTGAATAGTTTAAAGCTGAAACACTCCTTCCCTATCTCAATCAGCCTCTCACCATTGCAAACATCCTCTCCCTGCCAATCACCCTCTCCTTCCCAATCACCCCCTCCTCCCCAATCACCCCCTCCTCCCCAATCACCCCCTCCTCCCCAATCACCCTCTCCCTCCCAATCATCCTCTCCCTGCCAGTCACCCTCTCCTTCCTAATTATTCTCTCCCTCCCAATTATCGTCTCCCTCCCAATCACCCTTTCCTTCTCAATCACCCTCTCCCTTCCAATCATCCTATCCCTCCCAATCACCCTCTCCTTCCTAATTATTCTCTCCCTCCCAATCACCCTCTCCTTCTCAATCACCCTCTCCCTCCCAATCATCTTCTCTCTGTCTCAATCACCCTCTCCTTCCCAGTCACCCTCTCCCTATCTCAATCACATCTTACTTCCCCATCAGCCTATATTCTCTCTCATGCCTTTTCCCTTCCCTAACTGTTTCCCTTCCCTGTGACCAGCTTCAGATACAGGCACAGGGTCGGTTCTTTGTGTGTCTGTGTTTTGGTGTGTCTTGGGGTGGCACGGTCGCTCAGTGGTTAGCACTGCTGCCTCACAGTGCTAGGGACCCAGTTCGATTCTAGCCTTGGGCAACTGTCTGTGTGGAGTTTGCACATTCACCCTGTGTCTGCATGGGTATCCTTTGGGTACTCCAGTTTCCTCTCACAATCCAAAGATGTGCAGGGTAGGTGAATTGGCCATAGTGTTCAGGCATGTGTAAGCTAGGTGCATTAGTCAGGGGTAAATTCAGAGTAGAAGGGGATTGAGTCTGGATGGGTTACTCTATGAAGGGTTGGTGAGGACTTGTTGGGCCAAATGACCTGTTTCCACACTGTAGAGATTCTATAATTTTTGTTTCTATTCTATGATTTCTTGGGGGATTCCTTAGTTACTCACTGAACCAAGACCCCCACCCACCCCACTGTCTACATCCCCTCTGATCCATCATGCCTCAAGCTCTCTGGACACAGCGGTGTGGTGAAGCTAAACACAGGAATGCCATTTCACTGAAACCGATCATTGGACCCATCGTTTGGCGGCTGTCAAGCTATGTAGATTTTTTTCTGGAAAGGTCTGCCTGAGATGTCTGGGAGTCTGACTGAGCCTACATTGAACCCTCTGTGGGTGAGGCAGCCTGTGACTGCCCCCTTCCAATAACCTTGCCCTACAGGTTGGGGACGGGCTGTGGGGGTCAAGAGGAAAGGAACCCGGTGCCTAATGTCTCCCAGCAGCAGGGCAAGGTTTTCACAGAGGTTAACACAAACTAACCACAGCTGACCCTGCCACTTGTTAGAGGGGGAAGAAGTGTGGAACAAATTGCTGTTCTGTTTGATTCTGTATCCCGAGGGAAAAATGCACATTTGGAGGCGAGTGTGTAATTTGAACTGTCAGGAATTTATACTGTAATAAACTCGCCCACTTGGAACAGCAGGGACAAGGCCAGTTTCTCAGCAGTGCCTTCCTACTCTGAGCTGATCACCATTTCCTACTGCTTGTCCACAGTCCACGGTTTACACTGGGAGGCTTGTTCAGTTCAATCATCCTGACATTTTGATGTAGTTCTGTTTTGCTGAGCTAGTCCCAACAGTGCGACAAAAGAAGTAATTAGTGCTGGGTCTACTTTTGTTTGTCATTTATATAAATGATGTTAAGGAGAATATAGAATGCATGGGTAGTAAGTTTGTAGATGACACCAAAATCGGTGGCATAGTGGACAGTGAAAAAGATAATCATTTGGGTCAATGGGCTGAAGAGTTGCAGATGAAGTTTACTTTGGATTAATGTGAGATATTACATTTCAGTAAAACAAACAAGGGCAAGATTATACAATTCAAACTAGAGTGTTGTAGAATAGAGAGACCTAGGGGTCCTGGTGCATATTTCTTTGAAGTTTGTGTCACAGAGAGACAGGGTGGCTGAAAAGTTGTTTAGCATGCTTGCCACCTCTGAGTGTGGGAGTTGGCATGTCATGCTGAGGTTGTACTGGAAGTTGGTGAGTCCTTTCCTGAAGTACTGTGTTCAGTTCTGATCGCCCTGTTATAGGAAGGGTATTACTAAGTTGAATATGGTCCAGAAAAGATTTGCCGGAAATGGAGGATTTGAGTTATAAGGAGGAACTGGAAAATCTGCGACTTTTCACTGGGGTGTAGGAGGTTGAGAGGTGACCTTATAGAGGTTTAGAAAATCATGAGGGGTATAGATAAAGTGAACAGCAGATGTCTTTTCTCTAGGTTGGGAGATTTCAACATTGGGGGTATATTTTAATAAGTAAATTATATAGATTTATAAAAGACCTGAATAGCAATTATTTTACACAGAGTAAACGTCCAGCGGAATGGTTAATGGGGCTACAATTACAATGTTAAAGAGACATTTAGATGCAGTTATTAAATGGAAAGGTTTGGAGGGATAAGGGCATGTGCAGGCAGGTTGAACTAATCTAATTTGGGATGTCTAGTCAGCATGGACTGGTTGGACCAAAGAATCTGTTTCTGTGCTGTATGACTCTATGACTCTGGGTCTTTAATCACTGTCCTGACGACTGTGGGAGCTGGGTGCTTTGCTCTCCGTTTCTTTGTGAATAGAGTCTTACAGTTCCTTAAACACACACACACACACACACAGATACACACACAGACACAAACATGCATATACTCACAGACACACACACAATCGCGCGCACACAAACACAAACACGCGCATACATGCACACGCATATGCACACACAGACACAGGCACACACACACATGCACGCATACACACACGAGCGCATGGACGCACACATGCAGACACACACATGCGCACACAGACATACACAGATACAGACATACACAGATACAAACACACACAGACACACACAAACACATGCACGCACATGCACACACACAGACACAAACACACAGACTCTCACACACACACGCGAGCACACACACACAAGCGCAAGCACACACACACAAGCACACGCTCACACTATCCCACTTATTTACCCTTTATATCTGCCCCTACAATTTACTTCGGTGACCTTTTTTAGATTAGACTTACAGTGTGGAAACAGGCCCTTCAGCCCAACAAGTCCACACCAACCCGCCGAAGCGCAACCCACCCATTCCCCTACATTTACCCCTTACCTAACACTACGGGCAATTTAGTATGGCCAATTCACCTGACCCGCACATCTTTGGACTGTGGGAGGAAACCGGAGCACCCGGAGGAAACCCACGCAGACACGGGGAGAACGTGCAAACTCCACACAGTCTGTCGCCTGAGTCGGGAACTGAACCCGGGTCTCAGGTGCTGTGAGGCAGCAGTGCTAACCACTGTGCCACCGTGCCTTGTTAACTGTTTGCCATATTAGATGTTCTCCCTTTGCACTGCAAATAAAACATTTTGAAGACATAAAAACAAGTTTTAAACAAAACTAATTGAAAACAAAGTGAAAAGTTTGCAGATGACACCAAAATTGGAGGTGTAGTGGACAGCGAAGAGGGTTACCTCAGATTACAACGGGATCTGGACCAGATGGGTCAATGGGCTGAGAGGTGGCAGATAGAGTTTAATTCAGATAAATGCGAAGTGCTGCATTTTGGGAAAGCAAATCTTAGCAGGACTTATACACTTAATGGTAAGGTCCTTGGGAGTGTTGCAGAACAAAGAGACCTTGGAGTGCAGGTTCATAGCTCCTTGAAAGGGAGTCGCAGGTAGATAGGATAGTGAAGAAGGCGTTTGGTATACTTTCCTTTATTGGTCAGAGTGTTGAATACAGGAGTTTGGAGATCATATTACGACTGTACAGGACATTGGTTAGGCCACTTTCGGAATATTGCATGCAATTCTGGTCTCCTTCCTTTCGGAAAGATGTTGTGAAACTTGAAAGGGTTCAGAAAAGATTTACAAAGATGTTGCCAGAGTTGGAGGATTTGAGTTATAGGGAGAGGCTGAATAGGCTGAGGCTGTTTTCCTTGAAGCATCGAAGGCTGAGGGGTGACCTTATAGAGGTTTACAAAATTATGAGGGGCATGGATAGGATAAATAGGCAAAGTCTTTTCCCTGGGGTTGGGGATTCCAGAACTAGAGGGCATAGGTTTAGGGTGAGAGGGGAAAGATATAAAAGAGACCTAAGGGGCAACCTTTTTACGCAGAGGGTGTCTGGAATGAGTTGCCAGGGGATGTGGAGGAGGCTGGTACAATTGCAACATTTAAGAGGCATTTGGATGGGTATATGAATAGGAAGGGTTTGGAGGGATACGGGCCGGGTGCTGGCAGGTGGGACTAGATTGGGTTGGGATATCTAGTCAGCATGGACAGGTTGGACCGAAGGGTCTGTTTCCATGCTGTACATCTCTATGACTCTATGACTCTATAACTTTTATTCTATTTATAGTACAACTGATTAGCAATTAATTTTTGTTGTATTCCATAGAATACAATCATCTCCCATATTCTCCTTTTTTAAAAAATAAATTATACCATGCTTCATCATAAAGCAACCAAATGGGAATTGGATGTTTTAAAATCACCTTTTTCAACAATGCTTCCTATCACTGGCTCCCCTCTTCGAGGATCTCCAATAGGAGAAAGCACCTGATCTGGTGAAACAATTTCATGATCAGTTCTGGTCTCTCTCCTATTGGAAGGATGTTGTGAAACTTGAAAGGGTTCCGAAAAGATTGACAAGAATGTTGCAAGGATTGGAAGATTTGAGCTATAGGGAGAGGCTGAACAGGCTGGGCCTGTTTTCCCTGGAGCATCGGAAGCTGAGGGGTGACCTTATAGAGGTTTATAAAATCATGAAGTGCATGGATAGGGTAAATAGCCAAGATCGTTTCCCCAGGATGGGGAAATCCAAAACTAGATGGCATAGGTTTAAAGTGAGAGGAGAAAGATTTAAAAGGAACCTAAGGGGCAACTTTTTCATGCAGAGGATGGTGCATATATGGAATGAACTGCCAGAGGACGTAGTAGAATTACAACATTTACAAGGCACCTAGATGGGTACATGATTAGGAAGGCTGTAGAGGCATATGGACCAGATGCCGGCAAATGGGACTAGATTAATTTAGGGATCTAGTCGGCATGGAGGAGTTGGACTGATGGGTCTGTTTCTATGCTGGATTGCTCCATGACTCTATGAAGCAAATAAAGGACAGCTACCTATAGACCAGTGAACTTAATGTCTGCTATTGGGAAAGTATTAGAGTTTATGATCAAGTAGAGTCAACATGGCTTCAGAAAGAAGAAATCATGCCTGAAACATTTATTTGAATTCTTTCTAAGGAGGTACAAACAGCATGGATAAAAAGAAAACAGAGACTGTAATATATTTGGACATCCATTTGAGAAGGTACTGTACATTATTTAAAATATACAGTAATAATTTGGATGACAAAAGTGAATGAAGTATAGCGGAGTTTACAGATGAGACAAAAATAGGTGGGAAGGCAAGTGGTGAGGTTGACACAGTGGGATACTAACAGGTTGAGTGAACTGTCAAAAACATTGACAGATGGAATATAATGTGAGGAAATGTGAGGTTTTGCACTTTGGCAAGAAGAACTGAGGAGCTGAATATTATTTAAATATAAAAAGACTGCAAAACAAAGCAGCAGAACAGTGGAATTTGGGAAGTCCTCCTCCATGAATCTCATCCCAAGTGAGCAATGGGGAAGGCGAACAGATTGCTGAAATTTGTTTCAAAGGAATGGGGTATAAAAACTTACTTACGTTATACAAGGCCCAGTGTAAGGTGCAGGCGCAATGGGTTGACTGACCTCCTTTTGAATTGTAACAGTTGTGTCACTGTGTGATTCAAAATGCTGTACATTAGTGGAGGACCCATCATTATATATACTCAAGATTGATATTGTAGATGTTCAGAGAATTGATGGAGAGGAGGCTGGGATAGGAAGCTAGAGTGATGCGCAGTGGCTGAGGTAGCCATTAGCTGTCTCATTACTGTATACCAGAGCAGTCTCAAGCAGTCATTTCCAGTTCCTCTCTCTTATCTTAACAAAAACTTTAAAGATTCCAGATAATAATGTGTAAAACATTCATTGTTTCCAGGAGACTGCAAACATATTCCAGGCATCTAGGAGAGGATTACAGCGAGTCGCTGATTGTTTAAGGCTCCATTTGCGCTCTGTTATTGGATTATAATGTCCAGAATCCACTTTCTCCCAATCTGGCTGCATTGGCTTGCTTCTATACACAACCCGTCTGACTCTTTCTCTCTTGTGCCAAGCTCAGACTCTGCTTTGGCAAAATATTTTGGCAGGAGTGATGGAAAAGTCAAGAGTGCACAATAACTGTTTCTCAACACCATGATCCAATTACAGCTGCTGAGGTAGATACACTGTTTTTATGGAATTCTTAAAAAAAACAATTCCAGTCTGAGAACTTCGATTCCATCTCCCCCGAACCTTTTCTGATCTAAGGAGCACAGTGCCAGCTTCTCTAATCTCTTCACAAAACGGAACATATTTCCTCAGTCAGTTATGTAGCCAGCAATTGTAGGAACATTAGGTCATTTCCTAAGTTGCTGTTGTCTCTAAGTGTGTAAATATTGTGTAACTAGGTGGGACTGTGGGAAGGAGCAGGCTGGGACTGCATAATTGGAGCAAAGATATCATCATCCGTGTGGGCACAGACAGAGGGAGGAGACATACAGTGGGCAGAGACAGAGCAAGGGCAGACTGTGGACACAGACAGGGGGAGGAGACAGACAATGGGCACAGACAGAGCAAGGGCAGACTGTGGGCACAGACGGGGGAGTGAGAGAGACAGTGAGGGGACACACAGGGGAGTGAGAGAGACAGTAATGGAACAGACCAGGGAGGGGCAAACTGTGGGCACAGACAGGGGAGAATGTGAGACAGTGAGGGAACACACCAGGGAGGGGTGGACTGGGCACAGAGAGGGGAGACAGTGAGGGAACAGACAGAGGGAGGGGACAGCAAAGTGGAAGGTGAAAGGTGTGGAGACTGGTTTGGAGGGACCTGTACCATGTTGTGCCAGGGTGTATGACATTCAGGATTGGTCTGTGTTGCTGAGATTGTCAGGGAAGGAGTGAACCTCTTGAATCCTGTCATTGAGGAAGGAGAGCTTCGGTGGAAGTGAAGGACTGTGACAGTGTGAAGGTCCTGGCATGGTCTGGGGCTGGGAAACGGGGAGCTTGCTGTGTGCATGCACTCTCTGGGATATTCTCTGTCTTGCCCAATCAGCAGCCCAGCGAAAGACATGGTTGCATTTACATAGCCACCTTCACCACCTCAGAGGTATCCCTGGACAGTTTTGAACATGCTTTGACTTTAGAATGGAAGCAGTGCAGCACAGGAAGATCCCATGGATGGCAATAGGATTCTCCTCAGTTTGTTGGTTTCAATTGGAGGAAGTAAAAAAATTGGTTGGGTGGGGGTGGTGTGTGTGTGTGTGTGTGTGTGTGTGTGTGTGTGTGTGTGTGTGTGTGTGTGTGTGTGTGTGTGTGTGTGTGTGTGGGGTGGCCCTGTCATCTCCTGAATGAAGTCCTTTACATCTGCCCAAGGGAGTGATGGCGCCACGTTAGCACGGCTCAGCTTGCTGCGGCAGTGCTACACTCCCTCAGTACGGCACGGATCTGTTCAGGCTGGCTGTTCTACCCAGGTGGCATACTCCACAGGTTGTTCGTTTAAGGCCTATGGACTGGCCCAGTTGGTTTCTTGAACCCTGACACTCTATTCTCCTCATGTCACTGTCTAACCTCTATTTACCTCTGGCTTCCTCTATCTGTTCTCTTTACTGAGGTTTCCCTCAGAGTCACTCACTCCCACCCCATTCCCCTTCCCTCCACTGGCTGCTACCAGCTTTGCTGAATCACACCCAAACCCATTTCCCAGTCTCCCAACATCAACTGAATTCTGGTCCTCGGAAGTCCTCGACTAACCCCACAACCCCTCCCACCTCCAATCTGTCTCCCCCCTCCATCCCAACTCCATTCCTCCAATGCTGAGGAACCTGATTTCTTAAGGCCCCTTACACTGCCTGTCCTGGAGTGTTCTGGAGTGTGGCCTGGAGGACCAGCTGATGGCTGGAGAGGGGATGGTGGGTGGGGCTGTGTGTGGAAGTGAGATGGCACTGAGGGAATGTGAGCCTGAATCAATACGACAGCCACATGACACCAATGCTAGTGTGTCCACTGCTCTATTATTGATGAGTCAGGAAAGAGGCAGGGCTGGAGGCTTGGGTAGGAGGTTCGTGCTGGGCTGGAGGCTGGAATAGTGCTGGAGGCCGACAATAGGGCTTGAACTTAATAAAAATCTGGAATGAAGAGTCTAATGATGACCATGAATCCATTATCTATTATTGGAAAATCCTATCTGGTTCACTAATGTCGGGTTGGGAAGGAAACTGCCATCCTCACCTGGTCTGGCCTAAATGTGACTCCAGGCCCACAGCAATGTGGTTGAATCACAACTGTCTTCTGGGGCAACTAGGAATGGGCAATAAATGTTGGGCCTAGCCAGTGACACCCTCAGCCTGTGACTGAATAAAGACTAGACTAGGCTTGCAAGGCTGAATGGCCTACCCCTAGTTCTACTAACCTCCTCCCTTCCCCTCCATGTCACCAGCCCCATCCCAAATCTATTGCTCTTTCTCCATCAATGGAGACACTGTACTAGAAATCCAGGATAATGTTCTGGGCACATGGTGTCCAATCCCATCACAGCAGGCAATGGAAATTAGTACAATTAAAATCATGGAATTAAAAGTTGGCATCATGTTGACCATGAAGGTACTGCCCATTGTTTTATACATATTTTAAAAAATCTGATCCACTGAAGTCCTTCAGGGAAGGGTATTTGCTGCCCTTACCCAGTCTGGGTTAACACATGAGTCCAGATCCACTGATGTGTTTGACTCCTATCTGCCCTCTCAAAATGGCACAGTTACCCCTCTGTTTGAGGACACCCAGGGAGGGGGCACATCAAATTCCTTACCCATTACACCGACATCTCATATGGGAATGTTAAAAGCTTCCACGCTGCTGAAAGTTCGGAGGGATGCAGTTGCTATTTTTAAACTCAGCTTCGTGCTCTTTTTGTTTATAAAGAAATCATTGTGCACCAGAAGCAAAACAAAAATTAGGGGGAGAGAGGAAGGTTGGGTTGGGGGGAATGAAACGCACGGCTGTCACTTCAGTCAGTCAAAAGATTCCATCACCCTCAGCTCTTTGTGTTTCTGGACAAATTCCTCAAGCAGCTCACAATAATAATTAACTATTGCTGCCTGGACCCGCAGCTCAGCAGCGTGATATTCAGGAATTCAGCTGGAAAATGCAACAACCCCACATCCTCCTGCTTCTGCCAGTGAGCTGACTGAGCAGGTCAGCAAATCACAGGAGGAGGGAGACCTCGACTGATTCAGTATCGAACTCGATGGGTGTGGCAGGCGAAGCTGAGAAAACTTGGAAAAAGCACAGGTCACAGATTCAAGTCGGTGTGAAAATGCTAATGCTACATTGGCTCTAACACCAACCCACCCCCTCCCCCCACCTCCTAACCCCATACAAAATCTTCTTCTTTAACAGGCGATAAATGGGACAAACAATTGAAACTGTAAGCAATTGTTCACGGGGGATTGACTGTACTGGCGGTACTGGCCTGGCAGAGAGCAGGGTGGGCTGTGAGAACAGAGGCCAGATTCATAGTGATGATCATGGACTGCCTGGCTGGCTTCCATAGGACAGCTCACACAAACCACATCCTCCTACACCATGGAACCTTCTCCCCTGTAGCTCACTGAACACAGTCCTCAAGTGCTGCACTCCCCCTGGGTGGTGAGTGGGAGACACCAAACAATGGGAGGCCATTTTGCCCCTTGTACCATTTCAATAGGGAGTTTTCATTTCCAATCCTTTCAGGGGCCGGTGTTAGTTTCTTGTCTCTAATTGCTCTTCATTTGAAAGACTTATTCCTGGGCCATTTCCGAAGACAGTTAAGAGCCAACCACATTGTTAGGGGGCATGAATGATGCAAGTGCCAGGCTACGACCACCTCCAATAAGAGACAATCTAACACAATCCCTTGACGTTCAGTGGTGTTACCATCACTGAATCCCCTAGTATCAATATTCTGGGAGTTTACCATTGACCAGAAATTAAACTGGACTCGCCACATAAACACAGTGGCTACATGAGCAGGTCAGAGGTTAGAAATATTATGAATACTTAAAAGTACTAGGCGAATTACTCACCTCCTGACTCCCCAGAGCTTGTCCACCATCTACAAGGCATAAGTCAGGAGTGTGATGGAAGTTTTCCTACTTGCCTCGATGGGTGCAGCTCCTCTAACACTCAAAGCTTGACACCATCCAGGACAAAGCAACCCACTTGATAGGCACCACATCAACAAAATTCCACTCCCTCCATCACTGACACTCAGTAGCAGCAATGTGTACTGTCTACAAGATGGACTGCAGAAACTCACCAAAGATCTGGAAAGGGAACACAATGCAAGGGATGGTTATGTGCTGCAGGAAACCTGTTAGCGTAGTTTCACAGGAATGGAAGAATCACACCAGAAGGTGATTGAAGAGCCACAGAAACAGCACCAACATGAACTGGAGGAACTACAGAAGGAGAAGAATTGGCTGAGGAAACTGTTGCAACTATAGCTGCTATTGAAGCTATGAAGAATGCCCACAAGGAGGAGTTGGAGCGAGAGTTAGAGAAAACCCACCGGTCCCAGATCAGTTGCATGAATGCTTGCCTACAGCCATACTAGTCTGGAAATGCCCAATCTCGTCTGATCTCGGATGCTAAGCAGACTCAGGTCTGGTTAGTACTATGGGCGGCACGGTGGCATACTGGTTAGCACTGCTGCCTCACAGCGCCTGAGACCCGGGTTCAATTCCCGCCTCAGGCGACTGACTGTGTGGAGTTTGCACGTTCTCCCCGTGTCTGCGTGGGTTTCCTCCGGGTGCTCCGGTTTCCTCCCACAGTCCAAAAAATGTGCGGGTCACGTGAATTGGCCATACTAAATTGCCCATAGTGTTAGGTAAGGGGTAAATGTAGGGGTATGGGTGGGTTGCGCTTCGGCGGAACGGTGTGGACTTGTTGGGCCGAACTGTAGTAATCTAAGTAATCTAATCTAATCAAGTTCTCCTTCAAGCCACTCACCATCCTCACTTAGAAATATATCGCTGTTCCTCCAGAGTTGTTGGGTTAAAATCCTGGAATTCCCTCCCTCAGGACATTGTAGGTCTACCCCAGCAAGTAGATTGCAGCAGTTCAAGAGGGCAGCTCATCAGCACCTTCTCAAGGGTCCATTCAGGGATTGGCAACAGAGTCATAGAGATGTACAGCATGGAAACAGACCCTTCGGTCCAACCCGTCCATGCCGACCAGATATCCCAAACCAATCTATTCCCACCTGCCAGCACCTGGCCCATATCCCTCCAAACCCTTCCTATTCATATACCCATCCAAATGCCTCTTAAATGTTGCAATTGTACCAGCCTCCACCACATCCTCTGGCAGCTCATTCCATACATGTACCACCCTCTGCGTGAAAAAGTTGCCCCATAGGTCTCTTTTATATCTTTCTCCTCTCACCCTAAACTTATGCCCTCTAGTTCTGGACTCCCCGATCCCAGGGAAAAGACTTTGTCTATTTATCCTATCCATGCCCCTCATAATTTTGTAATCGTCTATAAGGTCACCCCTCGGCCTCCGACGCTCCAGGGAAAACAGCCCCAGCCTGTTCAGCCTCTCCCTGTAATTCAGATCCTCCAACCCTGGCAACATCCTTGTAAGTCTTTCCTGAACCCTGTCAAGTTTCACAACATCTTTCCGATAGGAAGGAGACCAGAATTGCACGCAATATTCCAACAGTGGCCTCACCAATGTCCTGTACAGCCGCAACATGACCTCCCAACTCCTGTACTCAGTACTCTGACCAATAAAGGAAAGCATACCAAATGCCTCCTTCACTTTCCTATCTATCTGCGACTCCCTTTCAAGGAGCTATGAACCTGCACTCCAAGGTCTCTTTGTTCAACAACACTCCCTAGGACCTTGCCATTAAGTGTATAAGTCCTGTTAAGATTTGCTTTCCCAAAATGCAGCACCTCGCATTTATCTGAATTAAACTCCATCTGCCACTTCTCAGCCCATTGGCCCATCTGGTCAAGATCCTGTTGTAATCTGAGGTAACCCTGTCCGCTGTCCACTACACCTCCAATTTTGGTGTCATCTGCAAACTTACTAACTGTACCTCTTTTGCTCGCATCCAAATCATTTATGTGAATGACAAAAAATAGAGGGCCCAGCAGCGATCCTTGTGGCACTCCATTGGTCACAGACCTCCAATCTGAAAAACAATCCTCCACCACCACCTTTGAGCCAGTTCTGTATCCAAATGGCTAGTTCTCCCTGTATTCCATGAGATCTAACTTTGCTAATCAGTCTCCCATGGGGAACCTTGTCGATCGCCTTGCTGAAGTCCATATAGATCACACCCACTCCTCTGCCCTCATTAATCTTCTTTGTTACTTCTTCAAAAAACTCAATCAAGTTTGTGAGACATGATTTCCCACTCACAAAGCCATGTTGACTATCCCGAATCAGTCCCTGCCTTTCCAAATACATGTACACCCTGTCTCTCAGGATTCCCTCCAACAACCTGCCCACCACCGAGGTCAGGCTCACCGGTCTATAGTTCCCTGGCTTGTCTTTACCGCCCTTCTTAAACAGTGGTACCACGTTTGTCAACCTCCAGTCTTCCAGCACCTCACCTGTGACTATCGATGATACAAATATCTCAGCAGGAGGCCCAGCAGTCACTTCTCTAGCTTCCCAGAGAGTTCTCGGGTACACCTGATCAGGTCCAGGGGATCCACTTTTAACCATTTCAAGACATCCAGCACAACATGCTGGCTCAGCCAGTGATGTCCACATCTCACGAGTGAATGACAAACTCTGTGGGCTCTGTGGAAAGGATGCAATTATTCTAAACTGTGCGTGAAAAACAACATGCAACAATAGAATTCATTCATTGTGGAAAGAAGTCACTTGGCTCATCATGCTCCGAATCTCTAAAGTGCTTTTCCTCCCAGACAGATCCCATTCCCATTCCCATGACAGATCCACCAAACCTGCACATCTCTGGACACTATGGGGCAATTTTGCAAGGCCAATCTACCTAACCTGCACATCTTTGGATTTTGGGAGGAAACTGGAGCATTCAGTGAAAATCATTGCAGATATGGGGAGATCATGCAAACTCCACACGAGGGTGGAATTGAACTTGGATCTCTGGCACAGTGAGGCAGCAATGCTAACCACTGAGCCACCGTGCTGTCCCCATGTCTTGGCTGCCCTTGTCCATCTAGATGGAAGCGGTTGTGCATTTGGAAAGTACTGTCTGAGGACCAACATAAGCATTGTCTGAGCAGGATTAAGAAACCAGCAGCTCATGAAAATTTGGCAAAAAATACCTCACAGTTCCCAACTTCCAAAAGTCTTGCCAATTTATTTGGCCAGGCGAGGCTGTTGACAGGCATATTTATGACTTCCTTTTGAATTAAATTGTTTTGCCTGGAAAGGCAAGACTGAGGCAGTAAACTGAAGGCAAACGCCTGAATGTTAGGAAAACAAGCTGCTGTGCAATCTGCCTCCTTCTGATTAGCCATTACTCAGCATTGTCTGGTAATGCTGCAGAGCAGTGGCTGTGTTCAGTCAAGCACACTGTTCACTATAAACACAAGTCCTGCAATGTGTACAAAACATACATCTCAGCATTAGCACCAGTGTCAGCAATCTCTCCTCAGAGTCAAAACAAGGGAAGGGACAGGACAAACCTCCACTAAGAGACATCAGAACACAATCTGGGATGACTGCTCTGGGCAGGACTGAGGGAGGTCGGCAGTGTCAGAGGATCAGTACTGAGGGAGGTCTGCACTATCAGAATGTCAGAACTCAGGGACCGCTGCATTGTTGGAGTCAAGATTAGAGAGCAGGAAAAGCACAGCAGGTCAGGCAACATCCGAGGAGAAGGAAAATTGATGTTTAAGGCAAAAGCCCTTGAGCAGGATTGAGGGAGTGCCACACTGTCAGAGGGTCAGTACTGAGGGAGTGCCGCACTATCGGAGAGTCAGTACTGAGGGAGTTCTGCATTGTCAGGGGGTCAGTACTGAGGGAGTGACACACACTGTCGGAGGGTCAGTACTGAGGGAGAGCTGCACTGTCGGAGGGTCAGTACTGAGGGAGTGCCGCACTATCAGAGGGTCCGTACTGAGGGAGTGACACACACTGTCGGAGGGTCAGTACTGAGGGAGTGACACACTGTCGGAGGGTCAGTACTGAGGGAGTGGCACATTGTCGGAGGGTCAGTACTGAGGGAGTGCTGCACTGTCAGAGTGCCAGTTCTGAGGGATTGCTGCACTGTCAAAGGGTCAGTACTGAGGGAGTGACACACTGTCGGAGGGTCAGTACTGAGGGAGTTCCGCACTGGCAGAGGGTCAGTACTGAGGGAGTGGCACACACTGTCGGAGGGTCAGTACTGAGGGAGTGCCACACCGTCAGAGGGTTGTACTGAGGGAGTGCCGCACTGTCAGAGTGTCAGAACTGAGGGAGTGCTGCACTGTTAGAGGGTCAGTATTGAGGGAGTGCCGTACTGTTACTGTCAGTACTGAGGGATTGCTGCACTGTCAGATGGTCAGTACTGAGGGAGTGCCGCACTGTCAGAGTGTCAGAACTGAGGGAGTGCTGCACTGTCAGAGTGTCAGTACTGAGGGAGTGACACACTGTCGGTGGGTCAGTACTGAGGGAGTGCCACACTGTCAGAGTGTCAGAACTGAGGGAGTGCTGCATTGTCAGAGGGTCAGTACTGAGGGAGTGACACACTGTCGGTGGGTCAGTACTGAGGGAGTGTCGCACAGGCGGAGTGTCAGAACTGAGGGATTGCTGCATTGTCAGAATGTCAGTACTGATGGAATGCTGCACTGTCTGAGGGTCAGTATTGAGAGAGTGCCGCACTGTCAGATGTCAGTGCTGAGGGAGTGCCACACTGTCGGAGGGTTATACTGAGGGAGTGCCGCACTGTCAGAGTGTCAGAACTGAGGGAGTGCTGCACTGTCAGAGGGTCAGTACTGAGGAAGTGCCACACTGGCGGAGGGTCAGTACTGAGGGAGTGCCACATTGTCAGACAGTCAGTACTGAGGGAGTGACACACTGTCAGAGTGTCAGTACTGAGGGATTGCTGCATTGTCAGAGGGTCAGTACTGAGGGAGTGACACACTGTCGGAGGGTCAGTACTGAGGAAGTTCCGTACTGTCAGAGGGTCAGCACTGAGGGAGTGACACACTGTCAGAGTGCCAGTACTGAGGGATTGCTGCACTGTCAGAGGGTCAGTACTGAGGGAGTGACACACACTGTTGGAGTGCCAGTACTGAGGGAGTGCCACACTGTCGGAGGGTTGTACTGAGGGAGTGCCGCACTGTCAGAGTGTCAGAACTGAAGGAGTGCTGCACTGTTAGAGGATCAGTATTGAGGGAGTGTCGTACTGTTAGTGTCAGTACTGATAGATTGCTGCACTGTCAGAGGGTCAGTACTGAGGAAGTGACACACTGTCGGAGGGTTATACTGAGGGAGTGCTGCATTGTCAGAGGCTCAGTACTGAGGGAGTGCCGTACTGTCAGAGTATCAGTATTGAGGGATTGCTGCACTGTCAGAGGGTCAGTACTGAGGGAGTGCCACAATGTCAGAGTGTCAGAACTGAGGGAGTGCTGCACTGTCAGAGTATCAGTACTGATGGATTGCCGCACTGTTGGGGGGTTATAGAGAGAGAGTGCTGCACTGTCGGAGAGTCAGTACTAAGGGAGTGCAGCACTGTCAGAGTGTCAGAACTGAAGGATTGCTGCACTGTCAGAGTGTCAGTACTGATGGAATGCTGCACTGTCTGAGGGTCAGTATTGAGAGAGTGCCACACTGTCAGATGTCAGCGCTGAGGGACTGCCACATTGTCGGAGGGTTATACTGAGGGAGTTCCGCACTGTCAGAGTGTCAGAACTGAGGGAGTGCTGCATTGTCAGAGAGTCAGTACTGAGGGAGTGACACACTGTCAGAATGCCAGTACTGAGGGATTCCTGCACTGTCAGAGGGTCAGTACTGAGGGAGTGACACACTGTCGGAGTGTCAATACTGAGGGAGAGCTGCACAGTCAGTGTGTCAGAACTGAGGGAGTGCTGCACTGTCAGAGTGTCAGTACTGATGGATTGCTGCACTGTTGGAGGGTCAGTACTGAGGGAGTGCCACACTGTCGGAGGGTCAGTACTGAGGAAGTGCAGCACTGTCAGAGTGTCAGAACTGAGGGATGCTACACTGTCAGAGTGTCAGAACTGAGGGAGTGCCGTACTGTCAGAGTGTCAGTACTGAGGGATTGCTGCACTGTTAGAGGGTCAGTACTGAGGGAGTGACACACTGTCGGAGGCTCAGTACTGAGGGAGTGCTGCACTGTTGGAGGGTCAGTACTGAGGGAGTGCCATACTATCGGAGGGTTATACTGAGGGAGTGCCGTACTGTCAGAGTGTCAGTACTGAGGGATTGCTGCACTGTCAGAGTGTCAGTACTGAGGGGGTGTTGCACTGTCGGAGGGTCAGTACTGAGAGAGTGCTGCACTGGCGGAGGGTCAGTACTGCGGAAGTGCCGTGCTGTCAGACAGTCAGTACTGATGGATTGCTGAACTGGCAGAGGGTCAGTACTGAGGGAGTGCCACACTGTCAGACAGTCAGTACTGAGGGACTGCTGCGCTCTCAGACAGTCAGTACTGAAGGAGTGCTGCACTGTCAGAGGGTCAGTACTGAGGGAGTGCAACACTGTCAGACAGTCAGTACTGAGGGAGTGCCACACTGCTAGAGGGTTAGTCCTGAGGAAATGCTGCACCTTTGGTGGTATCTTGTTTCCAATTAAACACTGAACCAATGTCAGTCTGTCCATCTTATTAGACATGAAATTTCCCTGCTGCTATCTTAATATACATCATCACTACATGATGAAATGTTCATGTTCTTGGACTATTAACCCAGAGGCTTAGCTAAAGGTGCAATGACTTGAGTTCAAAATTCCCAACAGGAGCTGAGCAACTTAATTTCAGTTAATGCAATAAATCTAGAAGAAAACTCTGCAGCAATGATCTTCTTCGCTGTCCACTACACCTCCAATTTTGGTGTCATCTGCAAACTTACTAAATCATTTATATAAATGACAAAAAGCAGTGGACCCAGCACTGATCTTTGTGACACAGCGCTGGTCATAGGCCTCCAGTTTGAAAAGCAACCCTCCACCACCACACTCTGTCTTCTGCCTTTCAGCCAGTTCAGTATCCAAATAGCTAGATCTCTGTGTATTCCATGTATTTTGAACCTTATCTTTTAATTTAATATCCTTAATTTTCTGAACAAGCCACAGGCAGAGCTCTCTTGCCCAGTTTTGTGTTTCACTGGAAATTATGTCTTATAAACAATTTGTTTTATTTCTTTAAAATGTTATTCTTCATTTATTTTTGACCATAACTTTTAGTTCATTTACCCTATCAACCTTAACCAGTTCCCTTTCTATAACTATACTTTTTGTTTGCTTAAGATTCTTGTTTGTGATTGGAGCACTTGTACCATGATCAGTATTTCCCAATAGATCTTTTGCTAAGAGATTACTAGCTAACTCTGCCTCATTATACCACATCCATTTTCACGAATGTCCTTGTGTTATCTTTTATTATCAGGGCTTCACCTCCTCTTTTTCCATTCTATTCACCTTTTTGAAAAAGCTGTGCTCCTGAAATATTTATTTCCTGACATTTGTCATCTTGCAACCATGTCTCTGCAAGTGATTAATTCTAAAACATTTATCTCTAATCGCGCCATTAGTTCACCTTTCTTATTGCAAATTCTCCATGCACTCAGACAAAGATACTTCGGACTTGTCTCGCAGTGTTTCTGTGTTTCTTGATGGATAGAATTGCTTGTGGTTCCAGGAGGAGCTGTTCAGGTTCTGGAGTCAATGATTGAAGTGAATTATTGTCATGAGCTTTCCTATGGTGAACAGCAAGGATACCCCTCTGTAGTGACCACATCTGGTCAAGTCTCCATTTTTAAAGATGGCCACCAATACAACATCTTAGCTATCCCCTGGTATGCTCTCCTTCTTCCAGTTGAGAGAGAGATGGGGTCATGCATATGAGCCAAGAGAGCTTCTCTGCCAGGGATGGGCAATTAAATGGTGGCAACTTCAGCTCAACACCCAATTTCAATGAATTATCATTTCCAAAAAGAAAACAAGTGTAGCTAGTTATTTTTTGGGAAGGAATCCTTTGCCAGTTTGATCCCAGATAGGGCAGCGCTCCCACACAAACATGGCTGACTGCTCACTGACATGCTCAAATGTTCCATACATGAGCTCTGCAGCTGCTCAAAAGGTGGGGCCCAATAGAAGGTTGTTGAGCCAAGCATGACGTTCACATCTGAGAGAACAATTCTCTTTTCATCTCACAAAATCTGTTGAAACTGAGCTTCTCTCGAGCTCAAGAACACATGTCATTAATAAAAGGCAGGAATTGGGTTTGACTGCAACACCCATGATCGTCACATAACCTACTTTTATATCCAAATTGACACTGAGAAACACCATGACTTACTGTTTATGTTCAGATCTTAGAATTTTCCCATGCAGGATGAGAAAAGGTTTTGAGAACAGATGCTTCAGAACAGGATTCCCCAGTGTATTTACTCCTGACTGAGGGCCATCTAGTGTCTAGGTATCAAAGTGCATATCACCCACCAACCCTTGAGGCAACTTGGCCATAGTATTGGAGTCAAGAATGTGGTGCTGGAAAGGCACAGCAAGTCAGGCAGCATCCGAGGGGCAGGAAAATTGACGTTTCCCGCAAAAACCCTTGGAGGGCAGGTCTGGGCTTGTGGGATCTCAACTCCGGCCTGTTCACAACAGGCTGTCTCCTTACCCACGATGGAAGATGGCACGGGTGGCATGGTGGCTCAGTGATTAGCATTGCTACTTCAGCACCAGGGATCCGGGTTCGATTCCAGCCTCGGTCGACTGTCTGTGTGGAGTTTGCACATTCTCCCCGTGTCTGCGTGGGTTTCCTCTGGGTGCTCTGGTTTCCTCCCACAGTCCAAAGATGTGCAGGTCAAGTGAATTGGCCATGCTAAATTGCCGATAATGTTCAGGGTAGTGTTAGTAATGTGTAAATATAGATTAATAGGGTAGGGGAATGGGTTTGGATGGGATACTCTTTGGAGGGTTAGTGTGGACTAGTTGGGCTGAAGGGCCTATTTCCACACTGTAGGGATTCTATGCTTCTTTGAGGAAGGGCAACAGCCAATTCGTACACAGCAAGAGCCCACAAACACCCATGTAAGCAACTGGATAAATCTGTCGTAGAATCATAGAGAACTCGCTTACTCTCCTCTGAATACTGCCAAGGGATCCTTTACATGCTCCCAAAAGGTTGAGAGGCCTTCAGCTGAGAGACAACACTTTCAACAGTGCGCTTACTCTCAGCATTGTACTGGGAGTCTGCAGCTCAATCCTCTGGAGTGTGGCATGGGTTGAAAGAAGCACAGTGTCACAGTTGACAAATTGAGAAAGCAGTGGTGCAGAGATGAGGGGAGTGGGGGAAGGAGGGAGCGGGGTGTTTGAGCGGAGACATGAATTCTACAGCAGCTCATTATGCATCACTCGACCAGACCAAGGATGTATCTGCTCACTTCCCCTTGTCACTCCATGATCAAAGCTGCTTTACATTTCAGTAAAAAGGATCTCTCATATAGTGGCTCAGTGATTTCCGGTGTGGGTTTCCTCTGGGTGCTCTGGTTTCCTCCCACACTCCAAAGATCTGCAGATTAGATGGATTGGCACTGCTAAACTGTCCGGTAGTTTCCAGGGATATGCAGGCTGGGTGGATTAGTTATGGAAAATGCAGGGGTGGAGGGGGTGGGGTGGGAGGTAGGTCA
Organism: Hemiscyllium ocellatum; assembly: GCF_020745735.1. NCBI lineage: Eukaryota > Metazoa > Chordata > Chondrichthyes > Orectolobiformes > Hemiscylliidae > Hemiscyllium > Hemiscyllium ocellatum. The sequence goes on along the minus strand of NC_083408.1, from coordinate 26,537,422 downwards.
GGGTGGGATGCTCTTTGGGTGGGGTTGGTGTGGACTCAGTAGCCTGCTTCCATACTGCAAGAATTCTATGATAATACTACTCATCAGCTTTAGAATAACCCTGACCCCTGAACACATTAATCTCTGACATTGGCCCTAGAATTTATCTCCATAAGATGTGCTGACTGATGCCTTTAAAAAAAAAACAGCTTGGGCTGGGAAACGATTGCAAGGAGTTGCCATTTCTGATGTGAAGCAGCAATTTGGCAAGAGTTAGCAGACCGATAAGTATTCACACTATAGAGAGAGCCTGGGAGCATCCATAAAGCTCTCATTGTAGGCTGAGTCACAGCATCCAAGGAAGCAGGTATAGTTCACTCTGTTAGTGAGATGATTAGGATTGAATTTCTACGTCAGGAGCTCATTTTCCAGTTTCTCAGGACTGGGTTGAAATCGATGAAATTGCAGAATATAGGTGAGGTATTCCTACAGGTGCTGCCCAATATCTTCACTATGTTTTATTTATAATGCCTTTGTGGGATATTGGCAGTCGCTGGGTGACCCAGCATATATTGCCCATCCCTAGTTGCCCTTGAGAAGGTGAGCTGCCTTCTTGAGCCGCCATAGTCTGTAGGCTGTGGGCTGACCCACAATGCCCTTAGGGAGGCAATTCCAGGATTTTGACCCAGTGACAGTAAAGGAACAGCAATATATTTCCAAGTCAGGATGGGAACATGGTGTCCCCATGCATTGTCTTTCTAGTGGAAGTAGTAATGCGTTTGAAAGGTGCTGTCTAAGGATCTTCAGTGAATGTTTGCAGTGTATCTTGGAGATGCTGTTGCTGAGCATCAGTGTGAGTGGGAGTGGATTGTTTTGGATGTGATACTAAGGAAGTGGGCTGCTTTGTCCTGGATGGTGCCAAGCTTCTTGAATGTTGTTGGAGCTTCACCCATTCAAGTAATTTCTGAGTGTTCCGTCACACTCCTGACTCGGGCCTTGTCAACGATGGGGAGTCGGGAGGTGAGTTGCCCGTCGCAGTATTCCTAGCTTCTGACCTGCTGTTGTAGCCACTGCATTTATGTGGTGAGTCCAGTGAGTTTCTGGTCAACAGTAACCTTCCCAGGATGTTGATAGTGGGGGACTCTGTTGGCCACTTCTGATACCAGATGTGGCCAATGGGAAATCCAGATTTGCCTCATTAAGAAGGAAACACGAACAGGCTTCATGGTTGGGACTTGCCTATTTTTGGATGAAGTCTGAAATCCATGACTTCTCTTGTCTAGAAAACCCAACAGATCCTATGTCAACCAGGCAGCTGATAGGCTGTGGGGGCAGAACCCTGGAAGGAAATTGAGTAATAAACACGGTAATATATAGTCAAGAACAATCTTCTCATACCAGGTCTCCACTTTAAATTAAAACAGACCTGTGTCTCAATTGCCAGTTTGAGTGGATTCTCTTTCAGAGCAGGTGGGAGAGTGTGAGCAAGGGTAACTAGGTTCCTAGTCCGTTCAGTCTTGGGTGTGGCACAGATTGATGTGCCACACATCAACACTCCCACCACCTCCCGTTCCATATTGACAGCAGCCCCTCACTGGTCTCCCACTCAGAAAAGGCCAACTCGTCCTGTTTTTGAACTAATTGCAACCCACATAGGATGGGGTCGTTAAGTGAACATTAATTGACCCCTTAAAGGCTTTAATTCCTGAGGAAGCAGGATGGGAGGAGGGTCATCTCCTGGCCAACACGTCTGATCATCTGCCTTTAGGAACAGAGAAACAAGGACTCTTCGGTTCAACCAGTCCATGCCAACTATAATCCCAAATTAAACAGTCTCATCTGCCTATGCCTGGCCCATGGCCCTCCAAACATCTCTTCTTCATGCACTTATATAACTATCTTTTAAAAGTTACCTGCATGCACCACTTCCTCTGGAAGTTCATTCCACACATGAACCACACTTTGTGTAAAAAGGTTGTCCCTTGTGTCTTTTTCAAACTTTCTCCTCTCACCTTAAAAACATGTCTCCAAGTTTTGAAATGCCCCATCCTAAGGAAAAAACATCGGCTCGTCACCTTATTTATACCCCTCATGATTTTATAAACATCGATAATGTTGCCTCTCAATCTCCTACGCCCCAGTGAAAAGGCCAACTCGTCCTGTTATTGAGTTAATCGCAATCCATGTAGGATGGGGTCCTTAAGTGATCGTTAATTGACCCCGTAAGGGCTTTAATTCCTGAGTAGGCAGGATGGGAGGAGGGTCATCTCCTGGCCAACACGCCTGATCATCTGCCTTTAGGAACAGAGAAACAAGGAAAATAGGAGCTAGAGTAGGCCATTCAGACCCTTGGAGCCTGCTCCACCATTCAGCCTTTCTTTATAATCAAACCCTCCATTCCCGGCAACATCCTGGTAAATCTCTTCTGAACCTTCTCCAGTTTAATAATATCCTTCCTGTATCAGGACAACCAGAACAGAACACAATACTCTAGAAGAGGCCTCACTAACATTCTGTACAACCTCAATACAACATCCTAAATCCCACACTCAAAAGTCTGAGTAATGAAAGCAAACAAATATATATGTCAATCATCACTCACCTTTTTTATGTATTCTTTGCTGTGTTTATCCCCGAGTAAGGTTAAAAATCACATAACAGGTTCCAGTCCAACAGGTTTATTTGGAAGCACTAGCTTTCAGAGTGCTGCTCCTTCATCAGGTAAACTCATGGGGCAGCATCATAAGACACAGACTTTATAGCAAAAGATCACAGTGACATGCAATTAAAATGATATATTGAACAAACCTAGACTGCTGTTTAGTCTTTCTTTTTTTAGAATGGGTTGCAGGTTTCAGTTCATTAATATGTACTTTTTGAGTCACATTCTGGAGATAACTTAAAATTTTATATAAAGAAGGAGACGTCTCAGCTCAGACAATACATTAAAGGTGTGAGGTTAGAGTCTGTCTATATCCCAATCTTGATTAGATTGGTTCTATTTCCAAAGTAAGAATTTATAAAATGTTATATGGACTGCCTGCCTGCATTGACTGCCTGCAGGTTGAGTGCTTTTTGAGCAAAAATAGAATATATCTGCAAATGCAATTCTATAAATGCAAATTCACCCCATAAACTTATATGTGTGTGTCTGAGTAGATAAATATAAGTCTATGGGGTGAATTTGCATTTATAGAATTGCATTTGCAGATATATTCTATGTTTGTGCAAAAAGCACTCAACCTGCAGGCAGGCAGTCCATATCACATTTTATAAATTCCTGCTTTGGAAATAGAACCAATCTGACTCAAGATTGGGATATAGACAGACTCTAACCTCACACCTTTAATGCATTGTCTGAGCTGAGATGTCTCCTTTTTTATATAAAACCTTAAATTATCTCCAGAATGTGACTCAAAAAGAAGTTCTGGGATTTACATATTAATGAACTGAAATCTGCAACCCATTCTAAAAAAATGAAAGACTAAACAGCAATCTAGGTTTGTTCAATATATCATTTCAGTTGCATGGGGCAGCATCATAAATTCTGTGCTATAAATTCTGTGTCTTATGATCCTGTCCCATGAGTTTACCTGATGAGGGAGCAGCGCTCTGAAAACTAGTGCTTCCAAATAAACCTGTTGGACTGGAACCTGGTGTTGTGTGATTTTTAACTTTGTCCGCTCCAGTCCTTTGCATTCTTGGCCTTGCTAATGTCACTGCTGAACTGGGTATACTCTGGTTGAGAGGGCCAATAATGTACAGCTTTACTTGTGTTCAGTCTGACCACTCCAAGACGGTAGAGGAAGATCCAAAAGCAAAGCAACTCTCAAAATTCATCTTGGGGCAAAGGGTATCTCCTTGGAATCAGCCAAAGGTTTTCCTATATTAAATAATTGTGCAAAGTGTGTTACCTGCTGCAATTAGTACGTGTAATAATGCCATTGCGATGCTTGTGACTAAACAGCATCTTTATCAGATTATATTATCTTAACCTATTCTTGTTGTATTGAACCAGGACACCCTGCCCTGAAGTGCAGAATGCAATTACATACATTATTAAATCATTCTGTTGTACTTATTTCAAGGACAGTACACCATGAACCTGGGCGAGGGATGGGGAAGGGATGTGGTTCATTGATTCAAAATGTTGTAAGTTCAGTGATCTGCAGGTTAGGTTCATTAACCATGGTAAATTGCTCATTGTGTCCAGGAATGTGCAGGTTAAGTGGATTTGCTGTGGGAAATGCAGGGAGAGGGTGGGCCTCGGGGCTCAGGGTGGAATGCTGTTTGGTGGGTTGATGTGCACTTGATGGGCTGAATGGCCTGCTTCCATACTGTCAAGATTCTATGATTATGTGAAACAAAAGCTTTTTTAAATGAAATCAATATCCAAAGAAGGGATCCCTCTCTCCCCGGTGTTCTGACTGATATTTACCTCTTAATCACTGTCGCCAATGAAACAGATGATCTGGCCATTACTGCATTGCTGTTTGTGGGATCTTGCTGTGCACAAACAGGGCTGCCACGTTTCTGGCATTGTAATTGCAACTCCCACTTCAGAGAGTTTCCTCATTCAGGTGAGGAGTCTCCCAGGCTCAGAAAAGGCATCATTTAAACACAAGGTGCCCCTCTCATGTTCTATATTTCTCTCAGGCCATATTAACTTATTGTGGCTCCCAAGGGCACTCATCTTGTGAGACCACCGGCTGAATCCCTGCCACTAATCACATTGCAGGCCCGGGTTTGCCACGCCAGCTCTTTATCACGATGGCTGTCACATGCTTGCTGTCCCAATTGGGTCTCCGAGGCTGATCACTAGGTCTGCTGTGAGCTAACAATTCGAACTGAAAGCTTTAATTGTGAGACAATGTTTATATTAATCAGCAGCTGTAAGCTGAGGACTGTCAGCCAAATGCTCACACTGTGCTGAAAGTTGGTCTCATCACCACTTAAATAAAGCACATTGTGAAGGGAGGCACAATGCCCCTTTCTCTCCTTGCTCAGAGAAAAGGGAAACTACGGGACAGACAACGTCACTCCAGTGCTGCAATGAACCTCCTTAAGCTGATGACTTCATTACACAAACAGTTGCCAAGAGCTCGCACCATTGGTCAGTGCAATGTCTTGCAATCCAAAACCTTAACAAACACGAGCATCTCATTGACGGGTTTTCTCCAACGGCATCACTCTGTGATATTGGATGTCGAGGCGAGTGGGCGCAATTGCGCATTGCCATCCAAAGCTCAAATGCATGCTCCAGGGATGTGGGTTCAAATCCCACCACAGCAACTAGGAGGTTTGAATATAATGGATGAATAGATAATGAGTGTGGAATCAAATCAGATGGTGACCCATGAAATGAGCAGATTATCGTAAGAATTTCTCTAGATCACTAGTGGCCTTCAGGGAAAGGAAATTTGCCATGCTAACCTAGTCGTAGAGTCATAGTCATAGAGATGTACAGCATGGAAACAGACCCCTTTGGTCCAACCCGTCCATGCCAACTAGATATCCCAACCCAACCGGGTGCTGGCAGGTCCCACCTGCCAGCACCCGGCCCATATCCCTCCAAACCCTTCCTATTCATATACCCATCCAAATGCCTCCTAAATATTGCAATTGTACCAGCCTCAACCACTTCCTCTGGCAGCTCATTCCATACACGTACAACCCTCTGTGTGAAAACGTTGCCCCTTAGGTCTCTTTTATATCTTTCCCCTCTTACCCTAAACCTATGCCCTCTAGTTCTGGACTCCCCGACCCCAGGGAAAAGACTTTGCCTATTTATCCTATCCATGCCCCTCGTGATTTTGTAAACCTTTATAAGGTCACCCCTCAGCCTATGACGCTCCAGGGAAAACAGCCCCAGCCTGATAAGCCTCTCCCTATAGCTCAAATCCTCCAACCCTGGCAACATCCTACATTTGACTTCAGTTGTATAGCAATAGGATTGACTCTTAACTGCCCATTGAACTGGCTCCAACAAGCCCCTCAGTTTTGTTCCACCCTGTGATGGGCTTTACCAGTGATTCCCACATCCCAAGAGACAAAATACTTGTCTAGGCTTGTTAACAACGTATAGTGTATTCCGTAAGGTGGCCATCCTCATAGCTGAACAAGATCATTGCAAGTTCCAGTCCGAATCCAGAGTGGTGAACGGAAAAAGCTGGCACCTGAGAATTGGCGACTTCGACATTGGTTGGGTCCAGTGTAGACAGTGGCAAAGTGATGGAGGAGGGAAGGTGATGCAGGGTAGGCCTTGATAAGCTGGCTCAGGACTGACAGATTCTGTCTCAGCTAAATCTTTCTTTGTTTTCTTCTTATTCTTAAATTATTCAAAATGGCTCTGATTCATGACAACAAATGAAAATTTTTCACTGTATTTTGTTGCTTCTGTAAAATACATGTGACAATAAAAAAATCGTTCATTCATTCACAAGTGAAGATGCGTCACCCAGGTTTACTTTCAATCATAAAACATTCAGTGAATTTCACATGCACACAATCAGGAGGGTCCTATTTATAAACTGGATCACAGTCATGGAAACAAAGCACAATGAGCACAATGTCTTATCTACAATTTTTCAGTCCACTACATTCCCACCAGATAACAAGACTATTTCCAGATAAAATTCCTCTTCCCATATAAGGGCTGAGCTAGTGCTTTAGCTCATTATGAGCTGAGGTAAATCCACTCCAATTATATGGCTGAAGTTGGGAAGTCTTTTTACCATTTGAGGAAGAATTAATTTCCCCATCAAAACCTTTGAGAACAATTAGATGTTATGAGGACTCTGAGTGGTTTCGCTGCCCAGTGGCTCCCAATTTCATATTGGCTGAGCCATTACTCCATTCAGTTGTCCAATATTATGTTACATGACCCATCCTATTATCACTAGCATCTAATATTTCTAATCTGTCTCACATTGTGATTATTTATAAGACTTTGCTGTACAAATCATTGTAAGGCCACATTTGGAGCATTGTGTACAGTTCTGGTTGCACTGCTAGAGGAGGGATGTTACTAAACTGGAAAAAACGATCTACAAGCGTATTACCAGTACTGAAGGGCTTGAGTGAGAGGTTGGATATGCTGGGACGTTTTGCTATGGAAAGTAGGAGGTTGAGGGGTGACCTTGTAGAGGTTTATAAAATCATGAGGTGTATAGATAAGGTGAATAACAAAGATCTTTTCTCCAGGATAGGGGGGTCCAAAACTAGAGAGCTTCGGTTGAAATTGAAAGGGAAAACATTTAAAAGGAACCTGAGGGGCAACTTTCACACAGAGGGCGGTGATTATATGGAATGAGCTGCCAGAAGAAGTGGTGGAAGTGGGTACATTTACAACATTTAAAAGACATTTGGGCAGGTAAATAGATAGGAAAGGTTTAGAGGGAATATGGGCTAAATGGAGCTAAAATAGGGCCAGTCCTGTTTGGAAAACTTGGTTGGCATGGACAGGTTGGACCAAAGAGCCTCTCTCTATCACTCTACTATAGGGTGTCTTTAGATCACTTCCACTGTACTACACCACATCTCTACCTAAATATACATTCTATGTTTCTACATTGAAACAAACATTCTACGTACAGATCTTCTGAAACAAGGATGTCTCTTCTTAAACAAAAATAGAAATTGCTGGAAAAGCTCAGCAGGTCTGGCAGCTGCTGTGGAGAGAAATCAGAGTTAATGTTTCAGGTCGAGTGACCGTTCCTCAGAACATCCCTTAATCATTGCACAAATACTATTCTTCATTAATGGTGCTCCCACTCCAGCTTTATCTGGCTCCCCATTCTTTTTGAATGCCATATACCCCTCAATATTCAGGAGCCAATTCATGTCACAGAAAGAATATGTGAAGAGCTCCGCTTCAGTCTCCCCTGAGGTTTCAGAGACCACATCAGATAGACTGATAAACCTACCACAGTGATTATCCTTCCCTGTGAATCAGAGATGGAATCCAAGACTTGAGGGAGGTGTAAGTTAAGGAGTTGCAAATGATACTATTTTAGGTCATGTGTAGAGTTAGAACCTTAGGGGAGGTTGATGTGTGACTATGTCATTATTGGGATTTATAGAGGCATAGAGTGATACAGCACAGAAACAATCAGTCCAAACAGTCCATGCCAACCATAATCTCAAGCCAAAATTGTTTCACCTACCTGCGCTTGTCCTATATCCCTCCAGACATATCTTATTCATGTATTTATCCAAATGTCTTTTAAATTTTGTAACTGTACCCACATCCACCATTTCCTCTGGAAGTTCATTCCACACATGAACCACTCTCTGTGTAAAAGTGCTGCCAAAGAACAAAGAGCATTACAGCGCAGGAACAGGCCTTTGGCCCTCCAAGCATGCGCCGATCTATAACCTCCATCTAAACCTGCTGTTTATTTTCTAAGGGCCTGTATTCCTTTGCTCCCTGCCCATTCATGTATCTGTCTAGATACATCTTAAATGTCACTATCGTTCCGGCCCCTACCACCTTCACTGGCAATGCATCCCAGGCACCCACCACCTCTGCTTAAAGAATTTTCCATGTATATCTCCCCTAAACTTTTCCCCTCTCATTTTGGACATGTAACCCCTAGTAATTGAGTCCTCCACTCTCGGAAAAGGTTTCTTGCTATCCATTCTGTTGATGCCTCTCATGATTTTGTAGGCCTCAGTCAGGTTCCCTCCTCAACTGTCTTCTCTCCAATGAAAATAATCCTAATCTACTCAACCTCTCCTCGTAGCTAGCACCCTCCATACCAGGCAACATGCTGGTGAATCTCCTCTGCATCATCTTCAAAGCATCCACATCCTTTTGGTAATGTGGTGACCAGAACTGTACGTAGTATTCCAAATGTGGCCGAACCAAAGTCCTATACAATTGTAATATGATCTGCCAACTCTCATACTCAATACCCTGTCTGATGAAGGATAGCATGCCGAATGCCTTCTTAACCACTCTACTGATCTGCATTGTCACCTTCAGGGAACAATGGACCTGAACACCCAGATCTCTTTGGTACATCAATTCCCTCCAGGATATTTCTATTTACTGTATGGTTCACTCTGGAATTGAATCTTCCAAAATGCATCACCTTGTATTTGTCCAGATTGAAATTCATCTGCCATTTCTCTGCCTAAATCTCCAATCTATCTATATCCTGCTGCATTCTCTGACAGACCCCTTCACTATCTGCTACTCCACCAATCTTAGTGTCATCTGCAAACTTGCTAACGAGGCAACCTTCACCTTCCTCCAAATCATTTAAGTATATCACAAACAGCAGTGGTTCCAGCACTGATCCCTGTTGGACCCCATTGCTTATAGAACATAGAACATAGAAAAGTACAGCACAGAACAAGCCCTTAGGCCCACTATGTTCTGCTGAGGTTTAATGTTAATGTAAAATATAGTAACTTAACCAACGCACCCCTCAACTCACTGCTATCATGTGCATGTCCAGCAGTCGCTTAAATGTCCCCAATGACTTCACTTCCACCACCTCAGCTCACAACGCATTCCATGCATTCGCAACTCTCTATGTAAAGAACCTACCTCTGACCTCTCCTTTATACCTTCCTCCTAATATCTTCAAATAATGACTTCTTGTACTAGTCAATCCTGCCCTGGGGAAAAGTTTCTGGCTATTGATTCTATCTATTCCTCTCATTATTTTGTACACCTCGATCAGGTGTCCTCTCTTTCTCCTTCTCTCCAGAGAAAAAAGTCCGAGTTTATTCAATCTTTCTTCATAAGGTAAGCCCTCCAGTCCAGGCAGCATCCTGGTAAACCTTTTTTGCACCTTCTCCAAAGCTTCTCTATCTTTCCTATAGTAAGGCGACCAGAACTGGACACAATATTGGTCTCACCAGGGACTTGTAGAGCTGCAGCAAAACCTTGTGGCTCTTAAACTTGATACCCCTGTTAGTGAAAACCAAAACACCATATGCTTTCTTAACACCCCTATCCACTTGGTTGGCAACTTTGAGAGATCTATGTACTTGCACACCCAGATCCCTCTGTTCCTCCACTCTGCAAAGAATCCTGTCTTTAATCCTATATTCAAGCATCCAAGTTTGACCGTCCAAAATGCATCACTTCACATTTATCCAGGTTGAACTCCATCTGCCATTTGTCAGCCCAGATCTGCATCCTGTCTTTGTCACGCTGCAGCCTACAGTAGCCCTCTATTCTATTGATGACACCTCCAACCTTTGTGTCATCTGCAAATTTACAAACCCACCCCTCAGCCTCATCATCCAAGTCATTTATAAAAACTACAAAGAGCAGAGGCCCAAGAACAGAACCCTGTGGGACCCCACTCAACACTGACCTCCAGGCAGAATAATTCCCATATACAACCCCTCTCTGCCATCGATCAGTCAGCCAATTCTAAATCCAGATAGCCAAATCTCCCTGTATCCCATACTTCCTGACTTTATGAATGAGCCTACCATGGGGAACCCTATCAAGTGCCTTGCTGAATTCCATATACACCACATCCACTGCTCAACTGTCGTCGATCTGTCTTGACACCTCCTCAAAGAGCTCAATAAGATTTGTGAGGCATGACCGGCCCCTCACAAAGCTGATTGCCTTTAATCATGCTTTGCCAAATAGTTATAAATCCTATCCCTCAGAATTATTTCCACAACTTTGCTGACCACAGACGTGAGACTGACTGGTCTGTAATTGCCAGGGATTTCCCTATTACCCTTCTTGAGAAGTAGAACAACATTCGCCTCCTTCCAATCCTCTGATACAACTCCCGTGGAGAGTGAGGAGGCAAATATCCTCGCCAGCGGCTTAGCAACCTCCTTTTTCGCTTCCCGGAGCAGCCAAGGATAAATCTGGTCTGGCCCTGGGGACTTATCAATATTAACGTTTTCCAAAATTTCTAGCACATCATCTTCATCAATCTTGATCTGGTCAAGAAGCTGGTCCCAGCTTCTCTAAGTTTTCCTTGGTAACTAAGGATTCCTTGGTAAAAACCAAAGCAAAAAACACATTTAGGGCTTCTCCTATCTGTTCAGACTCCACGCACAAGTTCCCTCCACTACCCTCTTATTCTCTTATTCCTCACATATGAGTAAAGCACCTTTGGATTCTTCCTAATCCTTCTAGCCAAGCCGTTTTCGTGCCTCCTCCTGGCTCTCCTCAGTTCATTTCTGAGTTCCTTTCTAGCAAGCCTGTAATCCTCTAAAGCTATGCTAGATCCTTTCTTCTTCCACCTTACGTAAGCTGCCTTGTTCCTTTTGACGAGAAGTTTCTCTGTTCTCGTCATCCAAGGTTCCTTAATCTTACCCCTTCTTACCTGTCTCAGAGGAACAAATTTGTGCATCACTTGCAACAACTGCTCCTTAAATGGTCTCCACATGTCTGCTGTGCCCTTTTTGTGGAACAATTGCTCCCAACACCTGTCTGATAGCATCATAATTTCCTTTTCCTCAATTAAATACCTTCCCTCAGTAACTGCCCCTTTCACTCTCCAAGGCTATGCTAAATATGAGGCAGTTGTGATCACTTTCACCAAAGTGCTCTCCCACTGTGAGATCTGACACCTGTCCTGGCTCGTTGCAGAACACCGAATCCAAAATGGCCTCTCCCATCGTCAGTCTGTCAACATACTGAGTAAGGAAAACCCTCCTGAACACACCTAACAAAAATGGCTCCATCCAAACCATCTGCACTGAGAAGGTTCCAGTCAATATTGGCAAAGTTAAAATCACCCATAACAACAACCCTGCTACTTTTGCATTTTTCCAGAATCTGTCCGCCTATGAGATCTTTAATCTCTCTACTGCTATTTGGTGTTCAGTAGAAAACCCCCAATGTGGTGGCTGTTCCCTTGTTGTTCCTAACTTCCATCCATACTGACTCAGACAAACCTTCCTCAACAACCTTCGTTTCTGTAGCTATGATGCACTACTCTGATTAGCAATGCTGCACCCCCTTCTCTTTTTCCACCCTCCCTGTTCTTTTTAAATATTCTAAACCCTGGAACATCAAGCAACCATCCCTGCCCCTGTGAAATCCACGTCTCCATCATGGCCACAACATCGTAGCCCCAAGTACTGATCCATGGTCTAAGTTTGTCACTCTTATTCCGGACACTCCTTGCGTTAAAGCAGACACATTTTAACCGATCCTTATGTTTCATCATGTGAGAAACCTTCCTGATAGATTCAATATATCCTGTTACTGTCCTGTCTGCAACTGACCCCCTCTCAGACATGTGGCTCTGATTCCCACCCCCCTGCCAAACTAGTTTAAATTGTCCGAATCGCATGAGTAAATCTCCCTCCAGGACATTTGTACCCCTCCAGTTCAGGTGCAACCTGTCCTTCATGTACAGGTCCCACCTTCCCCAGAAGGTATCCCAATGGTCTAGGTATCTGAAGCCCTTCCTCCTGCACCAGCCTCGCAGCCACGTGTTAAGCTGCATTCGCAAAATCTGAACCTTTTCCTCCACACCATCTCTCAAGCCATGCATTCATCCTGCCTATTCTTTCCTTTCTACTCTGACTCACACCTGGCACTGGTAATAATCTCAGGATTAGAATCAGAGTAGAAAGGAAAGAATAGGCCGGATGAATGCGTGGCTTGAGAGATTCTGAGATTACTACCTTGAGGTCCTACTTTTTAATTTGATTCCTAACTTGCTAAATTCTTTGTGTAGGATCTTATCCCATTAGTCAACTATATCATTGGTGCCTAAATGCACCATGACAACTGGCTGTTCACCCTCCGCCATGAGAATATTCTGTAGTCGATCCGAGACATCCCTGACCCATGCACATGGGAGGCAACATATCATTTGGGAGTCTTGTTTCCGACCACAGAACCGCCTATTTACTCCCCTTTCAATTGAATCCCCTATGACAAATCCTTTCCACTCTTTTTCCCGCCCTTCGTACAGCAGAACTAGCCACGGTGCCATGAACTTGGCTACTGCTGCCTTCCCCTATAAGCTATCGCCCCCAACAGTATCCAAAATGGCCAATCTGTTTTGGAGGGAAATGACCGCAGGGGACCCCTGCACTGCTTTCTTGTTCTTTCTCTGCCTTTTGGTTACCCATTCCCTTTCTCCCTCAGCAATCCTAGTCTGTGGTGTGACCAATTTACTAAACATGCTAGCCACGACTCCCTCAGCATCGCGTATGCTTCAAAGTGAGTCCATCTGCAGCTCCAGAGCTGTCATGTGGACACACTTCTTGCACATAAAAGAGCCAAGGACACAAGCTGTGTCCCTGAGCTCCCACATTGAGCAAGAGGAGGTCTCCTGCCTCTTTTAATCTTAAGCTTTACCTAAGTTGAGACTAAAGTTATATAAAAAGGAAGAGAAGTTTTTTTTTACCAACTTATCGATTCTCCTGCTCCTTGGATGCTGCCTGACCTGCAGCACTTTTCCAGCAACACATTTTTCAGCTCTGGTCTCCAGCATCTGCAATCCTCACTTTCTCCACTAAGTTTAACTAACCAGGTAATATTTTAGCTGACATCAAAAGCATGTTGCAATATTTACAAAGCCCTTTCCTTGACCCAATGTTAGTATAAAGACCAACAGTCTAGACTCCAACTAAGTCTGTCCCACCTCCGGCAAATAACTGCTTTACATTTGCCAATGACACCATATTGACATCATTAATGAGATTGTAATTCACGTAAAGTAAGTGGAATAAGTTATTTTATTTTGGCTGATGTTGATCTAGTGTTGTTGTTAAGTCAACCTTCCATGACAAGAAAGGGACAGATGAAGCCTGGAGGTTTTTGAAGATTTTAAATATATTGATTTCACTAGTAATTAGCAAGGACCTTACCTAAATTGAGTGTTGCAGGCTGGAACCTTTCATGGCCCAGGACTAGTCCAGGATTGTTGACTGTTAAAGCCTGGTAGCTGCCCCAAGGGGCAGTGGGGAAAGGCCATCATCTAAAGTCTGACTGCCAAAGTAGAATGAGGGTCCGTTCAGTTATTGGACCCCACCCCTCCCACAGTGTGTTAAATGCGTGTTAATATAGTCTTGTCGGAAGAAGTGCCTTTGGTTTGTTTGTTGGTTAGAGTCAAACTCCAATGTTTGTTTGTTTCTCCATGTGCTACTGAACTGATTCAGTGACTATGTGTGTATATGAAGATACTTTAACGAGTGAAGTATATTTTGAAATTTAAAAAAAATTAAAATAAGCAAGGAACTTTAAACAACTGAGTGTTCTGAGAAAGGGTCACTTGACCCGGAGCATTAACTGAGATTTCTCTCTACAGATGCTGCCACACCTGCTGAGCTTTTCCAGCAATTTCTTTTGTTGAAGCTAATATAATGTTATGTTTATTGCAGGGAGATGTGAATTCAACAGTAGGGAGGTTACAGAGGGCATTGATGAGCCTGTAAGTGGAGTACTGTTTGCAGTACTGGTCACTGTACTTATTGAAGGATGTTACTGTGTTTGAAACAGTTCAGAGAAGATTTACTGGATTAATATCTCTACTGGATGGATTGTCTTTTGAGGGATGGCTTTAAAAGAGTCAGCGGTGACTTAACTGAAACACATAAAGTCCTGAGGAGACGTGACTGAAGAATCTAGAACTGGGGGTCATAGATTAATCATAAGGGATCACCCATTTAAAACAGGGATGAGGAAACACTTTCTCTCATGGGTCATGGGTTTTTTGAACTCCCTTCTTGGAAAAGATGTGGAAGCAGAACCTTTTAAGGTTTTTAATGCAGAGCTAGATAGATTCTTGTAAATAAGGAGATGAAGGGTTCTCGTGTGTAGATGGGAATGTCGTTTGAAGAGATCAGTGCCAATTTTATTGACTGGTGGCATAGATTGGATGTGTTGGAGTTCAGAACTATGAAGAAACAGTCAAAGGTCAACTATGTTTTACAGGAAAACAAAATGTTTATAAACATTATGTCTGGTTAATATGTAATCGCATTCCTAGCTTTTGGTGACCCAAAGAAAATGGAAATGAGCCAAGTTTTTGCACACACTAACCTTGCTAATGGATATTCCTGTGCAGCTCATTCCTTAATTTTTCAGAAGAGCATAAAGTGGGAATTCTTCTGCTTTAGGTTTGGAAGTGAAGAAAATATAAAAGGGTTGTTAAAAGTACTCTAGCTGCAGAAACACCAGGCGAAGTCTTATAGAGACCTGGATGACACGGATTAAGATGAGAATTGTGGTAGAATCACGCAGCAAATCCAGTGACACCTATATCATGATCTCAACAGCAAACAGTCAGCTCAACCCGATGGTCTTCTTGCTAGAGGCAAGAGGGTACTTCTCAGTTTGAACCTCCAAGGGTCAGAGCATGCCAGGCATGGTGGAGGTGTCCTACGAAGAGACAGGCATAGCTGGAGGAGTTTCCAATCCTCTTTCCAATCCTCCCACTTCCTCCAAACTAAAGGAGTTGCCATGGGCACCCGCATGGGCCCCAGCTATGCCTGTCTCTTCGTAGGATATGTGGAACCGTCCATCTTCCGCAACTACACTGGCACCACCCGCCCCCACCTTTTCCTCCACTACATTGATGACTGTATCGGCGCTGCCTCGTGCTCATATGAGGAGGTTGAACAGTTCATCAACTTTACCAACACCTTCCACCCCAACCTCAAATTCACCTGGACTGTCTCAGACTCCTCCCTCCCCTTCCTAGACCTTTCCATTTCTATCTCGGGCGACCGAATCAACACAGACATCTACTATAAACCGACTGACTCCCACAGCTACCTAGACTACACCTCCTCCCACCCTGCCCCCTGTAAAAACGCCATCCCATATTCCCAATTATTTCATCTCTGCCGCATCTGCTCCCAGGAGGACCAGTTCCAATACCGTACAGCCCAGATGGCCTCCTTCTTCAAGGACCGCAGATTCCGCCCAGACGTGATCGACGATGCCCTCCACTGCATCTCCTCCACTTCCCGCTCCTCCGCCCTTGAGCCTCGCCCCTCCAACTGCCACCAGGACAGAACCCCACTGGTTCTCACCTACCCACCCCACCAACCTCCATATACAGCGTATCATCCGCCATCATTTCCGCCACCTCCAAACGGACCCCACCACCAGGGATATATTTCCCTCCCCTCCCCTATCAGCGTTCCGAAAAGACCACTCCCTCCGTGACTCCTTCGTCAGGTCCACACCCCCCACCAACCCAACCTCCACCCCCGGCACCTTCCCCTGCAACCGCAAGAAATGCAAAACTTGCGCCCACACCTCCTCCCTTACTTCTCTCCAAGGCCCCAAGGGATCCTTCCATATCCGCCACAAATTCACCTGCACCTCCACACACATCATCTATTGCATCCGCTGCACCCGATGTGGCCTCCTCTATATTGGGGAGACAGGCCGCCTACTTGCGGAACGCTTCAGAGAACACCTCTGGGACACCCGGACCAACCAACTCAACTACCCCGTGGCTCAACACTTTAACTCCCCCTCCCACTCCATCAAGGACATGCAGGTCCTTGGACTCCTCCATCGCCAGAACATAACAACACAACGGTTGGAGGAAGAGTGCCTGGGAACCCTCCAACCACAAGGGATGAACTCAGATTTCTCCAGTTTCCTCATTTCCCCTCCCCCCCACCTTGTCTCAGTCGATTCCCTCGAACTCAGCACCGCCCTCCTAAACTGCAATCTTCTTCCTGACCTCTCCGCCCCCACCCCACTCCGGACTATCACCCTCACCTTGACCTCCTTCTACCTATCACATCTCCATCGCCCCTTCCCCAAGTTCCTCCTCCCTACCTTTTATCTTAGCCTGCTGGACACACTTCCCTCATTCCTGATGAAAGGCTTATGCCCGAGACATCGAATTTCCTGTTCCTTGGATGCTGCCAAATCTCCTGTCCCCACAAAGGTCTTCGAATATCCTTGCCCATTGCTATACAACTATTAAAGATGCCTCCCACTCCATCCCCTGTCCGCATTTTGGAAAATCAGATCACAGTACTGTGCTCCTCCTCCCGGGTTACAAGCAGCATTGACGCATGAGGACCCAGTACAGAAAGCAATGCAGCGTTGGTCTGAGGAAACGGAAGGACTTCTAAGGGACTGCTTAGAGTTGGTGTATGAGTCCATATCCAAGAATTCAGTGGCCAGCCTAAACAAGTAGGCTGCTACCGTTACAGACTTCATTAGTGAGTGTGTTCAAGGTTGTATGCCAAAGAAGTTAATCTGAATGTTTCCCAACCAGAAACCATGGATGAACTAGGAAATCCACTCCCTACTGAAGTCTAGGTCTGAGGCATTCAAGTGGGGCAATGATGATCTTAGATTAGATTACTTAGAATATGGAAACAGGCCCTTCAGTCCAACAAGTCCACACCGATCCACCGAAGAGCAACCCACCCAGACCCATTCCCCTACACCTAACACTACAGGCAATTTAACAAGGCCAATTCACCTGACCTGCACATTTTTGGACTGTGGGAGGAAACCGGTGCACCCGGAGGAAACCCACGCAGACGCGGGGAGAATGTGCAAACTCTGCACAGACAGTTGCCTGAGGCAGGAATTGAACCTGGGTCTCTGGCGCTGTGAGGCAGCAGTGCTAACCACTATGCCACTGTGCCGCCCACCTGGAAATCCCAGTACAGCCTTCACAAGGCGGTCAGAGAATCCAAGAGACCATACCAGACTAAACTAGAGTCACAGACTAATGACACAGACACCCGTTGTTTGTGGCAAGGCTTACATGCCATACACGACTACAAAGTGAAGTTGAACAGAACCACAGGCAACAGTACATCCTTACCCAGAAAGCTCGCTTTGAACAGAAGGTCAGTGAAACTATGTCATCTATCCCAACAGCCTTAGATGCACCTGCCCCCATGGTTACCGCCACAGACATTAGATTGGCCTTCTTAAGAGTGGACCCATGGAAAGTGACTGGCCCAGATGGAGTCCCTGGCCATGCACTCAGATCATATGCAGATCAGTCAGCAGCATGGTGTAAAGACAACAACATCTCCATCAACTTTAGCAAAACGAGGGACCTAGTCATTGAGTTCAGGAAGTGGATTGGAGATCATTTGTAATCTCTTTTTACTACAATCTGAAGTCCCCACCTGCTTCAAGAAGACCAAGAAAAACCATACAGCGTGCCTTAATGACTACCGCCCAGTGTCTCTGGCCTCTATAATTATGATGTGCTTTGAGAAGCTCGTCATGGCACACATTAACTGCACTCTCTCAGACTGCCTTGATTCTTTGCGATTCACCTACCACGCAACAGGTCTAAGGCTCCTACTTATTCACCACAGCTCTGACTTCAACACAATAATTCTGAAGAAACTCATCTCCAAACTCTGAGACCTAGGTCTTGGCTGTCCCCTCTGTAACTGGATCCTTGTCTTCCTGACCCACAGACTGTAATCGACAACACCTCCACCACCATAATCCTTAACACTGGTGACCTGCAAGGCTGTGTACTCAGTCCCCCACTACACTCCTTATACACTCGCCACCGTGTGGCCAAATTCCCCCCCAAATCAATTTACAAGTTTGCTGGCAACTGTTGTAATTTTAAGTTGAATTTTAAACAGTGACAAGGCAGAGTACAGGAAAGAGATTGAATGTTTAACAGCATGGTGTAAAGACAGCAATCTCTCCATTAGCATCAGCAAAATGAAAGAGCTGGTCATTGATTTCAGGAAGTGGAGTGGAGGGCATGCTCCTGCCGATGTCAATGGTGCTGAGGTCGAGATGGTTGAACGCATCACTTTCCTGGGAGTGATGATCACCAACAATCTGTCCTGATCCACCCATTTTGACACAACAGTCAAGAAAGCACAACAACACCTCAATATCCTCAAGAGGTTAAAGGAAATTCAGCGTGTCCACAAGGATCATTACCAATTTTTACAGATGTAATATCTAGGTGCAACACACCGTGGTATGGCAACTGCTCTTCCCAAGACCACAAGAAACTACAGAGAGTCCTGACAGCTCAGACTAACATGAAAACCCGCCTTCCATCCATTTACTCCATCTGCGCTTTTTGCTCCATCAGGAAGGCAATGAACATACTCAAAGCCCCCTCCTACCCTGGCAATACTCTATTCCACCCTCTTGTCAGATAGAAGATATAAACGTTTGAAACCATCTATGAACAAATTCAAGAACAATGTCTTCCGTGCTGTTATCATACTTTTGGATGGACCTTTCAAATTTTAATACTGATCACTCTCTCTGAACCTTCCCTGCCGCTGTAATATTGTATTCTATACTCTGCTCTGCTATCCTAATGCACTTTACTACAATCTACCAACAGAGCATTCCAAACAGCACTTTTCACTGTATCTTAAAATGTGTGACGACAATAAATCAAATCAAATCAAATCAAATTTATCTGTCTCAGATTTAAGTTAACAACTGATCTGGCCATTTGTGTAAGAGAGTTCCAAATCTCTACCACCCTTTGTGTGTATAAGTGCTTCCTGACATTTTTCCTGAACAATATGCCCCTAATTCTCAGACTATGCCCTCTAGTTCTCAAATCTCCAACCAGTGGAAATAGATTATCTTTATCTACCCTGTCATTTCCTGTTAATGTCCTGAAGACTTCAATCAGATCACAAGTGGGAGTGTATGTGTGGAATGAGCTGCTAGAGGAAGTGGCGACGGCTGGTATAATTACAGCATTTAAAAGGCATCTGGATGGGTATATGAATAGGAAGGGTTTAGAGGGACGTGGGTCAAATGGTGGCAAATGGGACTAGATTTATTTCGGATATCTGGTTGACATGGAGGAGTTGGGCTGATGGGTTGATGAAATATAACTCATACATCCTTTTACTCTAGATATATTCCATTAGTGATGTTGATTATTTTCTGTACTTATTCTTAACATTTTGAAGATTTATGCACTTAAACCCCCAAAAGGCTCTCTGGACATCCACTGTATTTAACCTCATACAATCTGGAAAGTTCCCTGATCCATCCTTTTTGTCAGTCCAGAATGGATAACTTCACACTTGTTTACATTGAACTCTATCTGCTACAGTTTTGCTCATTCATATAGTCTACCAATAACCCTTTGTACATTTATGCAATCATCTACAATGCTGAGGGAGCGAGAGAGTGTGAGTGAGAGAGTGAGAACGAATGAACCAGAGGCAGATTCGATGGAGTATTGACAGGTGCTCCTCTCCAGTAGCAGCCTCTGTGGGGAGGGGTGGGGGGGGCTACCAGATGCCATTCTTATCGCTGTGCTGCTGTACCCTGTGGGTAATGAGAGTCATTCTGTCCCTCATCTCTGTCTGCTGTCCCTCTTTGTTTATGTGGGTAAAATCCCTGATTGCTGACACCACAGGATCCACTCCCACCGGGGACTGAGCAGATCACTGGTCTCCAACAGTCCTCCAAGCAGAGTATCTCTTTGGGGTCAGAGTCAGAGAGATGTACAGCATAAAAACAGACCATTTGGTCCAACCTGTCCAAGCCCACCAGATAACCTAAATTAATTGAGTTTCATCTCTCAGCATTTAGCCCATATCCCTCTCAATCCTTTCCATTAAACACCCATCCAGGTGCCTTTTAAAAGTAGTAATTGTACCAGCCTCTACCATCTCCTCTGGCAGCTCATTCCGTACATGCACCATCCTCTGCATGAAAAAGTTGCCCCGTAGGTCCCATTTAAATCTTTCCCCTCTCACTCTAAACCTATGCCCTCTAGTTTTGGACTCCCCCACCCCAGGGAAAATGACCTTGGCTATTCACCCTATCCATGCCTCTCAAGATTTTATAAGATCACCCCTCAGCATCTGATGCTCCAGGGAATATAGCCCCAGTCTTTTTAGTCTCTACCTTTAGCTCAAAACATCCAACATTGGCAAAATGCTTGCAAATCTTGTCTGAACCCTTTCAAGATTCACAACCTCTTTCCTCCAGTAAGGAGATGTGAATTGAACACAGTATTCCAAAAGTGTCATAACCAATGTTCTGTACAACTGCAACATGACTTCCCAACTCCTGTACTCAATTCTCTGACCAATAAAGGCAAATGTACCAAACACCTTCTTCACTATATTGTATACCACTTTCAAGGAATTATAAACCTGTACCCCAATGTCTCTTTTTTCAGCAACACTTCCCAGGATCCTACCATTAAGTGTATATGCCCTGCACTGATTTGCCTTATCCCAATGCAGCACTTTATCTGAATTAAACTACATCTACCACTTCTTGGCCCATTGACCCATCTGATCAAGGTCTCATTGTATTCTGAGATAATCTTCTTCACTGTCCACTACAGCACTCATTTCTACCCAGCCTAACTGCAAAGCTGTCACAGTCAGGTGCTCACTAGTCTGTGCTCCCAAACTTTCTGATGTTCCCACCGAGCTGGTCAGGAATACTGGACACATAAGGGGAAAAGATGTCACAGCCAATAGTTGCAAGTGGGTGGTGAGCAATGATTGAGAATAGCAGAGATTGAGAATAGCAGAAGAGTAACGGTGCCTTAAGTGTCTTGTATCCCTGGAGGACTAGCCCAAGCCTTCTCCAAGGGCAAATGATGCCCTATTGATGATGGACTGTTAATCTGGAGGTAATGTTCTGGCCACCTGGGTTCAAATCCTGCTATGGCAAAAGATGGAATTTGAATTGAATAAAAATCTGAAATTGAGAGTATAATGATGACCATGAATCCAGTCAGGAAAAACCTACATAGTTCATTAATATCCTTTTGGGAAGGAAATCTGTCATCTTTACCTGGCCCGGTCCACATGCGATTCCAGACCCAGATTCTTATATGCCCCCTGTGATGGGCAATAAACACTGGCCTAGCCAGCAATGCCCTCATCCTATGAGCGAATTTAAAAAAAACCTTCATGGGGATTGGGAACTTGAAGTCAAACTACCTCCACACATCTGTGCTGTCTCTGCCCTGGGGAAATAATAGATTAAGTGAAATGAAAGTGGGTGGCACAGTTTATGGAGATAGGTGAAAGATGGGGAGGTGTCCTTGGGTGGGGGGGTGAGTAGGCAATTCAGAGGAGGGCCAACTGAATCAGTGGGGTTGGGGATGGGTGAGATGGGGGAAGCTGTTGCAGGAAACAGTAAGGGCAGCAGAGCTTGAGCCTTACTTGGAGTTGGGCTCAGTGGCCTAGATAGAGCGAGGGTGCTGCGAGTGAAGATAGTGTTATAGGTATGAGTAACGCTTGTTTCATTGAATCAATGAATAACGTTTGATTCATTGAAAGAATGATTGAAGTTCGATTCAATGAATAAAAGCGTTAATCTGGAGACTTTTAAATAATGAGATATGCTCTACTCATTGAATTAAGAACAGAGGATGAGGTGGTGGACTCTCTTGTGTCACTGCTGGTCATTCATTTGTGGAGACCGGACTGACGTGGGTGGTGGTCTGGGACCACTATGCCAGGGTTTTGACCTCGTCTCTCACTCCCTGGGGTAAGGGACTTTGCCTCTCTACACCAACCCTTCCACCAGGACATCTGCATTCCTATCAGCGAATTGCTGCGACCTTTGCTCCTGCCCTGACATATTCTGGAAAACTCCGAGTGGGAGAGCATGGGAATGCCAGTGCTGCTCTGGGGGCACAGTTCACCTTTCAATGTGGAGCTAGTCTTTTGGCAGATATTGGACAAGTGGCTAGCCTTTCTAGGAATGGAGTGGGAGTGGAATGAGATGAAAGGTTAGGGGATCGGGGCAGGGTTGAATATTAATGAAGCGAGTCTGGGAGGATACGGTGAGAGACCTTACTATGCCTTTACAGTGAGAATCCCACTGTGTAGCACAACTAAACTGACGTCTAGTCAAAAAATAAACCCTGTAACATTCAGCCTCTGCTTCTTGTGGAGACAGTGAATGTGGGATTCTATTGATCAATTACTTTAAAAGTGCAATAGACACATTAAAGGTAGTATATGCTTCAAATGTTATGTCGATAAGTAGAGTCATAGAGTTACAGTCGTATGGATCAAAAACTGGCCCTTCAGCCCAACTCTTCCATGCTGACCAGGTCTCCCAAATTAAACTGACCTGCCTGCATTTGGCCCATATCCTCTTAAACCTTTTCTATCCATATACCTGTCTAAATGTCTTTTAAATATTGTAAATGCACCCAACTCTACCATTTCATTTAGCAGCTCATTCTATACACACACACCACCTTCTTTCTGCGTGAAAAATTTGCCTCTCAGGTCCCTTTTAAATCTTTCCCTTCTCACCTCTGTTTTTGACTCCCCTACCCTAGGGAAAAGACTTTTGCCATTCGCCTTGTCAATGCCTGTCATGATTTTATAAACCCCTATAAGGTCACCCCTCAACCACCTACACTGCAGGGAAAAATGTCCCAGCCTATCCAAACTCTCCTTATAACTCAAACTCTCCAATCCTGGTGACATCCTTGTAAATCTTTTCTGTACCTTTTCCAATTAATAATATCCTTCCTGTAGTAGGCAGGGTGACTATAGTTGTACACAATACATCTACGTCTTGTAAAGCTGCAACATGACAGCCAAATCCTGTACTATTGTGAAATAACATTTCTTCTACAAAAAAGTGGATATGATGAAGTGTTGCAAATTGACATTGCAGGTTTGAAACAATTATGGGAGACAAAGGAAAATCTCTGAAATTAAGCAGGTGGATGCAAGTTATTAACAGTCAGACTGTTATCCAACACTGAGGGTCTACCTACTGTGTATGGACTGCAATGCTTCAAGTCACCACCATCTTCTCAGGGGGCAACTAGGGACGGGCAATAGAGGTTGGTCCAACCGCTGCTGTCCCATGAACCAATGGAAAACGAAAAGTTATCTTGAGGGATAGCTGTAATGCATCGCAAAATGTCCGAATGCAGTAAGCAAGGCAGAGAAGGTGAGAAACAGAGCCAATCTTAACCAATTTTGTAAGATTTTATTCACAGAGATGCATATTACAAGCAAGCATCTTCTAACCCAGTTTCTGTTTGTTCCTCTGTTTGTGGTGAATCCCCTGTTCGCGTTAGCTATCTGAATACAATTAAATACAGCCAATGTACAATTGGGGGGTGGGGGTGTCGCTTATGGCACAGTGATAGTGTCCATATCCCTGAACCAGGAGGCCTGGATTCAAGTTCCACCTGCTCCCGAGGTGCATAATAACATCTCTGAACAAGTTGAATAGAAAAATAGGTTACATTTAAAAAAAAACAGAAGGTTATAGTGGCAGTGTCCCCACCTCTGAACCAGAAAGGCTGAGTGCAAGTCCCACCTGTTCCAGAGGTATGTAGTGACATCTCTGTGCAGGTTGATTGGAAAAGCATAAGGGCTCTTCTATTGTAGTGGTAATGTCCCTACTGCTAGGCCAGGTGACCTGGGTGTGTGCACATGTAAGATGCTGAATAGAATGATTCAAATGACTACAATTAACAGATTAGCCTTGGGGTAGGAGTGCACTATCTCCCCCCTCTGTTGCTGCTTTGATTTATTTCCTGATTCATCCTTCAATTTTGTTTTTGTTGTACTGTCCCTGGTACTTGGTGCTTGTATTTCGTTAAGGTTGTTCTAAGAAAAATATTACAGTTAACCAAAATGCAATTATCTCTTTCGTGTTTGCATGTGCAGCCAAAATTTCAAAGCAAATGAAATCAAAAGGATCGGCACACGCTGCACAAAGCATTCCTCTGTGAGAGGCTCCTTCAGCACCCCTAAACATTTCTTTGTGAGTTACTCTCTCTTATTTTATTTTTAGATTTATTCATGGGATGTGGGCAAGGCTGGCTGAGCCCAGCATTTATTGCTTGCCAGTAAGTTGCCCCTGTGAAGGTGACGGTGAGTTACCTTCTTGAACCGCTGCTGTCTATGTGCTGTAGGTCCATCACAATGTTGTTAGTTACTGTGATCACTGCTGCCTCTTTGAATTGTTAAAATATTTGGAATTTCTTTGTTGAAGTAATGTGATGTAATAGTGCACTGGAAGTGACTGCTACAAATGGAATAGCTGATCAAAATTAATGATATTTTAGACTGTACGTCAAAAAGTCAGAAGTCACACCATAAGAGGTTTATAGTTCAACAGGTTTATTTGTAATCACAGACTTTCAGAGCACTACTCCTTCATCAGATGAAGTCACCTCAAAAGCTTGTGATTTCAATTAAACCTGTTGGACTTTAGCCTGGTTTCATGTGACTTCTGACTTTGTCCACCCCAGTCCAACATCAGCACTTCCATATCATTTGAAAAAGAAACATGTTATGGCATCTTTCTGGAATGATGAGCCTGTCAGGGTTGGAGCATCAAATTGAGCAAAATGATTTGCTTGCGAAAGAGAAAGCTTAAATTTGAGTTCAACTTGCAAGGTGCTGTCCGCTCCTTGGTTTCCCAGTGGGATGGATTTGAAAGATAGAGAAGAATTCCTTTTGTTAACAAAAGCTGCCACACATACATTCAGCAATCAGGATCTTCATCCACTGAGATGGAGCAAACCAAATAACCCAGAGGAACAAAGAGAGGTTCCTGCATTTTAAAACAAAAGGGAAAAATTGAAACCGTCTTTCAAAGGAAGCAGGGGAAGGGTTAACTCTCTGAACATCTCTATCCAGAAACAAAGCTAAGCAGTACATGAATGGCAATTCAGACTGTTTCCCCATGTGGATGGGAAACGTCAAACAATGGGTGCGATGATCATTAATCATGACCTTAAGTGTGGAGAGGGAGAGACAAGTTAATAGCATGTGGTAATAGATTGCACTACAAGGCTGGAAATGCTTGTTCAGGCATTGTATATGACATGGTTCCACTTACATCGGACAAAAAAAAATCAGTTTATCTTAATGAAGGCAATGTTAGTACAGAGGAATCTGCAGACAGATAGTTAGGCTCTGGGTTAGCTACTCACAGTAAAAGGACGGATAGTAAAAGGTTTGACTGATTGAAGGTAAAGAAAGGTGAATTGTGCATTTAGCGTGAAGGATAACTTACACGGTTTCAGATTTCATGAAACATTAAACCAACGTTGTACTTCAGAAATGTCATTTGGTAAAGTTTACACTTCAGCAAACTCACAACAGTTGAAGAGAAAAAAGGGTCTTGAAAGGTGAATGATTGACTGAGAAATACAACAGTAGAGAAACAGAGTGGAAATAAGGATTCTGGTGCTAAGCACGAAACATAGCATGTGTTACTTTTAATGGCACCCAGTGAATTCGGATTGTAAAGGTATGACAGCATAAAGGGCAAGTGGACTGTGTTCAATTAAATATATTGATGGGGGTTTCATCACAGGATAGAAATGTTATGCTCTTCCAAACAGGTAACACTTAGGGCACCATAGTCCCAGAGGGCTGCTCTCTTATTAGATAGGGTCACCACACCTCAGCAGAGGGGAGAGGTTGAGATGGAGAGTCCTTCATCATAACTTCAGCCAGGCCAGGGATGGAACCGCTGCTTTTGGTGCTATTCTGCAAAGCAAACCAGCTGTCCAGCCAACTGAGCTAGCCAGCAGGTTTGGCAAGATGGCTAATTTTAGATTACTTACACTGTGGAGACAGGCCCTTCAGCCCAACAAGTCCACACCGACCTGCCAAAGCGCAACCTGCCCAGACCCATTCCCCTACATTTACCCCTTCGCCTAACACTACGGGCAATTTAACTTGGCCAATTCACCTAACCTGCACATTTTTGTGTTGTGGGAGGAAATCGGAGCACCCGGAGGAAACCCATCCAGACACGGCGAGAACGTGCAAACTCCACACAGGGAGTCGCCTGAGGTGGGAATTGAACCAGGGTCTCTGGCGCTGTGAGGCAGCAGTGCTAATGGGAGGATACAACCAGTTCTCAACTCTATCCTTTAATTAAGTTTTCCATGTGTTTATCAGATTGTGTATCATCCTTCAGGGATTGCCTCTCTTAGTGTTGATAAACTGTAAATAGAACTAATGTGTAACAAAAATGTGAACTCACTCTTGCTTCTCATGAAGGGATGTCATATATCTCAGATGTAATGCCACTAGCTATTTGTGGGCGGCATGGTGGCACAGTGGTTAGCACTGCTGCCTCACACCGCCAGAGACCGGGGTTCAATTCCCGACTCAGGCGACTGACTGTGTGGAGTTTGCACATTCTCCCCATTCTCTCCTCCCACAATCCAAAGATGTGCAGGCCAGGTGAATTGGCCATGCTAAATTGCCCGTAGTGTTAGGTAAAGGGGTATATGTACAGGAATGGGTGGGTTGCGCTTCGGCGGGTCGGTGTGGACTTGTTGGCCCAAAGGGCCTGTTTCCACACTGTGAGTAATCTAATCTAAGTAACATGAAGTAAACCCATTTACTGTTCACCAAGTTTATCTTCTGCCCATCATCCAGTGGAAATCCTCCCTTCACATTTTACAAGCAACTTTTACTGGTACCAATGGAAAGGGTAGTGGCTAATCTACCCAAGATACTTCAGGCAATATCTGACATTACGAGAATATGTACTGATTACCTCCATTTTTAAGAAAGGATATTCTTGTAATGAAGGTGGTGCAGTGTATGTTCCCTGGCTTTGACCCCTAGGATAAGGGCTGTCCTATAATCTTTGATGTTTAGAAGAATGAGAAGTGATCACATTGAAACATATGAGACCCAGAAGGGGTTTGACAGGATTGACACTGAGAGGCTGGTATGGGGAATATAGAACATGGGATTGGGTGGGGGATGTTACAAGATCAGGATAAGGAACCAAAAATTTCAGAGGAATAATGTCTTCACTCAGGCAGTTGTGAATCTTTAGAATTCAAGAAGAAAAATTAGCTTTATAGTTACACGTGCTCACACGAGTGAAAAGTTTCCAAGTCTCCACTTATAGTGTTATGTTAATATACCAAGGTACCTAGTTAAAGATTTTTAAGTACAAGTTTTCAGGGAAACGAATTAGAAAAATAATAAATAAATCTAATGCCAAGCAATGAATTAGAAAACAGAGAAATAAGAGTTCAGAAAGACAGCTCTTCCAACCTAGAATGGGCCAGGAGTCTGAGTCCACACTGAGGCTGGGGGTTCATGTCCATTCTGAGGCCGGGGGTTCATGTCCACGCTGAGGTCAGGGGTTCATGTCCACGTTGAAGCCGGGGGTTCATGTCCACTCTGAGGCCGGGAATTTATGTCCACTCTGAGGCTGGGGTTTCATGTCCACACTGAGGCCGGGGTTTCGAGTCCAGTCTGAGGCCGGGGGTTCATGTCCACTCTGAGGCCAGGGGTTCATGTCCACTCTGAGGCTGGGGGTTCATGTCCACTCTGAGACCGGGGGATATTGTTAACGCTGAGGCCAGGGGTTCATGTCCACTCTGAGGCCGGGGGTGCGAGTCCACACTGAAGCCGGGGAGGGGTGGTGTTCGAGTCCACGCTGAGGCATGGGGGGGGTTCAAGGTTCAAGTCCACGCTGAGGCCCAGGTGGGTTTGAGTCCACACTGAAGCCGGGGGTTGGGGGGGGGTGGTGTCGACTCACACTGAGGCCGGGGGGGGTCGAGTCCACTCTGAGGCCAGGAGTTATAGAGTCATACAGTCCCTCAGTATAGAAACAGGCCCTTCGGCCTAGCAAGTCCACTCTGAACCCTCTGAAGAGTATTCCACCCAGACCCATTCCACAATTACTCTGCATTTACCGCTAACTAATGGACCTAACCGACATATCTGTGAATACTACAGGCAATTTAGCGTGATAAATTCACCTAACCTGCATATCTTTGGAATGTGAGAGGAAACCGGAGCACCCGGAGGAAACCGCACAGACATGGGGAGAATGTGCAAACTCCATACAGACAGTCACCCGAGTCTGGAAACAAACCCAGGTCGGCACTGCAGGACAGCAGCGCTAACCACTGAGCCACCGTGCCACCCCAAAATGAGAAAGATGACTGTGTTACATTGGGAAATGGGCAGATTGTTCACTGTTTTATATCAGGTTCTGGGAGTATGTGGAACGGCTGAGTCAGAGTCCACACTGAGGCTGAGAGTCCGCACTGGCTTTCACTCCTGACATCACCAATGCCACCTGAAGGTGGGAGGTAAAAACAGAAAGGAAAATGCACGGAAAGAGAAACAAAGAAAAGAAACGGATGGAGCAGACAAGCTCTGGCTCAGGAGTCCTACTCTGCCACCCTCTGAGAGACAACTATTACTCCAGAGGGCTGTGAATGCTCCATTTCTGAATGCACTTAAGATTTGGAGGTGCCGGTGTTGGACTGGTGTGAACCAAGTCTATATCTTTATGTCTACTTTCTTGGCGCACCATCTTCATGCAGTAATTGGAGAGTGAATTCTTCATTCTCAATCTTGACTCTCTCTAAACCATGCAACAGACACTTCGGATAAAGTGTAAAACACATAACCTCGGATAACATTCTTCTAATTCCTGCCCGCAGCATGTCTTTCCACAATCCTGGAGATTACTTTTTAATTCTCGGAGGCTCCAGGACAACCCTGGAGCTTGGTAATCCTCAGGGAAAGTTGCATCTGTCTGACTGCACACAAAAGCCTAGAGATGATTAGCAGCCTGATTAATGCTAATTACCTGCCCAGTTATTTCTCTCAGTAAGACACAGGCAACTCTCAAGAATAGTTCAAGTGTCTGGACACTACAATAAACAGCAGTTATTCCACACAAAAGCCAAAGGGACTGCAGATGCTGGAAATTAGAAACAAGAACAGACTTGTTGGGAAAGCTCGGCAGGTCTGGCAGCATCTGAGAGAGAAAACTCAGAGTTAATGTTTCTGGTCCAGTGACTCCACTTCAATACTGATGTTAGCCAGGAAAAGGTTCATAATGTAGAAGATAGGGTGAACGTGAGGGGGTAAGGAGTAAATGATAGATGAAGTTAAAGCCCAAATAAAGAGAAGAACAGTTGGACAGACAAAGGAGTGGATAATGATCACGCTGGGAGGGTGAGTAGCTATTCATGAGGACTGTTAGTGTCCAATAATAGGTTGTGGGCAACAGAGACGTTGTGATAGTAAGGCATAATGTGTGCAGGTTGGGGGAAGGACATGGGAGAAGATGCCTCAGGCCCTAAAGTTGTTAAACTCAATATTGAGTTCATAAGGCTGGAGAGTTCCCAAGCAGAAAA
This sequence comes from Hemiscyllium ocellatum, assembly GCF_020745735.1. Classification (NCBI taxonomy): domain Eukaryota; kingdom Metazoa; phylum Chordata; class Chondrichthyes; order Orectolobiformes; family Hemiscylliidae; genus Hemiscyllium; species Hemiscyllium ocellatum. Next base: position 26,507,381 of record NC_083408.1, on the reverse strand, counting down.
TGAGGTGCTGTTCTTCCAGTTTGTGCTTGAGCACTGCAGCAAGCCTGAGATAGAGATGATGACCAGGGAACAAGCTGGCGTATTGAAGTGGCAGGCAACTGGAAGCTCAGGGTCTTTTATATGGAAAGAATGAAGGTATTCTGCAGGGTGGTCACCCAGTCTATGCTTTATTTTCCCAATGTAGAGCAGACCACATTGTAAGCTGTGAATCCAAGTTCATAACCAGTGGCAATTGGAAACACATGGCCCAATAAACCGTATTCAGTAGGACTGATGTACACCTTTGAAAATGTTTAGCTTGAGAACTCCAAGGTGATCCATCCATCCTTAGGTCCTGCCACTATCAGTACTGACTGGGACATTGGTGGATGAGATGAACAATTCAAAGGCAATTTATCTTTGTAAAGTGCCTTTAGCAGAATGAAATATCCCTAAGGCATTTTATAGTGCTGAACACCAATCCCCATTCGTAATATTGGCGCAGATGGACACCCATTTAGTTAAAGCATTGGCTTTTTCAGAGAGTACTAGAAGAGGGGAGAGACTTGGAGATGGTTAGGAAGTGTCAGAGCTCACATTCTCGATGCTAGGGAAAAGGATGCGTGTAATGACCAAGAGTACAGAATTGTGCAGGATTTTTATTCATTTTCTTTCTGTTTAATTTCTGTAATGCTCTGTCTGGGGGCAGGTTCAATCAAGGCTGTTATTAGGTGATTATTCAAGTTAAAATTATGCAAAAAGTTCAGGAAAAGGGGCGGGATGATGGCATGGAGTCATAATATTCCTGTAGAGGGCTAGGGCAGGTATGATGGGCCAAATGGCCTCCTCCACCATAATGATTATGCAGTTGGAGAGCTGGGTGTTCTTGTACACCAGTCATTGAAGGGAAACATGAAGTTACAGGAAATGGTGTAGAAAATAAATGGCATATTGGCCTTCATAGCCAGAGGATTCAAGTCCAAGAGCTGAGATGTCTTGCTGCAATTGTATGGGGCCTTGGTGAGACCAACATGGAGTATTGTGTGCAGTTTTGGTTTCCTTATCTAAGGAAAGATGTTCTGACTATAGAGTGAGTATAGCAAAGATTGATCAGGCTGATTGCTGAGATGGCAGGACTGACGTATGAAGGGAGATTGGATCGGTTAGGTCTATGGTCTTATATTCACCAGAATTTAGATGAAGGGGTATCTCCTTCTCTGTCATATGAACACTTTTCAAGATATCACAAATTCTCATGGCTAAAGTGATCAAAGAGCATGGAGAGACAATGGGAACAAGGGACTCAGTTGGATGATCAGCCATGATCACCTTGAATGGTGGACCAGACTCGAAGGGCCGAATGGCCTACTCTCACTCTTATTTTCTATACTTAGAACATAGAACATAGAAAAACAAAGCGCAGTATAGGCCCTTTGGCTCTCGATGTTGCGCCGATCCAAGCCCACCTAACCTACACTAACCCACTATCCTCCATATGCCTATCCAATGCCCGTTTAAATGCCCATTAAGAGGGAGAGTCCACCACTGCTACTGGGAGGGCATTCCATGAACATTAGAGGTGAAGCAAAGGACAATGTCATGGAGGAATTTGGAAACCAGGAAGTGAACTCGCTGTAGAGCTGAGCTTGGATTTATAAAGGATGGAAGGCATGAGACCATGGTCAAGTGTTGAAGTGTGAGACGAGGTATTCTCAGGCTGAGATGGAGATGGGCGATATTGTGAGACAAGGGTGAACTTTATTTTCCTGCCAACTCTTTATTAAGGAAGGAAGGGAAGAGGAGACATGGTGGATCAGTGGTTAACACTGCTGCCACACAGTGCCATGGTCTCGGGTTCAACTCCCGCCTTGGGCAACTGTCTGTGTGGAGTTTGCACATCCACCCCATGTCTGCATGTGTTTCCTCTGGGTGCTCCGGTTTCCTCCCACAATCCAAAGATGTGCAGGTGGGGTGAATTGGCCATGCAAAATTGCCCATAGTGTTTGGTACATTAGTCAGGGGTAAATGTAGAGAAATAGGTCTGGGTGGGTTGCTCTTTGGAGGGTTGGTATGGACTTGTTGGGCCAAAGGGCCTGTTTCCACACTGTAGGGAATCTAATCTACCTGATCAATCCTCTGTCACAGTTGGCAATGAGATCTGCTCAGTTTGCCAGGTTCATAGGACTGGATATTACTTTGGTGTAATTTCAACAGAAAGGCCAGCCTTTGGGCTACCTCAGATCTTTCTTCCAACAGAAGACAGTCCCCTCAGTGGGGACAGTGTACCTAACACCCTCTAGAAATTATCCAGCGTGACTCCAACAGTGCCATTGGGAGCTGTGGTCACTGCTGGGACTGCAGGGTCCTGTTGGAAAGTATAGTGTGAGAGGGCCAGACTGCAAGATAAGCCCAGGTCTTGCTTTGGAGGGCAGGGGTTGCCTTGGTGTTGGCAGATCAGCAGAACCTAACAAGGTGGTTGGTGGGGGAGAAGAATAGGTGAGGGTGTACAGTGTAAGACAGGAGGGGAGGGAAGTCCTTGAGAGCAGGTGAAGCCACATGAGGTGACTATCAATGACTCATAAAGGAAGCATCAACCACCACATCCCCTCATCTCACCTTGACCAGCTGCTATGACCAGGAAGCTTAGTGATGGCCAGATGTTGCCATGGTTACAATATGGAGACAAACTGGACAATATTAAGTCTTTGGCTGATAAGTGGCAAGCAACAGTTAGAGTCATAGAGACATAGAGCATGGAAACAGACCCTTCAGTCCAACTCATCCATGCCAACCGGATATTCTCAATAAATCTCATCCTATTTGCCAGCATTTGGTCCGTATCCCTCTAAACTCTTCTAATTCATATAGCCATCCGGTTGCCTCTTAAGTTCTGTAATTGTACCAGCCTCCAACACTGCTTCTGGCAAGTCATTCTGTACATGCACCATCCTCTGCATGAAGAAGTTGTCCCTGAGATCCCTTTTAAATCATTCCCCTTTCACCTTAAACCTATGCCCTCTAGTTTTGGACTCCCCAATCCCGGGGAAAAGACCTTGACCATTTATCCTATCCATGCCTGGCATGATTTTATAAACCTCTGTGAGGTCACCCCTTAGCCTCCGATGCTCCAGGGAAAACAGTCCCAGTCTATTCAGCCTCTCTCCATAGCTCAAACCCTCCAACCCTGGCAACATCCTTCAAAATCTTATCTGAACCCTTTCAAGCTTCATAACATCCTTCCTATAACAGATAGACTAGAACTGTGCACAGAATTCAAATAGTGGCTAAATCAATGTCCTGTGCAGCCTCAACGTGACCTCCCAATTCCTATACTCAACACACTGACCAACAAAGGTAAGCATACCGAATACCTTCTTCACTAGCCTATCTACCTGGGACCTCACTTTCAAGAAGCTATGAACCTGCACTCCAAGGTCTCCTTGTTCAACAACACTCCCTAGGGCCTTACCATTAAGTGTATAAGTCCTGCTAAGATTTTCCTTTCCAAAATGCAGCACCTCACATTTATCTGAATTAAACTCCATCTGCCACTTTTCAGCCCATTGGCCCATCTGATCAAGATCCTGTTGTAATCTGAGGTAACCCTCTTCGCTGTCCACTACACCTCCAATTCTGGTGTCATCTGCAAACTTACTAACTGTACCTCTTATGTTCGCATCCAAATCATTTATATAAATGACAACAAGTAGAGGACCCAGCACCGATCCTTGGGGACTCCACTGGTCACAGGCCTCCAGTCTAAAAAACAATCCTCCACCACCACCCTCTGTCTTCCACCTTCAAGACAGTTCTGTATCCAAGTGGCTAGTTCTCTCTGTATTCCGTGTGATCTCACCTTGCTAACCAGTCTCCCATGAGGAATGTTATCGAACGCCTTACTGAAGTCCAGATAGACCACATCCTCCACTCTGACTTCATCAGTCCTCTTTGTTACTTCTTCAAAAGACTTCCAGTTGCACAAGTGCCATGCGATGATCATTTCCAACAAGATCAAATCTATCTATCCGTGACATTCAATGACATTGCCAAGTCTAATTTCCCAACTACCCACACCTTGGGAGTTACTATTGACAAAAACCTAAAATGGAACAGCCATATAAATATAGTGACTACGAAACAGATCAGGAATTTTGTAGCAATTAAGTCATCTACTGACTATGACAATTTGGTCAGTTGTAACAGTTAAGTACATTTGGATAAGTACATGAATAGGAAAGATTTGTAGGGACGTGGGCCAAACACAGACAAAAGGGATCAGTTTACTTTGGAAAACTTGGTCAGCATGGACAAGTTGGACTGAAAGGCCTGTTTCCATACTGTTTGACTCTATGACTCTGTACGTTTCACCAGTCCTTGTGCAGACACATTCTGGTCCTGAAGGCGTGCCCCAGGGCAGGCAGGCAGTGAAGGTCGCTAAGGCAAGTTGCTAAGCCGAGTGATCGCCGTCACTTGCCCAGTTTCACTCGGCGTCGATGGCTCCTGACAGCTTTCCGAGTAAAACCAGCTGAGTGAGAGCAGGGGGCCGGCAGCCTAGTGTGTGTGTGTGTGTGTGTGCGTGTGTGTGGGGGGTGGGGGCTAGAAGGCAGTTCATGCCGAATTCATCTGCACCCAGCGAGCTGTGAAAAGCTGCAGATTTCAAATCAATGTGCTCATCAGACTCTCTCTCTCTGTCTCAAGGGAGAATATGACGGAACTGCACTGTGCCAGCCAGCTTTGATTGAGGTCAGCTTCCATTCATCTTAATCAGAATAACACCAAAGTATTCATTTGGAATGAAGTGGCTTCTCTGGAATGGTTTGACCTGAGCAAATGTCAGGGTTAGTTAATCAGAAATCCTGGTGTCACGTGGCTAGGTTTCTGGGCACCAAAATACTGAGCTGGGGAACTAAACCAGGAAGGAAACAGAAAATTACTGACTCTCCACACACTGGAATTATTCTGATAAGTTCCGATAAATTCCTCAGCCCCATCCTGAAAACTAAATCATCGAACTGAGTTGACTTAAATCAGTCAAGTCACCACTGACTGAAATGTCCTGGAGTTCTTACAGACTGGGCTAATTGTTTGAGGGTCAGTTCCTATTTCTTGCCTACAATGTGGAAGCAGACCAAGCTGCCCATTGATTCCGCACTGACCCTCCAAAGAGCAACCACCCAGACCCAGATCCCCATCCTAACCCTGTGACTTTGCATTTCCCGTGGCTAATCAACTTAGCTTACACACCCCTGGATACTATGGTCAAGTTAGCATGGCCAATATGCCTAACCTGCATGTCTTTGGACTGTGAGAGGAAACCGACGCAGACACAGGGAGAATGTGCAAACTCCACACAGACAGTCATCCGAGGGTAGAATCAAACCCGGGTCCCTGGCACTGTGAGGCAGCAGTGCCACCCCATTGATAGTCCTGGTGACTACAAACCATGGATTGCTGTGTTCCTGCTACGCACATCCATCCGTACCTGAAAATATGGGTCAAGGATGAAGTTAATGGGCTTTAGGGAGATTGTGTATCCTCTACCTTTGGAGTTGGAGTCTCCATGGTTTGAATGTCACTCCAAGCTTTTTGTGGGCCATGGAATGTGCATTAGTAGGAAGCGAAATAATTCCAAGATTAACCTGCAAATCTTTCTGAAATATCCAATGGAACATGGTAAGAGAAGGAGTATCTCCTGGCTATCGTCCAGTATAAACCTATGAATGTGTCCCCAGAAACAGGGGCATGATGGCAGATGTATCTATGAATGACACACTGAATGAGGGAAAGCATTTACGTGATCTGGGTTTGGCTATAAACCCCTGGCCCATAACTTTGATCACTCACTTGGGAGCACAACAGCCAGTGGACTTGAGAGAGGGCAGCTCTGTGTAAATTGAGTCTGAGGCTCGAGGCCTACTTCATTTAGTGGGGAATCCGAATGTACATCACTCAGCCTTCCTAAGCTGAGATCAAAAGAAACGAACAGTTAAAATTGTAAGTTCATTAATCATTATGTATTATTAAATACATGAAAAAAGCTATTCATTTTTAAAGTTGTAACTGAGAACCATCAAGGATTGGAGAGCGTGTTAGGGTCAGTTTAATAAAGTAATAAGTGTAATCCAAAATCAACTGAAGTTGGTGTGAAGGATGTAAATGGAAGTCATGGTGGCACAGTTCAGTCGAGTGGAATGTGTGGCTTGTGATGTGTGGGAACTCAGGGACCCTACCAGTGTGCTGAGCAACATTGATCTCGGAGTACTGGAACTCAAACAGCGACTCGACACACTGTGCCACATCTGTGAGGCTGAGAAGTCCATGGATAATACGCTTGGAGCGGCTGGGTGTGTGGGAAACAAGAGAAAACTGTAGAGGAGAAGACCAGGGTTTGTGAAATACTTAGCTGGTACTTAAATGAGCATAAAAAATTTAAGTTAATAAGTGAAGTCAGAGTAGGCACAAAGGAAGAGGCACAACAGAGGAAACATATATTTATGTGAATGAACGGTATACAATAAATAAGGTCCGGGAGTTACAGATGCAGCTGTGAAATTATGATTTTGTGTAAACAGTAAGAGCTGGCTCAGGAAGGGCAGGACTGGGTGTTAATAATTCCGGGGCACAAGGTCTTCAGAAAAGAGAGGTAAGGAAGAGGAGTCACAGTGTTGGTTAATGAGGACATTGCAGTGCTGGAGAAAGAGGATGTCTCAGAGCCGCCAAGGACAGAGTGAACTTGGCTACAGCAACAAAATAAAACAGGTGTAATTACAATTACATTGCTCAGTGTCGTCTATAGAGCACCAACTACTGGGAAGGATGTGGGGGAACAAATCTGCAGGGAAATTACAGCAAAATGCCAACATTGTTGAGTTGATATAATGAGGACTCCAATTACCCAAACATTGACTGGGATACTGTAGTGTACCTGGATTGTGTACAGGAGAACTTCATACAGCAGTACATTGGAGTTTGCACATTCTCCCCATGTGTGCGTGGGTTTCCTTCGGGTGCTCCGGTTTCCTCCCAAAGTCCAAAGATGTGCAGGTCAGGTGAATTGGCCATGCTAAATTGCCTGTAGTGTTAGGTGAAGGGATAAATGTAGGGGAATGGGTGGGTTGCGCTTCGGTGGGTCGGTGTGGACTTGTTGGGCCGAAGGGCCTGTTTCCACACTGTAAGTCTAATCTACATTTCTTGTCTGACAAGAAAGGAAGCACAGTTGGACCTGATTATTGGAAATAAGGTAAGTCAAGTGGAACAAGTATAAGTGAGGGAACATTTAGGGCGGCACGGTGGCGCAGTGGTTAGCACTGCTGTCTCACAGCGCCTGAGACCCGGGTTCAATTCCCGACTGTGTGGAGTTTGCACGTTCTCCCCGTGTCTGCGTGGGTTTCCTCCGGGTGCTCCGGTTTCCTCCCACAGTCCAAAGATGTGCGGGTCAGGTGAATTGGCCATGCTAAATTGCCCGTAGTGTTAGGTAAGGGGTAAATGTAGGGGTATGGGTGGGTTGCGCTTCGGCGGGTGGGTGTGGACTTGTTGGGCCGAAGGGCCTGTTTCCACACTGTAAGTTATCTAATCTAAAAAAAATTTAGGAGACAGTGATCATTGCATTAAAGTTTCAGGATGATGGTGGAGAATGATATACAACAATCCAGAGCAACAACAATCAATTGGAGGAAAGGATGCCTCATTGGGACAAGACAGAACAGAGCTGAGCAGGATTGACTGGAACAAGAGGTTGGTGGAAACAATTGTAACTGAACAATAAGATATGCTCATAGAGGAGATGGTTCTGGTCCAGTCAAGGTATACCTCTCAAATAGAAAAGGTATAACAAACAAATTCAGAGCTACTTGGATGACAAAGGAGATAGGATTAAGATAAAAATGAAAATAACAAGTGTCAGGTAAATTGAGAACAAAGCGGAATATTGAAGGTTCAGAGGGAAGGTCAAAAAATACCTAAGAGCAACAAAAAGGAATTTTGAGTAAAGACTGGCAGCCAGATAAAAGAAACGTCACAAAGTCTTCTGTGGGCATATAAACAGTAAAAGTGTAGTAAAATGTGGAGCAGAGCCAGTTAGGTATCAAGGGAGGAATGTCATCTGGAGGAAGAGGACATGGCCAATATATTAAATGAATACCATGCACCAGACTTTACCAATGATAGAAATGTTCCCAAGGCCATGGTGACAGAAGAGAGAATTCAGTCACTAGAACCAATCAACACTGAAGTGACAGAAGTGTGGAATAGATTGTTGGTACTTTAAAATCGAAAAGGCACCAGGACTGGTTGAGATGCATCCAAGGATTTTGAAGGAAGTGACAACTAACATTATAGGTTTCCCTACACTTGGGAGGTGCCAGAGATTGGAAAAATTGCAAGCTTTACAAGATTGTTCAACAGAGTAGATTCAGAAGAGTCAACATAGATTGATAAAGGAATATTGTGTTTAACTAATTTTCTGGAGGTTCTTGAAGAGGTAACAGAAACGCCCAAAACCCCTGTTGATGTGTAAATGGCCTTTGATGAAGGTGTTTGATGAAGCGCCGCACAACAGACCTGTGGGAACATTATAGGTCATGGTATAAATTAGACAGTAGCAAACATGGATACAAAATTGGCCAAGTGATGGGAAACAGAAAGTAATGGTCAATGGATACTTTTCAGGCTGGAGGAAGGTTTGTAGTGGAGTTCCCCAGGGGTTGGTATTGGGTCCCTTGTATTTCCTGATAAATAATAATGATCTGAATCTTGAAGGGGGCCAATTCAAAATTTGAACATGACACAAAACTTGGAAGAACTGTCAATGTGAGGAAGCTGGTGTGGAACCCCAAAAGGACATTGATAATTTGGTGGAGGAAGTGGATAGCTGGCAGATGAGGTTTGATGTAAAGAAGTGTGACATCTGAGGAGCAGATGAATCGACGTTTCCTTCATCACTTTCCTGATGAAGGGCTTTCTCTCGCTCCTCAGATGCTGCCTGACCTGCTGTGCTCTTCCAGCATCACACTCTCAACTCTGGAGGCAAAAATCTAATTAGCACATGCTACAAATTCAAAAACCTTGCCTTTTGCAATTCCACGATGAAACCATCAGATGTAAGATCAAAAGTATGCTATTGAATCTGCTCTGCCATTCAATAGATCATGTCTGATCTGATAATCGTCAACTCCACTTTCCTGCCTTTTTCCCTTAACCCTTGATTCCTTGACTGATTAAAAATCTCTGTATCTCAGCCTTAAATATGCTTGACAACCCAGCCTCGATAGCTATCTGCAGTAAAGAATTCTACAGATTCACTACTGTCTGAGAGAAGAAATTCCTTCTTAATATCTGCTTTAAATGTGTGATTCCCTTATTCTGAGATGATGTTCCCGGGTCCTCGACACTCCCATAAGGGAGAACAATATCCGCATCTACCCTGTCTCGTCTCCTGAGAATCTTGTATATTTCAATAAGGTCACCTTTCATTCTCCTAAACATTAATGAGCACAGGCTCAACCTACTCACCCTTTCCTCATGAGACAGTCCCTGCATGCCTGAGATCAGTCAGCTGAGCCTCCTTAGATAAGGGGCCAGGACTGTTCACAGTATTCCAGCTGGGGCCTTACTATTGCCTTGTCTCATTTTAGCCAAACCTCCCTACAGTGCAGCACTCCCTCAGTACTGTCCCTCCGACAGTGCAGCACTCCCTGAGTACTGACCCTCCGACAGTGCAGCAGTTCCTCACTCAGAAATGACCCTCCAACAGTGTGGCACTCCCTCAGTACTGACCCTCCGACAGTGCAGCGGTCCCTCACTCAAAACTGACCCTCGAACAGTGCAGAACTCCCTCAGCACTGACCCTCCAACAGTGCAGCACTCCCTCAGTACTGACCCTCTGACAGTGCAGCACTCCCTCAGTACTGACCTTCAAACAGTGCAGCACTCCCTCAGTACTGATCCTCCGACAGGGCAGTACTCCCTCAGCACTGACCCTCCAACAGTGCAGCACTCCCTCAGTACTGACCCTCCAACAGTGCAGCACTCCCTCAGTACTGACCCTCCAACAGCGCGGTACTCCCTCAGTACTGACCCTCTTACAGTGCAGCAATGATTCAGTACTGACCCTCTGACAGTGCAGTGCTCCCTCAGTACTGACCCTCCGACAGTGCAAAACTCCCTCAGTACTGACCCTCTTACAGTGCAGCACCCCCTCAATACTGACTCTTTTACAATGCAACACTCCCTCAGTACTGACCCTCCGACAGTGCAGCACTCCCTCAATGCTGACCCTCCGACAGTGCAGCACTCCCTCAATACTGACCCTCTTACAGTGCAGCACTCCCTCAATACTGACCCTCCGACAGTTTTGTCCCGTCTAGATGGTGTGGCATTACTGTGGGACTGGATGTTGAACCCAGCATCATGTGAGATGAAGGGCACTGTGCAGGTTATGGGGTAAAAGGCAGGAAAGTGGAATTGATGGTCATCAGATCATCCAGCATCTCATTGAATGGCAGAACAGTCTGAGTGGGCTGAATGGTCTACTGCAGCTCCTATACCCTCTGATCTTATGGTGCTACTGCCATGACAGAGTGGACAGTGGAAGGACTGCACACAAATACATCTGTCTATTTCTGGGGTGAAAACCTATCATTTGAAGGCATTGCTGAGGAATGCTTCATGAACAGTTGAGACAGTGTGGCACATTTTCCTGGCAAAGACTGCCATCTGCTGGTTCCTCCTGCATTGTCATCACATGAACCTCGGTGCCCAGAACATTAGCAGGGTCTCTGAGTTAACAACAATGATTCTAGATTAGAGGGGTGCCCAAAGAGCACAGCAGTTCAGGCAGCATCCAAGGAGCAGGAAAATCAACATTTTGGGCAAAAGCCCTTCATCAGGAATAGGTGCCACTGTCTCTGATAGCAATCCTTTATTCATTCACGGAATGTAGTCTTCATTGGCTGGGCCAGCATTTATTGCCCGTCTTAATTTGCCCAGAGGACAGTTGAAGGTGAGTCCATATTGCAGTGTGTGTGGAGTCACATGCTTTTATGCTGGATTTTGAAAAGAAATTGGATCCCAATTTGGACCCACAATCCCCTAAACTTTGAACCCAGATTTGGGGAACACTGGAAAAGTAATGTTACCACACGAACACTACCTCCCCCACAATCTGGGTGAGCGTGTCACTGAGTTCGGCACAAAAGGCAAGGGGCAGAACTCACTGTGTGCGGATTTGATGGGTAGGTGATTCCTGCCCTTTGATTAAAATGGCGCTCCTGATGTTTGGGCAGGGCAGTGTGATCCTGCCCCAGATTCTCTTCCTGAAGATCATTGTCCTTCACAAAAATGTGCGATTTTCTGCGAAAGGCCTTCTCATGGTCTAGAGTAAGGAGATAGAATGCACACCGCACCCCCACCCCCTCACCACCACCACCACCACCAGCTCCATGCCCCTGCCCCATCCCTATCAGGGCCATAATTTTAAGGTGAGAGGGTAAAGATTTAAAAGAGATCGGAGGGGAAACATTCTTATCCACACAAAGGGTGGTTCATGTGTGGAATGAACTGCCAGAGCAAGTGGTAGATGCAGGTACAGTTACAATATGTAAGAGACATTTGGATAGGTACATGATTAGATTAGATTCCCTACAGTGTGGAAACAGATCCTTCGGCCCAACAAGTCCACACCGACTCTCCGAAAAGTAACCCACCCCCTCTGACTAATGCACCTAACACCATAGACAATTTAGCATGGCCAGTTCACCTGACCTGCACATCTTTGGACTGTGGGAGGAAACCAGAGCATCCGGAGGAAACCCGCACAGACACAGGGAGAATGTGCAAACTCCACACAGACAGTTGCTGGAGGCTGAAATTGAACCAGGGACTCTGAGGCTGCAGTGCTAACCACTAAGCCACTGAGCCACCCCATGCATAGGAAAAGTTTAGAGGACTAACTTAGTTTGGGAAATTTGGTCAGCATGGATGAGTTGGACCAAAAGGTTTGTTTCCATGTTGTAAGATTCTATGACTCTAAAATACTGAAGGAGAGAATTAAGCTCCAGTTGAAGAGAGAACGTTCAAAAACAGAGATAGTCAGCGTGGCTCTGTCAGAGGGAGGTCAGGCCTAACAAATCTGATTGAATTCTTCAATGAGGTAATCAAGTGTATAGATGAAGTTAGTGCGGTTGATGTTGTTGATATGAAGACCTTTGACAAGTTCCCACGTGGGAGACTGATAAAGACAGTAAGGTAATGGATCCAGAGTAAATTGGTAAGTTGGAGCCAAAATTGGCTTCTGAGACAGAGGGTGGTAGTCAGAGGTTGTTTGTGTGACTGGAGTCCAGTGGCGTATCACAAGGATCGCTGCTGGGTGCCTTATTGTTCATGGTATGTACGTAAATGATTTGGATGAGAATGGTAGGGGATGATAGGTTTACAGACGACAAAAAGATTGGCTGGGTGGTTGACAGTGAGGAAGAAGGTCTTAGGTTACAGAAGGATATAGATGGATCGGTCACATTGATAGATTAGTGGCAGACGGAATTTAACCCTGATAAATGTGAGGTGGAAGAAACAATGATTGGCAGGACACTAGGAAGCTCAAAGGAACAGAGGGATCTTGGGATGCTTGTCCACAGATCCCTAAAGGTGGCAGGAGAGGTTAATAGGGTGGTTCAGAAGATAGCCAGGACACTTGCCTTTAACAGCACAGATTATAAGAGTGGGGAGGTTATACTGGAGCTGTACAGAATGTTGGTTAGACCATAGCCGGAGTACTATGTGCATTTCTGGTTACCACACTATAGGAAGGACGTGATTACACCCAGAGGAAACCCAAGCAGACATAGGGAGAATATGCAAATTCCACATGGACAGTCACCCAAGAGTGGAATTGAACCTTGGTCCCTAGTGCTGTGAGGTAACCACTGAGCCACCCGCCCAGGTGAACTCTAGGCAATCAAGCTATATACATTATATAAGGAGTTAATTATGGGCAATGTAGCTATATACACAGTATAGGAGGATGACCGTGGGTAATATAGTTATATATACTGTATAAAGGATTAACTATGGGCAATATAGCAAAAACACTATATAAGTAATATACATGGTATACATTGTTCCAAGGACCATTGAAGCCAAAATGTTCACTCTGATTTCTCCCCACAGATGCCGCCTGAACTGCTGAGCTTTTCCAGCAATTTCTGTTTTTATTACATTATAAAAGAGGACCCCCTAAACCTGGCGACAGCCATGACAAGCCAAGACCGCCCCTCGCTGGTGGGCCGAGACCATCACGTCAGGCTGAAAGTCTCCTCATTGCTAGGCCGGACTCAGGAGAAGATGCCTTCCACTGAAGCTGTTAAGATGAAAAGTGGAACATTTAAAAGAAACAGAGAAAGAAAAGTAAAAAGCAGACAGAGTAGACGAGCCCCAGGATCCTGGCCTAATGAGCTCACAGACTGCACTACTACTCTGCAACCATCTTGACTTAATGCAAGGGTCTTTGTTCATTCCGTAAAACATAAAGAGTTTCAATTTGTCCTTTTTACTTCCAAGACCGGGTCTCTAGCCCTGCTAGTTTAACACTTGTTGCTTGAAGAACTAATCATTCTTTATCAGAGATGCTATTAATCACCCCTGGAGCTAGGTGGGACTTGAACCTTCCTTGACCCAGAGGTAGGGACACTACCATTGTACCACAGCATCCTAAACTTCTGTGTGGTCTGCTAATACTGTATCCAATCAGTTTCACAGCCTGCAATGTTACTGATCAAGACTTAGAAATAGGATCTTAAATTTCCACCAGAGTATCTAGTAATTGGTTTTCTTTACTGTCCATCTCCTTAACTCTCACTTGCTTGCATGTGTTCTCTGACTGTAAAGGCCATTCCAGACTTGCAATGCTTCTTACACCAATCTCACACAGACAACATGGTGCTACCAGTGCACAACATGCTTCCTGACGCTGTGTTTTTATGATATCGTAATGAATGCAATGAAGACTGTATCATAGAATCCCTAATGTGCAGCCTGAGGCCATTCAGCCCATCACATCAGCACTGGCCCTTCACAAAGGCCCAGCACCACACCCTGCCATCCCCATAACCCTGCATTTCCCATGGCCAATCCACATAACCAGCACATTCCTGGACACATGGGGCAATTTAGCATGGCCAATCCAACTAACCTGAACATCTTTGGATTGTGGGAGGAAACCGGAGCACCCAGAGGAAGCCCACGCAGACACGGGGAGAATGTGCAAACTCCATACAGGCAGTCGCCTGAAGCTGGAATTGAACCCAGGTCCCTGGGCGCTGTGAGGGAGCACTGCTCCCCATTGAGCCACCTACATCCACAGAAAATGCTATACAAATGTATCATTTCCTGCTCTTTCAGCCAGTCGGAGGATTTTCCCATGGCCTTTCTGGCAGGACGGCCAGTCATCTTCGGGCCTATCACAACGAGGGCACATTGAGGGAGGCAGCTGGAATATTCCAGATAGGCTGTCTGTTGTTCAACTCTGACCCCCGTGAATACTGTCCCAATTCCCCTCTGCACAAAACATTCACCAGCTTTCCTAGGCTGATCCTGGGTATGGAAGGACTTTCTCATCAGGAGGGGTTGGGTGAGCAGGTTAGGCCGGTGATCACTGGAATTTATAAGAATGACCTTTTTGAAACATACAAGATTCTGAAGGGCTTTGACAGGGGAGGTGAGGAAGGTTGTTTCTCTTTGCCTAGGGCCTGAGGGCATTATCTCAGAATAAAGGGTTGAACATTTCACACAAAGGTGAGGATTTTTTTTCTCTCTCAGATGGGAGGGAATCTATGGAATTGTTTACCTCAGAGGCCTGTCAAGGTTGGGGCTTTAAGTATATTCAAGGTGGAGAGAGACAGATTTTTAATCAGGAAGGGGGAATTGAGGGAAAAGGCAGGAATCATCAGAGTTAGGAATCATCAGATCAGCTATAATCTTATTGAATGGTGGAGTAGACTCGATGGGCTAAATGGGCTACTCCAGCTCCTATGTCTGATGGTTTTATGATTCCATGTGCAAATTGATGAGGGGAAAGAGTTGTTCCAAGATTAGGCGGGGAAATAGCAACCGAGATGATGAAAACCAGTCCCGGTGTAAACATCTCAAACATAAGGAGCCGTGTGGATCTGTCAAACTTCCTGTGTCTTAATAAACTACTCTCACTCTCTTTAAGGACCAAAGCCTGATGGTAGGTGGGTGAAGGTGAATAGCACAGGGAGCAGGCTTGTTTATGACTGAGAGGATTCTCTCCCTGGGCTGGGAGGTGGAGGCAGGGCTCGTTTGAATAACAAGGTAACTGCTGCCAGTGACTCTCGGGAGCCAATTAAGTCATATCAATCATGACTTTCTGTCATTCTCAGTGTTTATTCTTTCTCAATTCTCGGCAGGGGGAGCTTCATCCTTGCGTTTCTTGCATCTTGTGATGCAATGCTGCACTGTGAATTTAATTGCCTTTAGTGAAGTTACAACATTTTATAAATTTCAAAAATATATTTTATTCAAAATATGTCTTTATATACATAATCATTCAGCAGTCCGATTCTGTACTGTGTAGCATGTGGAGAAACAAACAAACATTAGACTTTGACTGTATCCAATAAAACATCAGAGGCAGCTCTAACTTATACAAAACCCATTTAACTTCAGCAGAAGGGTCTCAGACAGTGGTCTTTCCCCACTGTGTCTTGGCAGCAGCTGCCCTAAGCTATAATTCATTCCTCAGCACATAGTCCTGGACCCTGAAATGTACCAGTGGGCTAGGGTTGCTCAGGAAGACCAAAGAGCATTTTTCACCGATTTGATGGTCCTCCAGGCGCAGGGAACAGGGTGCAGAATCTTGCGGCATGGAGATGCTTGGGTTGAATCTTGACAAAAGCACTGCATCTCTCTCCAGACTTTCTCTGCAAAGGCACATTCCTGTAACCCTCTCTGCCTTTCTCTCCTGTGTGGAGAATACACTTCCTTATTCCTCAACAATAACACTGCCACATTCACACTCAGACACACTTCACACATTCATTCACACTCACTCACACTCAGGTACACATCACACATTCACATACACTCACACTCAGACACACATCACACATTCACTCACGCACACTCACTCACACTCAGACACACATCACACATTCACTCACTCACACTCACAGTCAGAAACACATCACACATTCACTCACACACACGCACTCAGACATACACTCACATGTATACACACAAACACAGGCATGCACACACATACATAAACACATGCACAAAGACAAATCGACACAAGCACACACACACCACCAATACTCACAATAAGAGCATCTTCGGGACAGAAGTACACAGGCTGTCTAACAAAGAATTGGTTGTGAGGGAATACATTCACAGAGATGGAAAATAATCTGGTTTATAAACAGACTCACATGACAAAATCACCAACATGTGGTTTTATAATCCTGCTCTCAACCACAAACAATTCTGACTCTTCATCCATTGACTGAGGAATCTGACACCATTTGATACTCTCTCTGTCCTGTTGCTTTTCCCTATCGAGGTGGTGCTGGTCCTCCTCCTCACCTATACTCACTATCCTCCAGTTAGTTCACTGCAATACAGACATCTTCCTGTTCTCCCCCTCTACCCTGAAACAATGCATCCCATTTCCCCCCTCAGTCTCCCCAAATCTTTCAGACACTCAACATAAATCTCGCACCTGCCAATTTCCCCAAGGTTTTGAATGTTTTCTCTAAAGGAATCATACAGGATAGAAGGAGGCCATTCAGCCCTTCGTGTCACTACTGTGACAGAGCTTCATCGATCAGTTCTTTCCCAGGCGCTGGTAATAATTCTCTTCCTTCCAGGGTCCTCCTTTGAAGGTTACAAGGTGAGCTATAGGGAGAGACTGAATAGGCTGGGGCATTGGAGCCTCCTGCTTCCTGGAGAATTAGAGGCTGAGGAGTGACCTTATAGAGGTTAATAAGATCATGAAGGGCTTGGAGAGGCTAAATCTCTTCCCTGGGGTGGAGGCATTCAAAACCAGAGGGTTTAAGGTGAGAGGGGAATAGCTCCCTCATCACAACTGGAGTAGGTGACTCCCACCCTCTGTGTATCTTATAGTTACACTTCAGCTGGCAAGTACAGAGTGTGGATTCTAGTGGTCTATTGAACTGAAGAAGGCATCAAGGCTGTGGCTGAATCTCTTTCCTGATATTTGAACAAATGCGTGCTCCAATGTACTTGACAAATCGGTAGATTAAAAGGGTCACCTTCTTAAAGCTCAGATGAAAGGTGGCACTGTCACTGCTCATTTAGCCAATTGCATCAGGGCCAATCTTGTCCCAGTGACACACTGGTACACCAGCCCCTCCATTGTGTTGAATGCTATCAAATGTAGAATTAAAGAGGTACCTTTACTCAGGATGTGGAACATAAGGTCATTGTATCATATGTGCAGCCATGCTTGTGTATGCTGTTATATCACAAACTGCACCGTGTTGTTAAAGTGGTTGCACTAGGCTTCCCTCCTGGGTGAGTTTCCACAGAAACTTTGCTGCATGATGCTGTGTTCCCTGGGGAACAGCCACTTCACCTGGTGCTTTAACACACTTACATCAGCCTGCCACTTCTACCCCTCCCAAACCCCTCAGTAAACTGTCACCCTGTAACAACCTGGAGAAACACCAGGATTTAGAATAAAACAAAACTTATTTGAGTGGACTTCCCGGTGATAAACAGTAGGGGCATAGCAAATTGACCCATCTCCACTGGGACTCCTGAAGGGAGTGTTGACTCATTGCTAAGGACTCTGGAGACGTAAAGTTTTATATTTATAGACAGACACACACACACACACACACACACACACACACACACACACACACACACACACACACACACACACACACACACACACCTTCATCTGTCTTCAGTCACCTAGACCTTAGTCTAGACACTTCCGTTCTTTTCTGAGCTAGTCTCACAATTTCACCCATCATTCATGGTTCCCTAATCTTGCCATTTCTATCCCACATTTTCACAGGATCATGACTCTCCTGCACTCGAATCAAACTCTCTTTAAAAGCCTCCCACATATCAAATGTGGATTAAACTTCAAACTGCTACTCCCAATCTACATTCCCCAGCTCCTACCGAATTTTGGTATAGTTGGCCTTCCCCCAATTTAAAACTCTTCCTTGAGGACCACTCTTGTCTTTGCCCATGAGTATTCTAAAACTTATGGAATTTTGATCAGTCTATTCCTAAAGTAATCCCCAGTGAAACTTCAGCCACCTGGCCGGGCTCATTTCCTAACACCAGGTCCAGTTTGGCCCCTTCCTGAGTTGCACTATTTGCATACTGCTCTAGAAAACCCTCCTGGATGCACCTTACAAATTCTGCTCCACCTAGACCTCTAATACTAAGTAAATCCCAGTCAATGTTGGGAAAATTAAAATCTCCTATCACCACCACCATGTTGCTTCTACATCTTTCTCTGATGTCTTTACATATTTGTACCTCTATCTCACACTCACTGTTGGGAGGCCTATAGTTCAGCCCCAACATTGTTACCGCACCCTTCCTATTTCTGCGCTCTGCCCATATTGCCTCACTGCTCGAGTCCTCCATAGTGCCCTACTTCAGCACAGCTGTGATATCCTCTCTGACCAGTAATGGAACTCCTCCACCCCTATTACCTCCCCCTCTACCCTGCCTGACGCATCTATATCTTGGCATATTTAGTTGCCGATCATGCCCTTCCCTCAACCAAGTCTCAGTAATAGCAATAACATCATACTTCCAGGTACTAATCCGAGCCCTAAGTTCATCTGCCTTATCTACAACACTTCTTGCAGTAACAGAAATGCACCTCAGACCACCAGTCCCTCTGCTTTCATCTGCTACTTCCTGCCTACTCTTCCCCTTAGTCACGCTGACTTCAAGATCTGGTTCCTTACAGGCTTTAGTTACTACCCCCCTCCTGTTCACTAACCTCCTCATTTAGTTCCCATCCTCCTGCCACATTAGTTTAAACCCTCCCCAACAGCATTAACAAAAGCACCTTCAAGGACATCAGTTCCAGTTCGGCCAAGGTGTAGACCAATCAATTTGTAATGGTCCCACCTCCCCCAGAACCTGTCCCAATGTCCCAAAAGTCTGAACCCCTCCCTCCTGCACCTCCTCTCAAGCCATGCATTCATCTTGCCTATTCTTTCATTTCTACTCTGACTCGCACATGGCACTGGTAGCAATCCTTAGATTACTACCCCTGAGGTCCTACTTTTTAACTTAGCTCCTAACTCCCTAAATTCTGCTGTAGGACCTCATCCCATTTTTTACCTATATCATTGTGCACCATGACAACTGGCTATTCACCTTCCCCTTTGAGAATATTCTGCAGTCAATCCGAGACTTCCCTGACCTATGCACCTGAGAGGCAACATACCATTCGGAGTCTCATTTTTGACCACAGAACCACCTATCTACTCCTCTTACAATTGAATCCTCTATGACTATAGCCCTTCCACTCTTTTTCCCGCCCTTCTGTACAGCAGAGTCAGCCACGGTGCCATGAACCTGGCTACTGCTGCCTTCCCCTAGTGAGCCATCTCCCCCAGCAGTATCCAAAACGGTATACCTGTTTTGGAGGGAGATGACTGCAGGGGACACCTGCACTGCTTTCCTATTCTTTCTTTGCCTTTTGGTCACCCATTCCCTTTCTTCCTCAGCCATCACACTCTGCTGTGTGACCAACTTGCTAAACATGCTACCTACGACCCCCTCAGCATTGCGGGTGCTCCAAAGTGAGTCCATCCACAGCTCCAGGGCCGTTATGTTGTTTAACAAGAGCTGTAGCAGGACACACTTCCTGCACGTGAAGGAGTCAGGAACATCAGCCATGTCCCTGAGCTGTCACATTGAGCAAGAGGAACAAGAGATATCCTGCCATTTTTAATTTTAAGCTTAAATTAGTTTTAACTTAGATAAATGAAAAAGGAAAGAAAAGAAAAGCCTCTGTCCAAATATATCAGTTCATTCACCTTCCCAGAGTCTAAATCGACCGCTCCCACTCAGCTCCTTGCTCTCCCCTCTCCTGCTGCTACTGAAAATGGAGGATGCTGACTCTTGAGGTAAATCCTTTTAAGAGGGAAATTTACCTTCCCGGCAGCCCCCTGGCCCTCACTGGGATGAGCTGGTGGTGGTGAGCTGCCTTCTTGAACCACTGCAGAGCATGTGCTGTAAGTAGACCCACAATGCCCTTAAGGAGGGAATTTCAGAATCCCAGCAAAATGAAGGAACGGTGATCTACTTCCATGACAGGATGGTGAGTGGCTCAGAGGGGAACATGCAGAGGGGTGGTGTTTCCATTTATCTACTGCCCTTGTCCTTCTAGATGGAAGCTGTCATGGATTTGAAAGGATTCACCTTTCAAATTCACTAAGGATTCTTGGTGAATTTCCTTAGTCAGTACCTTTCAATGAACTCCTGCAGATATTTCTGTAAACCCGGCAGTGAATTTGACTTCTTGGCAAGGAAATCTGAGCCCCAGGGTGACTATTCTAGGCATGGGAATGGTTTTAGGGGGATGACAACGGTGATGGTTGCGGCTGTGAGTAGTGATCCAGCTGGCCTGTAACTACAGCAGCAGAACCCTTGACCCCTGAATTCCTGCCAGTGAACGAGAAGCTCTGATTCAAAAACAGAAATTGCTGTAAAAGCTCAACAGGTCTGGCAGCATCTGTGGAGAGAAAATCAGAGAATTTTAGATCCAGTGACCCTTCCTCAGTGATCCTCCCCACTATCACAGTTGACAGGGCCCTCAACCGGGCCCATCCCATCTCTGGCACTTCAGCCTCACGTCCTCTCTTCCCTCCCCCTTGTTCTCACCTACCATCCCAACAATACCCATATCCAGAGGAACATTAGCCACAATTTCCAGCCACCACCAGACATAAGTTCCTCTCCCCTCCCCTGTCAGCCTTCTGCAGGTATCATTTTCACTCCTTCACTCCTAACAGCTACCCTTTCCGGCACCACCACCCCCACCGCCCACACAACCCCATGTTACCTTCCCCTGCAACTGCAGGAGGTGTAACATCTGCCATTTTACCTCCCTCTCTCCTCAGGATCCAAGGGCCCAAACACACCTTCCAGATGAAGCAGTGTTTTGCCTGCACTTCACCCCATCTAGTCTACTGCATCTGCTGTTCACAATATGGTCTCTTCTACATTGGGGAAGTGAAGCATAGACTGGGTGACCGCTTTGCGAAACAACTACATTCTATTTGCAAAAAGACCTTGAGCTTCCAGTTGCCTGCCACTCCAACACACCACACTGTTCCCTGGTCAACATCTCTGTCTCAGGCCTGCTACAGTTCTCCAGGGAAGCTCATTGCAAGCTGGAACAACAGCATTTTATTTTCCACTTGGAACATTACAGCCTTCTGGACTCAATGAGCATGTTCCTCCATTCAATAAGATCAGGGCAGATCTGATTTTAACCTCAATTCTACATTGCTGCATTCACCTTGATTATCGTTTATCCCCTTGGTAATCCACCTCTGCCTTAAAGATATTCAAAGATTCTGCATCCACTGCTTTTGGAGGAAGGGAATTCCAAAAGTTCACAATCCCTTGAGAGAAAAAAATATTTCCTCACCGCTGTTTTAAATGACTGACCCTTTATGTTTAAATGATGAACCCTAGTTTCAGATTCTTCCACAAGAGGAACCACCATTTCCACACCCAGCTGGTCATGTCCACTCAGGATTTTACATGCTTCAATTAAGTCAACTTTGACTCTTCTAAACTCTAAATTAACTGATGGGATTCCAGCTTAGGTAACGGCAATGGATTGCAAATATAGAGTTGTAGAGTCACACAGCACGGAAACACACCTTTTGGTCCAATCAGCCCATGCCGATCATAATCCCAAACTGAACTAGCCCTGTATCCCTCTAAATATGTCCTAAGCATGTACTTGTCTAAATGTCTTTTAAACAATATAACTGTACTCACTTTCTCTGGAAATTCATTCCACACACAAAACACTCGCTATGTAAAATAATTTACCCCTCATGTCCTTTTTAAATCTTTTTCCTCTCACCTTAAAAACATACACCCTTGCTCTGAAATCCCCCAACCTAGGGAAAAGACACCTGCTATTTACTTTAGTTATTCCCTTCATGATTTTATAAGCCTCTATGAGGTCACCCCCAAAGCCTCCTACACTCCAATGGTAAAATTCCCAGCCTACCCAGCCTATTCAGCCTTTCCTTATAACTCAAACCCTCCATTCCCAGCAACATCCTGGTGAGTCATTTCTGAACCCTCTCCAGCTTAATAATGACCTTCCTACAACAGGATGACCAGAAATGGACAGAGTACTCCAGAAGAGGCCTCACTAACATCCTCAACATAACGTACTAACTGCTAACCTCAAAGGTCCGAGCAATGAAGGCAAAAGTGCTGAATACTTTCTTTGCCATCTACATCTGTGCCAGTCATTCTCTTAGCTGATTGCCAAAAAAATGTTTTTCATTCTATTACAACTTGGTAGCAACATAGTTCAGTTCATCTGATGTAACTCCAGTTATTTTTACCAGAAGAATATTAAAAATAAATGACCCAAATGGAAGAACATTTGTGATCAGAACAGTGGGTCAGACACCTCCAAGTTATTGCCAATCTGAGTTAGACAAGCAGGCAAGTTAAATGGGCTGATGGGACAACTCCTGTGCCTATGTTTCTGTGGACAAATGCTGTCCATTTGTTCAACACAGGCAGATCAGAATTCAGTAGTTTTCCACCACTGCTTTCTTACTGAATTCTTCATCACCACCCAGACTGTGGCCACCAGCAACTCAACAGGACAACTAAGTGAGCTCAGTAAACTCAATCACCCACACCTTAAAGACGTCCACTTCAAAACAGAAAACAGAGACCCTTTTTACAGGTCTCATTGAAACAGCCTTTGGAAATGAATGCCAATGTTGGGTTTACAATGGAGCCACATTATTACATGGCCCTGCAAACTCAAATATTTAATATAATATCAACAAAATCCCTGCAGTGTGGAAGCATGACATTTGGCCCTTGAGTCCACACTAACCTCCAAACAGCATCCCCACCCAGACTCACTCCTCTGCCCTATCCCTGTAACCCTGCATTGCCCATGGCTAATCCATCTGGTCTGCACATCCCTGGACACTATGAGCAATTTAGCATGACCCGCACATCTTTGGACTTAAATGAAAACCACTTACACAAAATTCAGTATCTGACACTTGTTATGTTGAAATAAGACAAAACCTTTTTTTTGGCATAATGCCAAACATTTGACTGTGGCGTGACTTTATGGTTAGTATTTATTTATTAGCAAAGAAGCCAGCTTTGAGCATGAACTGATTTACTTGATTTACTTATTGTCACGTGTATCTTGCAGCAAAAAAAAGTGAAAAGTGTTGCATATTGTTTCCACTGTCTGGCATCATGAAATGTTTAGGACTTATCATTGATGTTAAGGGACTATACAAGTCACTTTCAAAAATAACTGAGCACCAGTGCCTAAAAATGTATATCAACAACGATCATTTTTGACTTGTTAGTATGGCGGGTTTGGCCTAAATCTCGCAACCATCCTCAGGGCACTCCACAATTTATTATTTCAAAACCAGGTGGGAAATGGGAAAATCAGTGTGAAAGAGCCTTTGCACAAATCAAAGATTTGATTTCATTCATTTATTGTCATGTAGATCCTGTTACAAAATGCAGTGAAAAATGTTGTATGGTGTCATCACTCTCTAGCACTGTCTTAAACACAGAAAAATAAAGCAAAACATAGAATATGAAGGCAGAAAAATGAAGAAATAAAGAAAATGTGTTCAATTTTGCAGTCATTCTGGTTAAGTGCTCTGTTATGGTCTATGGGCTTGGTGGTCAGGCATGAATCCCTTTGCTGTGCCACTGCAGAACGAAAGTAGCTGCTCTTTAGTGGCCTCATCACTATGAGTCCTCGCTGAACCTCACCACCACAGGCACCACTGATGCCGCCAGGTATCACACTGGTTCAAACTTGACTCCACTGTTGCCATAAGTCTACTTTGGGCCCACCTCAGTAATACAGTTGCTGCCGATGGGTCTCATACTGTGCCCAAACTCCCCTCTGCTGCAGCCGCTGGACACAGATGCTGCCAGGAACCCAAACTCCTCTGCGCCTCAAGTCAGCACCCGGACCGCCTCGACAGCCAAAAGCTGAAGTCTCTGATGCGGGACCTGAACTTTGCTACAATCAGTTGTATCTCCCAGGAGAGCGGTAAAACTGGGTACAGGAGAAGGGATTTTGGAGAAATATTATACACCACAATTTAATAAAGGGATGGCTGCAGGTAACTTGAGGACAGCAATGCTGGATGGTGATAGAATGCTGCTGTCAGAAACAAAAGAGCTGAAAATGGTCAGAGGCTATTTGTGAGAATGAGCAATTAGCAGAACACAGAAATCAATCAAGCCCAGTCACACATAATTGGCCACAGAAAGATTCCGAATCCATTCACTAAAAGGCGTTGGCATCATCCAGAGAGCTTGAAGCAGATTACTCGTAATTACTAAAGCTTTAGCAAATGAATGCTTCCTGCACTTATGTTCTCAAAAGAATAATCCTTTCTGCTCTGATTTCCTCCCTTGCTCCTTGGTATTGTAGGTGGCGGTTATACTGAGGTATATGTTCCCTGGGCAGTAAGACTAATTCTCTGAGATTTTAGTACGAGGTCACAGCTGGAATTTTGTGTTTGTTAGTTCCAGTCGTCACAGGAAATACATAACTCCTCCAGAGAATCATAGAATCCCTACAGTGTGGAAGCAGGCCACTTGGCCCATTGATCTCGCACCGACCCTCTGAAGAGCATCCAACCCATAACTCTGTATTAACCATGGCTAACCCACCTCATTGGACACTATGGGGTAATTTAGCATGGTCAATCCATCTGAGCTGTGCATCTTTTGGATTGTGGGAGGAAACCAGAGCATCCAGAGGAAACCCATGCATCCACAGGGAGAACATGCAAACTCCACACAGTCACCTGAGCATGGAGTCAAACCTGGGTGCCAGGTGATGTGAGGCAGCAGCACTAACAATTGAGCCACCATGCCGCCCTGAATACGAAGGAGTTTTATAAGAACATTGCCAAGACTCAAAACTTGCATCTAAGAAGAAAGTTTAGATAGGCGAGGTTGCTTTCTTCAGAACAGCAGAGGAGGCTGAGGGGTGACTCAACTGAGGTGAACAGAGCAATGAGGGACTTGGATATTGAGGACAGGCAAGACCGTGTTTTCCGCATGCAGAGAGGTCAATTGCCAGGAGATGCAGGTTTAAGATGATGATCCTAGGATCTGCCCTGGTCCACCCACGCTGATGTGACAGTCAAGAAAACACAACAATGCCTCTACTTCCTCAGGGTGCTAAGAAAATTTAGCATGTCTGTGAAAACGCTTACCAATTTTTATAAATGTGCCATGGAAAGGATTCTATCCAGATGCATCACAGTTTGGCATGGTAACTAGGATTGTAAGAAGCTGCAGAGAGTTGAGAACACAGCCCAGTCCATCAGACAAGCCAACCTTCCATCCATTGACTCTGTCTACACTTCTCCCTGCCTCAGGAAGGCAGCCAACATTATCAAAGACCCCTCCTACCCCTGTTATAATCTCTTCCGTCAGGCAGAATGTACAAAAACTTAAACACAAGAACCAACAGATTCAAGAACAGTTTATTCCCTGCT
This sequence comes from Hemiscyllium ocellatum, assembly GCF_020745735.1. NCBI lineage: Eukaryota > Metazoa > Chordata > Chondrichthyes > Orectolobiformes > Hemiscylliidae > Hemiscyllium > Hemiscyllium ocellatum. The sequence continues at coordinate 26,481,606 of NC_083408.1, read as the reverse complement.
GCTATTAGACTTCTGAATGGACCTCTCAAATTTTAAATTTAGTGTTGATCTCACGGTCTGTGCACCTTTTCTGCAGCTGCAACATAGTATTCTTCACTCTGCTCTATTACCCTAATGCACTTATACCCTAATGTAAGATCTGTCTGTGCTGCACACGAAACAAAAACTTTTCACTGTACCGAGGTATATGTGACAGTAATAAATCAAATCAAATTTAAAATTCAGACCATATGGAACTGCGAATGGAGTTTGTGGGGGCCCAGCAATGTTGATACATGTAATGGTAAGTTCCTAGGGAGTGTTGCTGAACAAAGAGACCTTGGAGTGCAGGTTCATAGCTCCTTGAAAGTGGAGTCGCAGGTAGATAGGATAGTGAAGAAGGTGCTTGGTCTGCTTTCCTTTATTGATCGGAGTATTGAGTACAGGAGTTGGGAGGTCATGTTGCGACTGAACAGAGACATTGGTTAGGCCACTGTTGGAACGCTGTGTGCAATTCTGGTCTCCTTCCTATTGGAAAAACGTTGTGAAACTTGAAAGGGTTCAGAAAAGATTTACAAGGATGTTGCCAGGATTGGAGGATTTGAGCGATAGGAAAAGGTTGAAGAGGCTAGGGCTGTTTTCCCTGGAGCATTGGAGGCTGAGGCGGGGTGACCTTATAGAGGTTTGTAAAATCATAAGGGGCATGGATCGGATAAATAGACAAAGTCTTTTCCCTGGGGTGGGGGGGATCCAGAACTAGAGGGCATAGATTTAGGGTGAGAGGGGAAAGATATAAAAGAGACCTAAAGGGCAACTTTTCCACGCGTGTGTGGAATGAGCTGCCAGAGGATGTGATGGAGGTAAAAACAATGACTGCAGATGCTGGAAACCAGATTCTGGATCAGTGGTGCTGGAAGAGCACAGCAGTTCAGGCAGCATCCAAGGAGCAGCGAAATTGACGTTTCGGGCAAAAGTCCTTCATCAGGAATAAAGGCAGAGAGCCTGAAGCATGGAGAGATAAGCTAGAGGAGGGTGGGGGTGGGGAGAAAGTAGCATAGAGTACAATGGGTGAGTGGGGGAGGGGATGAAGGTGATAGGTCAGGGAGGAGAGGGTGGAGAGGACAGGTGGAAAAGGAGATAGGCAGGTAGGACAAGTCCGGACAAGTCATGGGGACAGTGCTGAGCTGAAAGTTTGGAACTAGGGTGAGGTGGGGGAAGGGGAAATGAGGAAGCTGTTGAAGTCTACATTGATGCCCTGGGGTTGAAGTATTCTGAGGCAGAAGATGAGGCGTTCTTCCTCCAGAGGTCTGGTGGTGAGAAAGCGGCGGTGAAGGAGGCCCAGGATCTCCATGTCCTCGGCAGAGTGGGAGAGGGAATTGAAATGTTGGGCCACGGGGCAGTGTGGTTGCGTTGTGCGGGTGTCCTGGAGATGTTCCCTAAAGCGCTGTGCTAGGAGGTGCCCAGTCTCCCCAATGTAGAGGAGACCGCATCAGGAGCAATGGATACAATAAATGATATTAGTGGATGTGCAGGTAAAACATTGAGGGATGTGGAAGGCTCCTTTAGGGCCTTGGATAGAGGTGAGGGAGGAGTTGTGGGCACAGATTTTACAGTTCCTGCTGTGGCAGGGGAAAGTGCCAGGATGGGAGGGTGGGTTGTAGGGGGACGTAGATCTGACCAGGTAGTCACGGAGGGAACGGTCTTTGCGGAAGGCGGAAAGGGGTGGGAGGGTGGAGTCTTTTTGGAGGTAGCGGAAATGTCGACAGATGATTTGGTTTATGCGAAGGTTGGTAGGGTGGAAGGTGATCACCAGGGGCGTTCTGTCCTTGTTACGTTGGAGGGGTGGGGTCTGAGGGCGGAGATGCAGGATGTGGATGAGATGCGTTGGAGGGCATCTTTAACCATATGGGAAGGGAAATTGCGGTCTCTAAAGAAGGAGGCCATCAGGTGTGTTCTTTGGTGGAACTGGTCCTCCTGGGAGCTGATATGGCAGAGGCGGAGGAATTGGGAATACGGGATGGCATTTTTGCAAGAGATAGGGTGGGAAGAGGTGTAATCCAGGTGGCTGTGGGAGCCGGTGGGTTTGTAAAAAATGTCAGTGTCAAGTCGGTCGTCATTAATGGAGATGGAGAGGTCCAGGAAGGGGAGGGAGGTGTCAGAGATGGTCCAGGTAAATTTAAGGTCAGGGTGGAATATGTTGGTGAAGTTGATGAATTTCTTAACCTCCTCGCAGGAGCACGAGGTGGCGCCAATGCAGTCATCAGTGTAGCGGAGGAAGAGGTGGGGAGTGGTGCCGGTGTAATTACAGAAGATCAACTGTTCTACGTAGCCAACAAAGAGACAGGCATAGCTGGGGCCCATACGTGTGCCCATGGCAACCCCTTTGGTCTGGAGGAAGTGGGAGGATTCAAAGGAGAAATTGTTAAGGGTGAGGCCCAGTTCGGCCAAACGAATGAGAGTGTTGGTGATGTGATGGGGGATGGTACGATTGCAACATTTAAGAGGCATTTGGATGGGTATATGAATAGGAAGGGTTTGGAGGAATATGGGCCGGGTGCTGGCACGTGGGACTAGATTGGGTTGGGATATTTGGTCGGCATGGACAAGTTTGACCGAAGGGTCTGATTCTGTGCCGTACATCTCTATGACTCTATGACTCTTACTAGCCCTCGTGTATAGCTTGCTCACCATTCAGTAAGATCACGACTGATCTGACTGTAACCTCAAATCCACACTCCCACCCAGGTAACTTTCACCCTCTTGTTAACATTCACTTCTGCCTTAAAAATCTGCAAGGATTTATTTGGAAGCGACAGCTGAAATTTATTTCCCATTCCTTCCTCCAAATTGTTCAAAGCTTTGGGACGATTAGATGAAATAAACAACAGTGTGGGAAATGGGGATTGCACTGGATGTGGTGGTCAACCCAACTCCCATTCTAGGGGCTGTGTGACAAACAGACGAGAATGTTTTCAGTGTTTGTGTCTCTCAAACTGTAGTCATCATCTAATTCTCCAAACCTGAAGTTTGAACTGACTACATGCAGCACATACATAGAAATAGGAACAGCAATAGACCATTCAGCCCCTTGGGCCTGCTCCGCCATTCATGGCTGATCTGACACTGCCCTTGGCCACTTTCCTGCCCTTTCCCTGTAACCCTTGAATCCCCGTCTGATCAAGAATCGATCTATCTCAGCCTCAAATGTACAAAATATACACACAAGGGGTTTCAAAGACTCACTCTTCCTCATCTTAGTCTTAAACTGGTGTCCCTTTTTTTTGAGACTACACCCTCTGGTCCTAGACTGTCCCAAGAGAGGAAACATCCTCTCATCATTGATCCTGTCAAGCCCCTTTAGAAACCTATATGCTTCAATGAAATCACCGCTTGTCCTTCTAAACTCCAGTGAGTAGAATCCCAACCTGTTCAATCTCTGTTCATAAAACATTTCCTCCAAACCGGCAATAATTCTAGTGAACCCTCTCTCAACTGCCACCAATGAAATCCTCCTCCACACTGATCTGTGGCATGTCTCTCCCCAATTCTCCAGCCCCACAATTCTCCAGGATCTCTGACCCCCCTTCGGTCTCTCCGACTTAGTTGCCCCACCGTTGGGCAGCCTTGTCAAACATTGTTCAATCCCACCCCATAAGATAGTGCCACAGGATGTTATATAAATGTAAATATATATAAACATAGCCCGTTGTTATTGTTGTGATGAGCTGGCACAATCCTTCCATCGGTATTCAAACGCCAGTCTCATTTTCAGAATTGGAGCAGTCTCTGATGATTACCAAAGTAATACAAGGCTTTTTTCCCTCCACATTCAATTTTATTGCATTTTTCCTTCAAACAGACAAGGTGAGGAGGGCAGGTTTTTGAAACAAAACACATGCCGATGCCTGGGCAAGTTGGGTTTAAGTGTGCGAAGTTTGGGATCGTTCCTGTATACGTGAACAAGGTAGAAATACTGTACAGTTTAATGAAGATGTAAAGGTAACATTTCCTGCTGGGGGAACTGCTGGATGACATAAAGTCCAATGCATCTGGGGATATAAATGAGCTGTGTTGGAGCAGGTGGAGGAGCTTACATTAGTGCACGTCAGTTCTGACAGAGTGTACTCCCTTGAGCTTGGTATGTGGGGTGTATCAGGTGATCAGAGTGGTTTCTATGGGGATGGTTGAGTCATGTCACATATTTACATCCTCTCATCTAAAACCAAGCATGTCAGCACAGTGGCTCAGTGGTTAGTATTGTTGCCTCACATCATCAAGGACCCAGGTTCACTTCCAGCCTTGGGTAACTATCTGTGTGGAGTTTGCAAATTCTCCCTGTGCCTGTGGGTTTCCTCCCACAGTCCAAAGATGTGCAAGTTAGGTGGATTGGTCATGCTAAATTGCCCCAAAGTGTCCAGGAATGTATAGGCTAGGTGGATTAGTCATACAAAATTCAGATTTATGGGAATAGGGTGGGATGCTGGTGGATGTGGACTTGATGGGCCAAATGGCCTGATTACACACAGTAGAGAATTCTGTAAAGAATCTGTCATTTTCATGTACGAGTAGCATCATCTTTCCTGTGGTTAGTCAGTTTTGAATGTATTACTTTTCCAAACCTGGATTGGTAGATCAGGTACATGAAGTCAAAGTAGATCTGATCTTGAGCAGAGATGTACAGGAGCATTACAGTCCATAGGCTGTCCCAGTGAAGGTGGGGTTTGTTACAAAGTCAAGCTATCCAGAATGAGCAAGTTTCACTGATGTTCATCAAATTGGAACTGGAATTAAAGTGGTCCAAGACAGAAATGGTGTAAGACGAACTTTATGACATTGCATTTATGACCAATGCCAAACATAAAACAAATGACAACCAAAGCTTTCCAAGTGTAGAAAGTGATTGAGGAACAAGAACCAAGGAGAGGACTGTTTCCGAACATTGGACATTTTTTGACAGCCTCCAAGTCCAGGATAGGGATACTAACACTGAGCCACAAGAAATTCTTTGTGGGGGAAATTAAAAAAAAATGCAACCTATTTTTCTAATTAATCTGTTAGAGATATTTTTGTTTAGATTAGATTACTTACAGTGTGGAAACAGGCCCTTCAGCCAAACAAGTCCACACTGAAGCGTAACCCACCCAGACCCATTCTCCTACATTTACCCCTTCATCTAACACTACGGGCAATTTAGCATGGCCAATTCACCTAACCTGCACATCTTTGGATTGTGGGAGGAAACCGGAGCACCCGGAGGAAACCCAGGCAGACACGGGGAGAATGTGCAAACTCCACACAGAGAGTCAGCTAGAGGCGGTAATTGAACCCAGGTCTCTGGCACTGCGAGGCAGCAGTGCTAACCACTGTGCCATCGTGCCGCCCACATCCTTTATACAATACATACAATACAGCAAATGTCTGTAACCTCACCGGGTGGGACAAAAAGTTATAACTGAATAGACCTCCCCCCCCACCAAACTCTGGGCTTGCTGGGGGAATAAAATGACAGTCCCTCCCACCAGGAACAGGTAGGTTCTCTGAAGTTAATGACTGGGATTTCTCAGGGAGTACTGCTGCTGCCTCACACACACAGAGACAGAGACAGACACACACACACACACACAGACAGACTGAGACAGACAGACAGACACAGATACAGACACAGTGGTGTTTTCTTGTGGGGCAATTCAGCTGTGCTGAAAGATGAACAAAGAGGATGCACTCAAAATTACCTGCAGTGCCCTCCCTCCATCTCTCTCGCCCCAAACAGTTCGCTGATACCAGGTTGGGCCCTGCGACTGGTAGCATGATGTGAACAATTGACAGGTCGGACTCTTCCTCAGTGACGTGGGTCTCAGCTCATTCCGAAATCATGTCCACCCCAGCGGCGCCACCTCCCTTTGTTTCCAACCCACCCCAACCCTACAGAAGGCGGTGGGAGTCCTTAGCCACGAGTCCCAGGGTGATCTGGGAAACGGTGCCCGTCCATGAGTGGGCAGGTGCTGCTGCTCTCCGGTGGGATCCTAGGCACAGCCAGTCTGGGGGAAAGGTACAAACCCAGATGCTACAGTGGTGGGGGGAGGGGGGTGGGTGTGTGTGTGTGGATTTTTGTTTCAACAAAATTTTTTTTTATGTTAAGTATTTTCCCACTGAAACAAATCCATTGGCACCAACCATTAGCGTGACAAATTCACCTAGCTTGCACAGTTTTGGATTGTGGGAGGAAACCGGAGCACTCGGAGGAAACCCACGCAGACACGGGGAGAATGTGCAAACTCCACAGAGTCAGTCGCCTGAGGTGGGAATTGAACCCAGGTCTCTGTGGTTCAATCACTGTGCCACCATGCCACCCACGTTATTACACATTTATGGAGCAGGTAGGATTTGAACCCTCCAGGCCTCCAGGTCTAAGGCTTAGGGACTAACACTGCAGCACAAGAAGGCCTCTGTGAAAACAAAAACCTTTTTCTATCGATTCCACCCCTGACACAATGGTCATAATCAGCAGTTGACTATAGTCAGCAATTCACCTGAGCAATTCCCCATAGAAATTCTCTTTGTCAGTGCTCTTGCTTACACTGTAGCTTCATAAATAACAACAGTAGGTTGAACTGTGCCAGGAACTACTCATGCTACTCTCCAAAACAGCGTCACATGATGATTTAAGATTCAGCTCAGAGGGTTGTTGAGGCTCCAGTTCATGGTTCACGAGGAAGGCAGGTACCTCAGCAGTGAAACACAACCATGGTTGCACTGGAGCATCAGCTGCAAATGTGTTGCTGGTCAAAGCACAGCAGGCCAGGCAGCATCTCAGGAATAGAGAATTCGACGTTTCGAGCATAAGCACTGGAGCATCACCCTAAATGGTCTGTGCAGTGGAGTTAGAATGCACAAGCCACTGTCTGAGAAGTGACAGTGTGCCTCTGAATGCTGGCTAGCACCTAACTAGCACATTCAGTACAATCAAGAGAATAGGCACTCTTGCATGGTGCTATATTGGGGGAGGACAAGAGTTGAATTGATATACTTCCTGCATTTAGATTAGATGTTTTAGATTACCTACAGTGTGGAAACAGGCCCTTCAGCCCAACAAGTCTACACCAACCCTCCGAAGAGTAACCCACCCAGACCCATTTCCCTCTGCACATCATTGGATTGTGGGAGGAAACCGGAGCACCTGGAGGAAACCCACGCAGACATGGGGAGAATGTGCAAACTCCCCTCAGACAGTCACCCAAGGCTGGAATCGAACCTGGGTCCCTGGCACTGTGAAGCAGCAGTGCTAACCACTGAGCCATCATGCCACCCCCATTGTGACTATTTACATACAGTTTGTAGAAACCTGGGAAAAACTTTCACATGAATAGAGCGTTAAAAGAAATCTGGCACTAATGAACTTCAGAGACAAGAAGTGCCAACGCACTTGACCTTCTTTGAATAGTGGAACTTTATGTTATGTTGAAGGGGCTATGTAAATTCAGTACACCATAGCTGTGACAAAATGCAACCTGAAGTCATCCCTGATGCTCAGTAACTTTCTCAATATTAGCCAGGCCATTGGGTCTGTAGGGCAGGACATGCAGTGAATGTGGAAACATTATTCGCCTTGGCACACCTTCAGGGATCGACAAGATCAGTTTCTGTTAATCAATAGCTGTAGTTTTGTTACAGTGGTCCATCAGGAACTGTCTAACTGTTCTTGTTAATTAGTGCTGATTAAGTGTTAATGTTATTCAAAGACAAATACAGTGTGCTAGGCTAAAGCTCTGGGATCATATTGCCAAATCCAACCACAGCAACTGAGGAAATTTGAATTTGATTGATAAATCTGGATTGTAAGATTGGTGTCAGTAAAAGACCACAAGACCATAAGATATAGGAGCAGAATTAGGCCATTCAGCCCATCATGTCTGCTCATGGCTGATAAGTTTCTCAACTGCTGAAAATGTGTTGCTGGTTAAAGCACAGCAGGTCAAGCAGCATCCAAGGAACAGGAAATTCGACGTTTCGGGCCAGAGCCCTTCATCAGGAATGAGGAGAGGGTGCCAGGCAGGCTAAGATAAAAGGTAGGGAGGAGGGACTGGGGGGAGGGGCGATGGAGATGTGATAGGTGGAAGGAGATCAAGGTGAGGGTGATAGGCCAGAGTGGGGTGGGGGCGGAGAGGTCAGGAAGAGGATTGCAGGTTAGGAGGGCAATGCTGAGTTCAAGGGAATCGACTGAGACAAGGTGGGGGGAGGGGAAATGAGGAAACTGGAGAAATCTGAGTTCATCCCTTGTGGTTGGAGGGTTCCCAGGCGGAAGATGAGGCACTCTTCCTCCAACCGTCGTGTTGTTATGTTCTGGCGATGGGGAAGTCCAAGGACCTGCATGTCTTCGGTGGAGTGGGAGGAAGAGTTAAAGTGTTGAGTCACGGGGTGGTTGGGTTGGTTGGTCCGGGCGTCCCAGAGGTGTTCCCTGAAGCGTTCTGCAAGCGTTCTCCCCAATATAGAGGAGGCCACATCGGGTGCAGCGGATGCAATAGATGATGTGTGTGGAGGTGCAGGTGAATTTGTGGCAGATATGGAAGGATCCCTTGGGGCCTTGGAGAGAAGTAAGGGAGAAGGTGTGGGCGCAAGTTTTGCATTTCCTGCGGTTGCAGGGGAAGGTGCCGGGAGTGGAGGTGGGGTTGGTGGGGGGTGTGGACCTGACGAGGGAGTCACGAAGGGAGTGGTCTTTGCGGAACGCTGATAGGGGAGGGGAGGGAAATATATCCCTGGTGGTGGGGTCCGTTTGGAGGTGGCGGAAATGACGGCGGATGATACGCTGTATACGGAGGTTGGTGGGGTGGTAGGTGAGAACCAGTGGGGTTCTGTCTTGGTGGCGGTTGGAGGGGCGGGGCTCAAGGGCGGAGGAGTGGGAAGTGGAGGAGATGCGGTGGAGGGCATCGTCGATCACGTCTGGGGGGAATCCGCGGTCCTTGAAGAAGGAGGCCATCTGGGCTGTACGGTATTGGAACTGGTCCTCCTGGGAGCAGATGCGGCGGAGACGAAGGAATTGGGAATATGGGATGGAGTTTTTACAGGGGGCAGGGTGGGAGAAGGTGTAGTCCAGGTAGCTGTGGGAGTCAGTCAGTTTATAGTAGATGTCTGTGTTGAGTCGGTCGCCCGAGATAGAAATGGAAAGGTCTAGGAAGGGGAGGGAGGAGTCTGAGACAGTCCAGGTGAATTTCAGGTCGGGATGGAAGGTGTTAGTAAAGTTGATGAACTGTTCAACCTCCTCGTGGGAGCACGAGGCAGCGCCGATACAGTCATCGATGTAGCGGAGGAAATGGTGGGGGGTGGTGCCAGTGTAGTTGCGGAGGATGGACTGTTCCACATATCCTACAAAGAGACAGGCATAGCTGGGACCCATGCAGGTGCCCATGGCAACTCCTTTGGTTTGGAGGAAGTGGGAGGATTGGAAAGAGAAGTTATTCAGCAGATGCGGCAGAGACGAAGGAATTGGGAATATCCTGCTTTCTCCCCATATACCTTAATCCCCTTGATACTCAAGAACCTATCCATCTCAGTCTTAAGTATACTCAATCACCCGGCCTCCACAGCCTCTGTTGCAATGAATTCCATTGATTCACTACTCTCTGGCTGAAGAAGTTTCTCCATATCTCTGTTCTAATAGGCTTTCTCTTTAATCTAAGGCTATGCCCTCTCCTACCAATGGAAACATCTTCCCAACATCCACATTATCCAGGCCATTCAGTATTCTATATGTTTCAATTAGATCTCCATTCATCCTTCTACACTCCATTGAGGACAGACTCAGAGTCTTCAAACATTCCTCATATGTTAAGCTTTACACTTCTGGGACCATTCTTGTGAATCTCCTCTGAACACGCTCCAGGACCAGTACATCTTGCCTGAGATACAGGGCCCAAAACTGTGTACATTACTCCATGGTGACCATGGGTGGATTGTAATAAAATCCTACCTGGTACATTAATGTCCATTAGGGAAGGATATCTGCCCTCCTTTACACATATGGTACCTATATATGACTCCAGATCTACAGCAATGTGGTTGGCATTTAACTGCCCTCTGAAATGCCCCAGCATGGCACTCAGTTCAAGGGCAATTAGGATTGAATAACAAATGTTGGCCATGACCATATCTCATGAAGGAATAAATTTATAAAACTCTAAAGATTAACCAGTGTTTGGAAGGTTTGTCTGGAAATCTGAAATAAAAACAGTAAGTACTGGAGAAACTCAACTGGTCTGGCAGCATCTGTGGAGAGAGAAATGAAGTCTGTGAGTCTAATAATGACTCTGCTTTAGACCTGAAGGGAACTGGAAAGTGGTGTTTTTTATATGTTGTTGACAAATGAGGAGGAGGAGCGAGTGGAACAGATTGTGAGGGTGCCCAGAACAAAAGACTAAGGAAGTACTAATAGGTGGTAAAGAAGTTATAGACATGTAAAATAGGTGTTAAGAACAGGTGAGAACAGAGAAAATTGTTTGTTTGAAGTTGCTCTGCCATTCTGTGGCTCATCTGACAGTGTTTCGAATTCCACATTCACATCTGTCCCTGAATGCATTGTGGCATTTAGAACAGGAGTTTCTCAATTGTGTTCAGAAACATTTGAAAACTGCCAATTTGAGATGGAAAAGAAAAGCAATTTTTAAACATGGGTACAGATTATGAAGTGGCCTTCGAGAAATCTTAGATTTAAATCTCCCGAATGACTTCCACTTTCTGTGATATTTGTAACCTCTTTGCCTCTTCAGATTGATAGGCCGCATGCCATCTTTGGCTAAAGAAGAGGTACAAGAATCTGTCCCCAACCTTTCGCTCACTCTACTATTTAACTGAAACCAGTCACAAGGCTGAGTGAACCATTCTTAGAATCACAATTACTAGGGCACAGAAAGAGGCCATTTGTCCCATCATATGTGCACCAGTTCTATGAATCTGTGCCAATCGCCTGTCTTTTCCCCATATCCTGCACATGATTTCTACCTCAATAATCACTCTGTGTCTTCTTAAATGCCCATGCCACATCTCCAGGCAATGAATTCCAAACTCTAACAGCATGCTTTGTGAAAAGATTTTTCTCACATCATCCTTGCTTGAGTTGCACATCACTTTAAATCTATGCCCCTCTCAATCATTTATTTTTATGACTTTTTCCCTATCCAGCATTTGTAAATCTCTATCAAATTTTAATTAAACCTGCGCCCTGAATTCTGATAGCAGCTCTTGAATAACTGTTTTGTAGGGTCTTAATAGATTGTTTAGCTCCCTCCTTAAAACCAGAAGCAAGGGAGTTATTCTGAGAGAAGTGGTGAAACAAGTAAGGTGTGAAATAAAAATGAGAACAATTTGAGAATGAACCAAAATTCATACATTCTAAAGTTGAACATTGATTAACCAGATTAGATCATTTGGAAGTGTTTAAAAGTTAGATGTACATTATGCTATGTCCTAGAGAAATATCAAGGTGACTTACAGTCTGCTGTAGACCCATTAATTAGTTTGAGTAAACAGGTCAGGAAAATTACCTTTGGCTCTGCATGAAATTAACTTCGGGGATCAGCCACCTACAAGAAGCATCCTTACAGACTCAACTCAGAGAATTTATTCCAAGTGAAAGAAGAGATCAAGTTCATGATGGAAAATGACATAATGGAACCAAGTTCCAGCATCTGGATCTCACCAACTGTAATGGTACCGAAACTGTATGACTCAGAACGTTTATGTATAGCTTATTGGAAAGTCAATGGGACAACAATGACAGATTCATATTTAGAGATTTTATTTTATCAAAAGGAGTATCATCAAGTTGCAATGATCCATGCAACCACAGACATTTCACATTTTATAAAGTTTTGGATGGATTTTATCAACGTAAGGTCATGCATTTGGAATGAAAAATACAGTACTGACTTTCCAACAATGAATAAACAAGGTCATTGAAGTATTATGCTAATATGATCTTATGTACTGGTGGTCTTCAGTCAGTGTTGGAAAGAACAGTAAACATGATTACAAATTACATTTTGACACTCACAGGTATATACACACACTGTACACTCACAGATATAGACCCACAGATACACACACACTGTACACCCACAGATGTACAGACACAGATATGCATACACTGCACACCCTCAGGTAATTACACTATATACTCACAGATTTATACACACACTGTACTTACAGATTTATACATACTGTATACTCACAAATATATACACACACACTGTGCACCCATTGGTATATACACACGCTGTACACTCTACACCCTAGATATGTACACCCACACTTACACCTACAGGTACACACACACAGGGCAGAAGTGAGTATAGCAGATGCTGGAGATTAGAGTTAAGATTAGAGTGGCACTGGAAAAGCACAGCAGGTCAGGCAGCATCTGAGGAGCAGGAAAATAGGTGTTTTGGGCAAAAGTCCTTCATCAGGAATATGGCTCATTCCTGATTAAGGGTTTTTGCCGAAACGTGGATGTTATACCCTCAGGTGTACGCATACACTGTACACACTCAGACTGTATACACAGATTCACAAAACACCCATTTTATGTATACCGTTTTCATGTGTGTGTGTGTTCACGGATGTACACACGCACAATATGGCAGGCTGTGGTCTCTTTAAGAGATTTTTTTCACTTGCCCACCCTCTGGTTGTTTGTTGAAAGAGGCGCCGCTTGGTTTTAATTTTTTTTTGCTGACAGGATGGTGACAGCTGCTGCCGCTCGGAGAGGCTGCGCATTGAGAGGGGGGCAGTAAACAAGCGCTTTGCACTGAGCTGTTTTCATTCGCTCTCTCTCTTACTGTCTGGCCTTGGCAGCAGCTGCAGCCGCTGGGCTCCGGGAGGCAAAGGGCAGTGATGTGGAAGGTGGAGGGAGGATTGCACTGATTCCAATGCTGCTGGGGGCTGGCTGGGCTCTGAGATAGAGAGAGAGAGAGAGGGAAAGGCTGGGGCTGGGCAGTGCGGAGCTGATTGTTGGAGAGAAGGTAAGGGGTTGCAACCATGAAAGACAAAGATTTCATGCCTGACAAAGGCAGACCCGCCACCTTCACCGGAGACAAGAAGGCGAAGATGGCGGCAAAGACTAACACCAAGTGGGTGAGACTGGCCACGGTGTTGGCGTACGTTCTGTCGGTGTCTCTGGCGGCGATCATCCTAGCGGTGTATTACAGCCTGATTTGGAAGCCGGTCAAACCTGCCGAGCCCAGCAGCAGCACCGTCGCTAACCCAACCGGGAGGATGCTGCTGCCAGACGCCGGCGGTGGTGGCCCTCCCACCGCCCCGCTAGGCGACCCTCGGACCCCGGTGCTCGGGGTGCAGCAGATGGGGGGAGCTACCGGTCACCGTGAACGGCCAGAGGTCAGCCAAACCCCGTCCGGCCAGCAGCCCGACCCCGAGAGACAGCCGACCTCATACAACCTCCCGGGCAGCGGCAGCAGCCTAACGACGCGGAGCCTCCGAGCCACGCCGCTCACGCTCGCCCGAGCCCCGCCGGACCCCACCAAAGCCGGTTCTGAGAGCACCGACGGTCAGTCCGGTTTCTCCCAGTCGCCCCCACCCCAGATGGAGAATGAGACTCAGAAGGTGACGACCACACATTGAAAGCAGGCGGATCTTCCGAGTCCGGACTGTAAGTACGTTCTTGTAATAGCGCCGAGAACTTTTTCAAAGATTTTCCCCCCTCAAATCTGGGAATGGGATGGGGTGGAGGTCGATCTCTGGGCAAAACCCCTCGAAATTGACAGCGAACTTTCACCTTATAGTGGTTTCAGTAAAGATTACAGCCCCCTCCCCTTCACATACTTGGGACAACTTCACTTTCCATTCTCATTTTTTTCTATCTGCATGTCTATACCATTTTTCTTTGGGTTTTAGATGAAAAAAAATGCATCGTTGCACAGGAGAGAGTTGGGGAAGTCGACGAGAGAGCGAGAGAAAAAATGTACTTGTCATCAAAAGACAAATTCTGATTAATTCTTTTCAAACTTTCTAAAAACAATAACATAGATGACATCATTCGTTGTTTGGTTGGGGGGACAGTGATCACCATTTGATAATCTCCTAAGAGCAAGTTAGCATTAAAAATTGAGGTCATGGATTTTTCAGTACTTTTTCAGAGAGCTGGCACATGTTTTGGTTGGCACTGGGAATGGTGGGATTATTACGTGGCTAATAGAGGTATTAGGAGTTAGCTCTAGCTACGTTGAGCTCTGATAAATGTATTAGTGAAGGACTGTATTCTCATTCATTAGATTCTGGGCGCAACCTGTGATCCTTAATAGCAGTTATACCATACTCACTCCCAAATGAACATTTTAAGAACGGAGTCAGGGCTCATTTCTTGTCTAGAATTGAATAGAAATAACACTTGACATAAAATTGCTAACATGTTTTGAAAATGAAATGTCTTCCTGAACATATTTTGTTGGTCTGGATTGGGTAGGGGTTAGAGTAAAAGAGCTCAAGCCCTTTTGTTTAAAACTGAGTGACTGTTTTGAAGAGTCACAATCACACAGCATGGACACAGGCCCCTCAGTCTGTCTCCCCTCAGACAGTGAGGACTGGAGATCAGAGTTGAGAATGTGTTGCTGGAAAAGCACAGCAGATCAGGCAACATCCGAGGAGCAGGAAAATCGATGTTTCGGACCGGAGCCCTTCAGGAATTCCTGATGAAGAAGGGCTCCGGCCCGAAACATCGATTTTCCTGCTCCTTGGATGCTGCCTGACCTCAGTCCAACCAGTTCATGCTGCCCATAATCCCAATCTAAACTAATCCCACCTGCCTGTGTTTGGGCCACATCCCACTAAACCTTTCCTAACTATGTACCTGTCCAAATTTGTAATTGTACCTACATCATCTACTGCATGTTGCAGTTTATTCCACCACTGTCTGTGTGAAAAGGTTGCCCCTTAGGCTCCTTTTAAATCTTTCCCCCTCACCTTAAACTCATATCCTTTAGCTTTGAACTCCCCTACCCGAGGGAAAAGACCTTCACTACTCATCTTGTCTATGCCTTACATTATTTCATAAACCTCTAAGATCACCCCTAAATCTCCTACGCTCCAATGAACAAAGTCCTAAAATAACTTTATTTAACTTGAATCCTCCAATCCCAGAAACCTCTTGATAAATATTTTCTGAACCCTCTTCAGTTTAACAATATGCTTCCTACAGCAGGGTGACCAGAACTGTATGCAGTACTCCAAAAGTAGCTTATCAATGTCCTATATAACCTCAACATGACGTCCCAACTCCTATACTCCTTGTACTGACCAATGAAGGCAAGCCATGTGTGATGCACTATTTAAGGAACTACGTAACTGAACCCCTAGGTGACTCTGTTTGACAACACTCCACAGGGCCTGCCATTAATTGTGTAAGGAAATTATGAAATGGAGATTATTGGCTTTGTGTGTCTGGAAGAGCTGGGGTATTTTTAAGGTGGTTATTTGTCAATGGTAAGCAATATTTAAACATCTGCATAAAGTTCAGCTCTTGTTTGTTTCACCAAAATGCAATACCTCGCATTTATCTAAACTCCATCTGCCACTCCTCAGCCCACTGGCCCAGTTGATCCCATTTAATCTTAGATAACCTTCTTCACTGTCGACGACACTACCAATTTTGGTGTCATCCACAAACTTACTTAATGATTCCTCCTAAATTCTCATCCAAATTGTTTAGATAAATATCTGCACCAGTTCTCAGAATAGGTAGCTCAGTCGGTGTCATTGTCCAGTCTCCTACCAATAATCTTGTAATTCAAAATAACTATCTAATTCCAATGCAAATACCCTGATTAGTACCATGTTCTGACTGACCTGGTTGTGCCTTGAGGGTTGGGTTCTTTTTCCATTTTGTTTCCTACCTGATGATAACATCCTGGAAGAATAAATAATTCCCAAATAGGAAAGAAAACAAAAGAAAATCTGCACTTGCAGCTCCTGAGCACTCTTGGAGAACTACAATTACCTTTTCCTGTGGGAGTGGAGAGGTCAAGGTAGCCCCAGGTATGAATGTGTTTCTCAAACCTCCCCGCTCATTGTGTGTTGTGGCCTGGATTTTTGTTTTGCAGCACTTTGGGTTTGGAGGCTGAAGGGGCTTGGGAAAATCTGGGGGCAGATGGGAGAGGATACAAGGAGAGGGTGGGGTGTGTCTTGCCAGAACTGTTCCCAATGCATTGCAAGGCAAGTTTCATGAGGACAGGCCGTGTCGGGACTGATGGACTGTTCCACACAGTGTCATGGACCAGATCAAACACCCTCAAAATATATTCAAGAGTTGGTCTGACTCTAATTTTTTTCGTATTTCAAAGGTGTTGCACTGCAGATTCAATTAAGTCGGTTAAACTACTTGACATTGGACATTTGATATTTTAAGTGTAAAAATAGACAAAATAAAATTAAAAGAATTGGCTTAATTGTAATTCTATTAAATGCTGAACAAAATAGTGGGTATATTAACTGTTACCAATTAACTGTTTGTTTCAATACATAAACACACCTTTGGCAAAGGCAGATTCAGAAAAGTAGACTGTACCGCGTAAAACTCTACAGATCAGTAGGAAAAACATCAAGAGAAAACTGAGTGATTTTGTAGGAGGGAGAGATGTACTACAGCTCCAAACACAGCATCAAGACCCCAGCAATAATTGCTACTAAAAAACTAAACTAAACTAAACATCCTGGTTCTGTGGGAGCTTGACCCCAGCCATGCTTCTATTGTTCCAACCTTAGGAAAAATGAAACCCAAGGCTACACAAGCTGTTTACTTTATGGCTTTTGAAGCAGACAAATTGGCATCATTTAAAAGATAAAGCACAAAATATACCTCTTAAAGACACAGTATTGTCACATAAGAGTCTGTTGTGCAGCCTCCAGGATTCTTCCACCAGCACCCAGCTAGAGCAGGGGGAAACACTGAATGTAGTGGGCCTGGTATTCCCTGTAGCAGGCAGTGTCATCAAAACTAGTGTCTCTTTGCCACAATAACCCACCAGGGGGCAGGTGAGTGCTCTGGAGGGTGAAGGCCACATTGTTTTCAATCTTTGAGCTCCCTGCCAAATGCTATTCTGGTCATATACTTGACTCAACAGTGCCCAGCTCTCTCGGTGGGGGCTTGAGGTTTCAGAGCTTCAATCGGTCCCACAGCATTGAGAGCCCACTGACTACACAGGCAGGTGAATTCGAGAGCAGCCTCCAGGAAGATTGTGCCAATAGAAGGGCAGTTTTAAAAAAAAATGGGCACAGCACTCCCATTCTGTCCCATTGTCAAGGTTCTGAGGTCTATAGTAAAATAACAGCTGGATGTGCACATTCGGTCAGTCCATGTCTACTAAAGGCATTGATAAAGTGAGTCCCACTTCCAGCAATGGTGGTGTCTCAAAAAGTTAAAAGAATAGAATACTAAGTGGGAGATAGAAATAGAAGGGGACAGTTTCAAAGTCAAAACAGAGAACAGTACAGAACAGGAGGAAGCCATTGGCCAGTAACTGTTTACTGGCTCTTCCAAAGAGCAATCCAGTTTAACACATTCCTTGCTCACTCTTCATATGTTTGCAATTTTGTCTCCTTGACGCGGAGGTTTGTACATTTCCCCCTGTCCATGTGGGTTTCCTTTGGGTGCTCTGGTTTTGTCCCACAGTCCAAAGATGTGCAGTTTGGGTGGTTTGGCCATGCTAAATTGCTGTGTAGTGCTCAGAGATATACAGGCTAGTGGTTTAGTCATGATGAATGCAGGATTACTGGTATAGGGTAATGAACTGGGTGGTTTGCTGTTCGGAGAGTTGGTACAGACTCATGGGCTGAATGGCTTCTTTCTCATTGGGACTCTGATTCAAGTATTTCTTCAGTCCTTATTGTGGTGTTTGTGATCCATGTCTCTCTTTAAAGCATAAAGGTAGCAGTTAGTGTGTAGTTCAACCTTCAAAACTACCCATCATTGGCTTATATAATGAAATACAGACGCGTAGGACATACAGCTAGCTGCCTAAGTAATAAAAATCAGGATTATTGCACTGGAGTGAGGTACTGGAGTGGGCAGCACGGTGGCACAGTGGTTAGCACTGCTGCTTCACAGCGCCAGAGACCCGGATTCAATTCCCGCCTCAGGCGACTGACTGTGTGGAGTTTGCACATTCTCCTCGTCTGCATGGGTTTCCTCCCACAGTCCAAAAATGTGCAGGTTAGGTGAATTGGCCATGCTAAATTGCCCGTAGTGTTAGGTGAAGGGGTAAATGTAGGAGAATGGGTTTGGGTGGGTTGCTCTTCAGAGGGTCGGTGTGGACTTGTTGAGCCGAAGGGCCTGTTTCCACACAGTAAGTAATCTAATCTAAAGATAGAGATTCACTTAGTGTGAGGACCATAGTGGGCATGTTTTCACAATTTGCAGATAACACTTGACTGGGAAGTGTCATTAGCTCTGAAGGAGATATTAAAACTCAGGGACTGGCAATACATGGTAGTCCCAGCCAGTGATGACATGGGGTTATTCACGTGTCATTTGAGGTTTGGTACGGTTCAGAACAGATTGATTGGAATTGATTGCAGAGATATGAGATTAGACTGGAGAAGCTGATGCTGTTCTCCATAAAGCAGAGAAAGTGCGGGGAGATTTGACAAAGGTTTTTTAAAAATTAAATAAAAACTCCAGAAAGAATTTAGAATAGTAAACAAAGTAGAAGTTTTTTTTGTGTTTAAAAGGTCAGGAAGCACAGATTTAAGAAATTGAGAGAAGGGTGTTTCTCAAGAACAGTTGATTGAGATTTGGAATGAACCATCTAATAGGCTGGTATATTCTGATCCTTTGAAAAGATGTCCAGGTATTTACTTACAGAAATATTGGGAAGGAGTGGGAGAATGGAATTGCATTGCTTTTCGAAAGGTGATATAGAGTTAATGGGCTGAATTGAAAACAAGAGCTGAAGTGAAGTGATGAAGGGTCATCTAGAGTCGAAACGATAGCTTGCTTTCTCTCCATGGATGCTGCCTGACCCACTGTAATCTCCAACATTTGTTGTTTTCAGTACCGATTCCAATTTGCTCCTTCAGTGTGCTGAATGCCTTCCTTTTGTGCTTTTCATTTTCTGATCCTAGAGTAAGGAATACAGAGCTAATATTGTATCGGAAATGTATTTTTTGGAGTTAATGCTATAGATTCCCAGAATAGTGGAGGAGAAATTCCTGGAATCCATTTATTCCCTTTTAGAGTTCTTGTTACTGCTAACAGCAGTTTGTGGGAAATGAGTAATTCATTTACAAGCGTTAATTTTAATGAAACTTCAATAGTAATTCAACATACACAACCTGATTTATTTTTTCATCAACTTCGTAATAAAAAAAATTGGTTAATTCAGAACAGAATTTATGTTTCAATAAGAAATGAGACAGGTCAGTTTATTACAACAGATGTAGCAAATCTCCGAATTTAGCCCTGCCCAGAGGAGATAGATTAGGCACTGCCTAGGGAGGAGTAAAAGTCCAGCACCTTTAGTGGAAATGGCAAAGGGAGGTTAGCCAGAGTTGTCCCTCTTGTAACTTATCTCTCTTTCTCCACCCCCCCCGCCCCCCCCCCACCCCAACTGTTGAAAGGAGACTATTGCAAGGATTCAATTGAGCTAAACTGGACTCTTGTGCTATCAAATAATCTTGTCACCTTCACAAAATATCAAGAAGACTGAATCATAGAATTCCTACAGTGTGCAAGGAGGCTATTCAGCCCATCAAGTCCACACCGACCCACTGAAAAGCATCTCACCTAGACCCAACCCCCTCGTCCCCCCATTTATCCCTATAATCCTGAATTTCCCATGGCTAATCCATCTGGCCTATACATTCCTGAACACTATGGGACAATTTTAACATGTCTAGTCCTCCTAACCTGCACATCTTTGGACTGCGGGAGGAAAAACCCACGCATATATGAGAAGAATGTGCAAACTCCACACCTTTGCCTGAGATTGAATCAAACTTAGGTCCCTGGCATTGTGAGGCAACTGTGATAACCACTGAGCCAGGCTGAAGCCAATGTTTTCTGTCCACGCTGCAACACCCAACAGTATTTCTGAGGCACTTAGTCAATGTCTTTCCCCGGCAACAGTCTCCAATGGAGTCCATCTGTTCACAGTCTGGTCTTTGCTATTGAGCTTCCAACTCATCACAAAATCCATCTTTAAAATCACTCGACTTCCCCCTGTCTCAGTTTATTATTACTGAATCACTCATCACCTTCTTCATCTCTAGACTCGAATACAATGGTCATAGAGTAATACAGCACAGAAACAGACCCTTCGGCTCAACTTGTCCACGCTGACCAGGTTTTCTAAATTGAACTACAGTCCTGTTTCACTGACCTTGGCCCGTTATCCTTCTAAACCCTTCCTTTCCATGTATCTGCCCAAATATTGTTTAAATCTTATAACTGTATCTGCCCCTACCACTTCCTCTGGCAGCTTCCATATGCGCACCACCCGCTGCATAAAAAAGTTGTCCCTCAGGCCCATTTAGTCTCCCATGAAGTTGAGGTTGTCCAAAACCCCACAGTGGGATGGTTGGGTGAACGAGGAGGAGAGCGGGGAATAGTCTTCAGGCAGTGCAGACCCAATAGGGATTCTGTGAAAACTGTGCTGACCATAACTTGCATAAAGTCCTGTTTTCTTATCACCTTGCTGACTGACATGGGAAATGCAGAGTTACTGGGATAGGGGTGGGGGTGGGGTCTAGATGGAATGCTCTTTGGTGGGTCTGTGTGAACTTGTTGGGCCGAATGGCCTGCCTTCATATGATACGGATTCAATACGTTGGCTCCTGGTCAGGCACCATTTAATTGTAAAACTCCCATTCTTGTTTTCATATCCCTCTACGACCTTCCCTCAGTTTTCTCGTAGAATCTCCTCCCTCCCTACAACTGAGATATGTGTTCCACTAATTCTGGCCTTGCACGCGTTCCCAGTTATAAATCCTCCACTGATAGTGACTGCGCATGGAGTTGCCTAGGCCCCCAGCTCTCTGTCTCCCTGCACCAATCTACCTTCCATTGAGACACTTCTTAAAACATACCATTTTGACCAAGAGTTTAGCCACTTTACTTGAAATGTCCTTGCTTGCCTCCTTATGATCCTGTTAGAGAATGCTAACATTTAAAGATTAATTCAAATGCCCCAACTCAACTACAACACAATGTCACATTCTTGACAAACCTTGATCTATTTAGTTGAGTTAAACAATGCAAGTGCTTATTTGTTTTTCAACAATTCCCCTACTACAAGAATCATATAAATATATTAAGTATGAATAGAAGCAAACCATTTGTCTTCTCAAACCACTTTGCCATTCAATAGGATCATGACTTGTGTTCTGAGTTCGACATTCTTACCTACCCATTAACTCTATCCAGCTCTGTCTTAAAATTATTCAATGACCCTTCCTGAAAGTGGCAACACGAATGGATAAGGTGGTAAAGAAGACATATAGCGTGCTTGCCTTCATTGAGTGGGGCATTGAATATAAAAGTTGGGAAGTCACGGTGCAACTATGTAAGACTTTGGTCAGGTCACATTCAGAATACTGTACGTAGTTCTGGTCACCACATTACAGGAAGAATGTGGAGGCAATAGAAAGGATGCAAACGTGGTTTACAGGATATTGCCTCGAGTGGAGTGTATTAGCTATAAGGAGAGGTTAGACTAGAGGTTTTCACTACAACATCAGAGGCCGAGGAGTGATCTGATAGAAGTATATAAAATTATGAGAGGCATCGGTGGGGTGGTTAGCTGGAGTCTCTTTCCTGGGATAGGAATGTCAAATACTAGGGAGTGTAGGTTTAAGGTGAGAGAGGGAAAGTTTAAAGGAGGTGACCTTATAGAGGTTTATAAAATCATGAAGGGTATGGATAGGGTAGATAGACAAGGTCTTTTCTTTTGGGTGAGGGTGGTCCAGGACTAGAAGGCTTAGGTTTAGGGTGAGAGGGGAAAGATTTAAAAGGTGCAAAAGAGGCAAGTTTTTCACACAGATGGTAATGCATATATGGAATGAGCTACCAGAGCAAGTGCTGGAAACTGGTACAATTACAGCATTTAAAAGACATCTGGATGGGTATATGAATTGGAAAGGTGTAGAGGGATATATGCCAAATGCTGGCAAATGGACTAGATTAATTTAGGATATCTGGTTGGCATGGACTAGTTAGACCGAAGGGTCTGTTTCCATGCTGTACATCTCTACGACTCTGTTTAAAAAAAAACTTACTTGCACAGAGAGTGGTGAGTGTCTGGTTTAGCTGCCAAGGGAGATGGTAGAAGCAGATATGATAGCAAAGTTTGAGGCATTTAGACAGACACATGAACAGAAAGAGAATAGAGGGAACCAGGCCAGGTGCAAGCACACAGAATTAGTTTAGGATAGCATCATAATCAGCACAGACATGCTCGGCTGGGAGGCATTGAACAGTACAGCACAGGAACATGTTGTGATGAACATGACGCCAAATTAAGCTAATCCCTTCTGCCTGCCTTTGGTCTATATCCCTGTATTCCTTGGATATTCATGTATTTATCTAAAAGTCCCTTAAATGCTGCTATGTATCTGCCTCCACCAGCACCTCTAGCAGTTCTAGACTCCGATCACACTCTGTGTTTAAAAAAAATACTTGCCCCTGATGTCTCCTTTGAACTTTCCTCCTCTCACAATAAATGCATGCCCTAGTATTGGATATTTCAACTCTAGGAAACAGTTTCTGACTGTCAACTCTATCTATGCATCTCATAATTTTATAGTCTTCTATCAAGTCTCGCCACAGCATCTGTTACTCCAGAGAAAACAACCTGAGTTTTTCTCACCTCTCCTTATAGCTCATTCTCTCTAATCCTGGTAAACCTCTTCTGCACTCTCTCCAAAGCCCTCCTGTAATGTGGCGACCCGAACTGAACGCAATACTCTTAAGTATGGCCTAACCAGTGTCTTGTAAAGCTGCAACATGAAATTCTGACTCTTGTACTCAATTCCCTGACCAATAAAGGCAAGCATGCCATATGCCTTCTTTTCCATTCGACCACTTTCAGGCAGCTATGGACTTCAACCCCAGAATCCCTTTGGACATCAATGCTGTTATTAATGGTATACTGTTCCTTAACATTTGATCTCCCAAAAATGCAGCATCTCGCACTTACCTGTATTAAACTCCATCTGCCATTTCTCGGCGCATGTCTGCAACTGATCTATACCCCGCTGTATCCTATGACAACCTTCTACACAATCCACATCTCATCCAATGTTTGTGTCGTCTGCAAACAATCTTCTGGATGAGCCTACTATGAGGGACCTTGTCAAAAACCTTACTAAAATCCATGTAGACAACATCCACTGTTCTACCCATATCACCTTCATCACCTCCTTGAAAAATTCAATCAAGTTTGCAAAATATTGGTCCTTACACTGTTGAAGGAAGTAAAGATTCAAAACTCTTGAAAGGTTCCATTGATGCTCGAACTGATCAGTGCTGGTTTACAAGGCCAATGCTCTAAACACTGAGCTACATTTTAATTGGCATGGACCAGTTTGGGTCAAAGGGCCTGACTCCATGCTAGAGGACTCTATGCAGTGGCTCGATGGTTAACACTGCTGCCTTACAGTGCCACATACCTAGGTTCGATTCTAGCCTCGGGTAGATGGGTGACTGTGATGTTTGCACATTCTCCCCATGTCTATGTTGGTTTCTGCTAGGTACTCCGGTTTCCTCCCACAGATGTATAGGTTAGGTACTTTCGCCATGTTAAATTTCCCTGTAGTGTGCAGGTTGTGGATTAGCCATGGGAAATGGAGAGATGGTGGGTCTGGGTGGGATACGTTTTGGAGTGCAGACTCAATGATCCAAACGATCCCTTTCTGCAGTGTAGGGATTCGATGTGAATAATTTGATTGTTGTAGAGCTTATGACTCATCAGGATATACATCAGGATGACTAACATTTTTTCATTTGGGAACTGCAATAGAAAGTTTAAATTATACATGAAGTAAGTAGAGACCCTCTGGAACTATCACCCATTGTTCAAATGTTCCCAATGTCAATGCTAACATTATTGAAAACAAAACAATTACTTTTTAATTACAATAAACCCAGGCTTGATTG
Organism: Hemiscyllium ocellatum; assembly: GCF_020745735.1. Lineage (NCBI taxonomy): Eukaryota > Metazoa > Chordata > Chondrichthyes > Orectolobiformes > Hemiscylliidae > Hemiscyllium > Hemiscyllium ocellatum. The sequence continues at coordinate 26,457,479 of NC_083408.1, read as the reverse complement.
AGTCTTATTTCTATCAAAGACATGTTTCAGTTTTTCAACTGGATAAACCCATTTATCTAATCTTAAAATTAATAGTTACACTCTGAAATTTGACTTCTGAACCAAGATGGAACTAATGTTACATAATACTCCTGGGATGCATGTTTTGTTGCGATGTTTTGTTATGTTAAAGGTGCTACAAATTGATATTGAATCTTCAAGAAAATGCCAAGGTGTTTCAGAGATACGTTGCCAATAGATACTGAAACTAAGTCAAAGGAGTAGACATTAGAACAGCTGATGACAATGTTGGTCAAAAAGAGAAAGGGGTGACTTTAAGGGAGGAAAGCAATGAAAAGATTTAAGGAGGAAAACCAGAGCTAAGGGACTGGATGGTTCAAGGCTCTTTCACCATAAAGGGAATGGATATATACAAGAAAACAGAGTTGAAGGAATGCCAACATCAGAGTGGATTATTTGGCTGTAGAAAGTTGCAAACAAAGGGGGAGCAATATATATGAATTTGTTGGATTTGGACACAATTTTAGTAAGTATGAGTGGGATAGGTGAACAGACTCCATGTAGGTGAGGAAATGGGCAGCAGAGATTGTTCAGATCAAGTTTATAAAGGATGGAAGATGGAAGGCTGGTCAGGAAAGCATTGGGATAATCCCAGAGAAAACTAGAGTACAGATGGGGATTTCAGAAAGTGAGCTGACAAAGAGAAATAATGCACCATTTTCAGAAGTGAGCATTGGCAGAGGTCTTGGTCATGGAAGTTCTAGATTACGAATCTTACCTCCGAGTCAATTTAATGCCAAGAACTATCTGGTTGAACCAGAGACTTTCTCCAGTGAAGGGAATAGGATCAGTGGCTTTGAAATGGTTTATGGTGGGTCAAAGGAAATGGGTTCAGGCTTCACATTGTTCACGTGTTGGAAATTGGGGCTCATCCATTACTGAATGGCAAGCTGACAACACAAAAGTCAAGAGAGGTGTTGTGTAGAGTAGAGTTTCATCAGTAGACATCAGGGCAGCAGATACATAGGAACACTATCACCATGCTGGCTCAGTGGCTAATACTGTTATCGCACAGCTCCTGGAGCCTAGATTCAGTTCCAGCCTCAGGTGATTGTGTGAAGTCTGCACATTCTCCTCGTGTCTTTGTGGGTTTCCTCCCACAGTCCAAAGGTGTGCAGTTTAAGTGGGTTTGGCCATGCTAAATTACCCTGTTGTACCCAGGATGTGTAAGCTAGGTGGATTAGTCATGAGAAATGTTGGGTTACAGGGATAGGATCTGCATAGGATGCTCTTTGTCAGCGTGGACTTGATGGGCCAGGTGGCTTGCTTCCGCCTGTAGGGATTCTCTGTTGTGGAGGTACTGGTGTTGGACTGGGTTGGACAAGGTCGGACTTCACCTGAGGGTGGCACAGTCACTCAGTGGTTAGCACTGCTGCCTCTCAATGCCAGGGACTTGGGTTTGATTCCAGCTTTGGGCAACTGTCTGTGTCAAGTTTGCACGTTCTCCACATGTCTACTTGGGTTTCCTCTAGGATGTTCTGGTTTCTTCCCACAATCCAAAGATGTGCAAGATGGGTGAATTGCCATGCTAAACCGCCCATAGCGTTCACAGATATGTAGGTTAGGTGAGTTAGTCAGGGGTAAATGTAGAGTAATAGGGGAATAGGTCTGGGTGGGTTACTGTTCGAAGGGCTGGTGTGGACTTATTGGGGCAAATGGCTGTAAGGATTCTATGAGGAAGGAGCAGAGCTGTGAAAGTTCATGTTTTCAAATAAACTTGTTGTACTGTAACCTGGTTTCATGATTCTGTATAGATGAGAAATAAGAGAATGACAAACGATAGTCAAGACTGATACGGAAGTAATGTCCACTGGGGCTTTTAAAACCAACCTCGGGAGAAGCGGTTTCTTCTACTGAAGAGAGAAATTGGAAAAGATTCACAGAACTTAGTTTTGCAATCACATCTGAATTTTTAATTATCCCATTCTTTCTCTCTCTCAAGTTTCTTCTATTATGTTTTATCTCCTTAAGATAAGATACAGTACATTACTCAGACAGCTAGTATTGGTATAAACTCAGACAGTGAGTACGTGTATTATACAGTTAGTCCAAATATAGCTTTCTCTCAACTCTTGAACTTGAAACAGCTTTTTTAGTCAATGTGGTAAATATTTTTTGTTTCTATTGTCAAAATTCAGCTGGGTTTGGTCATCTCAAAACCAGTTTTTATTTAACAAAATATTAAGTTCAGTTTGTTTGACTGGTTGCTCCTGGAACTCTGTTGGTTCTGTAAACTGGAAGTATTGTCCATTCATCAATGGGAAGTGTTTAATACTTGCCTATCAAAACAGTGAGCCAGTACAAGACTGTAGTGGTTACTGCCCTAGTAATCCAGACAACTGATCTAATAACGTAGAATCAAAAAGAGGCCATTCAGCCCATTGAATCTGCATTGACCCTCCAAAAAACTTCTCACTTAGACCGAGCACACCCACCCTGTCTCTAGCTTGGCCAATACGCCTAACCTGCGCATCTTTGGACTGAGGAAGAAAACCGGAGCACCTGGTGGAAACCCATGCAGATATGGGAGAATGTGCAAACTCCATATAGACAGTCGCCTGATGCTAGAATCGAACCTGGCTCCCTTTGCAGCAGTGCTAACCACTGAGCCTTCATTCCACCCCTATATTTTAAAACTCTTTTTCTAAGATGATAAATTCAAAATGGGTTCAGTAATGCTGGAATATTTTGGTAAAAATGCAACTGAACAGTTAATCTCATTCAGGGTCGGAGAACAGCCAACGTCACCTGTGTGTAACGTGTATCCCAGTTGTCAAAAGAACCATAATAACTTTTTAGATTGAGGTTTTCCTAACTTTGATTATTAATTCTTTTTAAAATTTCTTTTTTTTCATGCCACCCTGTCAGATATTGTAATGGTCGTCTACTGGGAAACTAAATGCATGTTTTAATATGCGGTGATCAGCATAAAAATGTGCTAATCAGGAGCAGGGCTAGCCTGGCCAGCACCCTCTACCTACTCTGCTATTCAGCAAGATCAGGGGAGGCAATGGACTAATGGTATTATCGCTGGACTGTTAATCCAGAGATTCAGTTAATGTTCTGGGGACCTGGATTCAAATTGGAATTTGAATTCAATAAAAAAGGATTCGAATTAACAGCCTAACAATGACCATGAATCCATTGTCAATTGTCAGACAAACCTATCTGGCTCACCAATGACCTTTTAGGGAAGGTAACTGCCTTCTGGCAATTAGATAGGTGCAATAAATGCTGCCTTGCTGAGAATGTAAAAAGCAAAAAAAAGATTGATTGTACCCTCGACTCCTCATTCCTGCCTACAACTGATTATGGAGAGAATTTGAAAGATTTGCGACTGAAAGAGAATTCTCCACATCTTGGTCTAAACTATTCCAGTTCTACTCTCTCCCATAAGGAGTAAATTCCTTTTAGCATCCACCCTGCCAAGTCCCATCAGAATCTTTTTTTATTTTTCAGTAAGATCAACCTTTCATTCTTCTAAACTCTAATGGGTTTAGGCTAAACCTATCCAACCTTTCCCTCTCAGATAATCTCCTCTCCTTCCCGAGTATTAGTCAAGTTAATCTTCTCTGAATCGCTCTGAACATATTTACGTTTGTCTTAAGGAAGAAACCCAGAACTATATACAGTGTTCCAGATGTGGCCTCACACCACTCTACACCACTGTAGCAAACATCCTTAGTTTTATATTCCACTCCCTTTGAAATAAACAACAACATTCCATTTGCCTTCCTCATGTCTTGTACTTGCACATTAATGCTTTTTTGTGATTCAAATATAAGGACACCCAGAACCCCCTGTCACTCAGACTTCTTCAATCTTTCCCCATTCAAATAATGTGCTGTTTTTCTACCAAAGTGGACAAGTTCATACTTTCTGACAATTATGTTCAATCTGCCAAATCTTTACCTGCTCAATTATCCTATCTATATCCCTTTGCAGACCTTCACAACTTACTCCCTTACCTATTTTCATATTATCACCAAATTTGATTACTGTACATTCAGTTCCTTCAACCAAGTCGTTGATATAAATTATAAATAACTGAGGCCACACCAGTGATCTCTGTGCCATATCACTTGTCATAACCTAAAAGTAATCCATTTATATCCAGCAGTGTAATATGACGAATCCTCAATTGTTCAATGTATTTTCCCTTGCAAACAGACTTGAGGAACAAATATGATTATACTGACACAAATAGAAATCTCCCAACTGAATTCAACTCCAGCTGGAGATTGAATTAATGAATTGTGGCATATGCTGAAAATCTGACAGTCTTTCAGTAGAAGGTGATTGTACCATTGTCATTTTATGAAAGGGAGCAGGTTGACAAAACTGATAAATAGTTCTGTGATACATGTACATGACCCAGAATGGAGCATAAAGTCACTTGTGCTGTCAATCTTCCCATTTAGGTTAAAGACAAATGTTCACTCATCTTGCAAAAAAACAGAAGACGTAAAAGGACTTGGAAAGTTTTTGACAGGTCTACTGCTGAAACATCTTTGGTGAAGGAGATAAATATTTGTTGCACTTTTTAAAATTTATTAAGTTTTTAAAAATATGATACAAAACAGAAATTGCTGGAAATGCTCAGCAGGTCTGCCAGCATCTGTGGGAAGAAATTAGAGTTAACAGTTTGGGTCCAGTGACCCTTCCTCAGCAAGGACCCCAAAACGTTAAATCATCACCTGCAGTTCTTTAGGTTTTAATTTAAAAATGATACAAGGAAAAACAAAGAAAATTTACAGCCCAGGAACAGGCCCTTCGGCTCTTCAATCCTGAGCCGATCCAAAAGTACTGTCTAAACCTGTCGGTCAATTCCTAAGATTTGTATGCCTCTGCTCCCCAACTACTCATGCATCTGTCCAGACGCATCTTAAATGAATCTACCGTGCCTGCCTCTACCACCACTGCTGGCAACGTGTTCCAAATGCCCACCACCCTCTGTGTGAAGTACTTGCCGCGTGCATCCCCTCTTAAACTTTCCACCTCTCACCTTGAAAGTGTGACCTCTCGTTATTGAATTCTTCACCCTGGGGAAAAAAGCTTGTCTGTATCCACCCTGTTTATACCCTTCCTGATTTTGTAAACCTCAATCAGATCCCCCCTCAATCTCCTTTTTTCTAGTGAAAAATAAACCTAAACTACTTAATCTCGCTTCATAGTTAGAACTTTCCATAACAGGCAACATCCTGGGCGGCACGGTGGCACAGTGGTTAGCATGCTGCCTCACAGCGCCTGTAGATCCGGGTTCAATTCCCGACTCAGGCGACTGACTGTGTGGAGTTTGCACGTTCTCCCCGTGTCTGCGTGGGTTTCCTCCGGGTGCTCCGGTTTCCTCCCACAGTCACAAAGATGTGCGGGTCAGGTGAATTGGCCAAGCTAAATTGCCCGTAGCGTCAGGTAAGGGGTGGGTTGCGCTTCGGCGGGTCGGTGTGGACTTGTTGGGCCGAAGGGCCTGTTTCCACACTGTAAGTCTAATCTAATCTAATCTAATCCTCATAAACCTTCTCTGCACCCTCTCCAGAGTGTCCACATCCTTTTGGCAATGTGGCAACCAGAACTGTACACAGTATTCTAAGTGCGGCCCGAACCAATGTCTTGTACAATTTTAACATGGCGTGCCAGCTCTCATACTCAATACCCTCCAATGAAGGCAAGCATACTATATGCCTTCTTGACCACTCTATCCACCTGTGCAGCAACCTTCAGGATACAATGGACCTACATTCCCAGATCTCTCTGCCCATCAACCTTTCCCAAGACTCTTCCATTCATTGTATAATTCGCTCTAGAATTAGACTTGCCTAAATGCATCACCTCACATTTGTCTGGATTGAAAGCCATCTGCCACTTTTCTGCCCAACTCTAATCTATCTATATCCTCCTGTATTCTCTGACAGCCCCTTATGCTTTCTGCTACTCCACCAATCTTTGTGGCATCTGCAAATTTGCTGATCATACCAACAGTGCCCTCTTCTAGATCATTTATGTATATCACAAACAACAGTGGCCCTAACACTGACCCCTGTGGAACACCACTGGTCACCTTTCTCCATTTTGAGAAACTCCCTTCATCTACTACTCTGTGTCTTGTTGCTTAACCAGTTCTTTATCCATCTAGCTAGAACATCCTGCACACCACGTGACTTCACTTTCTCCATTAGTCTACAATGGTGAACCTTATCAAACGCCTTACTAAAGTCCATGTATATGACATCAACAGACTTTCCTTCATCTAACAATGTGGTCACTTCCTTGAAGAACTCTAAGTTGGTAAGGGACGATCTCCCCCGCACAAAACCATGTTGCTTATCACTGATAAGCTAATTCTTTTCTAAATATAAATGGATCCTATCTCTTAGTACCCTCTTCAGCAACTTCCCCACCACCGATGTCAGGGTCACTGGTCTGTAGTTACCTGGAATATCCCTACTACCCTTCTTGTACAGGGGGACAACATGAGCAACCCTCCATTCCTCCAGCACCTCACCTGTATTTAACGATGCCACAAAGATATCTGTCAGGGCCCCAGCTATTTCCCCTCTCGCCTCCCTCAGCAACCTGGAATAGAGCCCATCTGGTCCTCTGGATTTGTCCGCTTAATAACCTCTAGCATATCCAACACATCTTCCCTACTAATGTCAACGTGATGAAGACTAATCAAACTTGTATCCCTAATCTCAAGATTCATCATGTTCCTCTCCTCAGTGAACACTGATGCAAAGTAATCATTCAGAATCTCACTCATTCTCTCAGGTTCAGCCTTCCTTCATTACCTTTTAGTGGACCAATCCTTACTCTAGTTACCCGCTTGCTTACATAAGAATAAAATGCTTTGGGATTTTCCTTAATTCTTCTTGCTAAAGCTCTTTCATGACCCCTTTTAGCCCACTTGATTCCTTTTTTAAGACTTGTCCTACTCTTCCGATATTCCTCCAGGGCCCGTTCTATTCTTAGCTGCCTAGACTTTATGTACACTTCCCTTTTCCTCTTGGCTAGTTTATTTGGAAACATCTTAGTCACTTTGCAAGAGAGATTAGCTATGAATGTATGTGAATAAAAGAACTGTGAGGAAATAATTCCCTAGATTTGTGTGAATAAGTGAGTCTGTGTGCATATTGAAACAAATTGAGTCAGACAGTAACTTTTGGCGTCTGCACCATGTGATTTTGAATGAGTGAATTTTTTCATTGAGACTAATGCCGTACATGAATAGCTGGTGGAAGCAGAGTCTATAAACAGTATTTAAAAGGAAATCAGACCTGAAGGTTGGGAACTTTAGTGTTACAGAAGAAAAGAACCAAGCGACACAGGGCCAACTGAACTGTGCTTTCAAAGATCCATCAACGCCTGTTGCTTTTGCAGTCACGTTCTGCGATGGTATCATATACATGAAAACGTTTTCTTATGCTTGATGTAACTACAGTTAACCTAACAGGCTTTATTCAATAACACGTACTGAGACACCTTGATTACTCGAAGCTAAATATGAGTTTGCTATGTGCTGTCTCAAAGTTGAGCCTGTTGCATAATGATGCCTATTATTCAGCCACACACTGTGTCACTGTTCACCTGCTCCTGCCCGATCTGACTGACTGTTTGCCAGCCAGTGAAGAAAAGATGAACTTGCAATGTACAAATTTGTTTGACGAAAAGATAAAATATTTAATCCTTTTGATGCAAAGTTACCTGTATGGAAAATAAGATTACTAACAAGGAAATAGCTGAGTGAATGTAATGGAAGTAGGGCAGTGGCAGATTTTGTGAAGCAGATGAGAACATGAAGGTGCTCAGATGGTTCAGCTACCTGCAGGCACTGTTTGTTTAAAAATAATGAGTTGCTGAGCCATACAGAAGGTGCAGTCCTGTGTTTAATTGCTCAGTACTGCTAGATAGCTGTTCTAAGCATCGGCAATTGCCAGTGTTACTGATTTTCACATGCAACATGGGAGAGGAATCTGTTTTAAATGAGGAAAAAAATGCAATTACATGAAATCCTCATCCAGACTGCAGTGCCCCAATATTCACAGATAATCATCCTCCTGTTCATCAGTGGTTCCCTTGCAGATGAAGGTAAGTCTTTTCCACTCTCACTGAGAGTCTGTAGGTGGCTGTATTACCTGCCCTCGGCCTCTTCATTTCCAACTGCCGCCGGGACATTAACCGCCTCAACCTGTTTACCCCACTCCAACCTCTCACCCTCACAACGCGCAACCCTCCAATCCCTCTGCTCCAATCCCAACCTCACCATCCAGCCAGCAGATAAAGGGGGCGCAGTGGTAGTCTGGCGCACTGACCTCTACACCGCTGAAGCCAAACGCCAACTCGAGGACACCTCTTCCTACCGACCCCTTGACCATGACTCCACCTCCCATCACCAAACCATCATCTCCCAGACCATACAGAACCTCAACACCTCAGGAGATCTCCCATGCACAACTTCCAACCTCACAGTCCGGGAACCCCGCACTGCCTGGTTCTACCTCCTTCCCAAGATCCACAAGCCTGACCACCCTGGCCGACCCATTGTCTCAGCATGCTCCTGTCCCAGTGAACTCATCTCTACCTACCTCGACACTGTCCTATCCCCCCTAGTCCAGGAACTCCCCACACATCGAGACACCACCCACGCTCTCCACCTCCTCCAAGACTTCCGTTTCCCCGGCCGCCAATGCCTCATTTTCACCATGGATATCCAATCCCTCTACACCTCCATCCGCCATGACCAGGGCCTTCAAGCCCTCCATTTTTTCCTCTCCCGACGTCCCTAACAGTACCCTCCCACCGACACACTCATTCGTTTGGCTGAACTGGCCCTCACCCTTAACAATTTCTCCTTTGAATCCTCCCACTTCCTCCAGACCAAAGGGGTAGCCATGGGCACACGTATGGGCACCAGCTATGCCTGTCTCTTTGTTGGCTACATAGAACAGTCGATCTTCCGTAATTACACCGGCACCACTCCCCACCTCTTCCTCCGCTACACTGATGACTGCATTGGCGCCACCTTGTGCTCCTGTGAGGAGGTTGAGCAATTCATCAACTTTACCAACACATTCCACCCTGACCTTAAATTTACCTGGACCATCTCTGACACCTCCCTCCCTGGACCTCTCCATCTCCATTAATGATGACCGACTTGACATTGACATTTTTTACAAACGCACCAGCTCCCACAGCTACCTGGATTACACCTCTTCCCACCCTACCTCTTGCAAAAATGCCACCCCGTATTCCCAATTCCTCTGCCTGCGTCGTATCTGCTCCCAGGAGGCCCAGTTCCACCACAGAACACACCAGATCGCCTCCTTCTTCAGAGACCGCAATTTCCCTTCCCACGTGGTTAAAGATGCCCTCCAATGCATCTCGTCCACATCCTGCATCTCCGCCCTCAGACCCCACTCCTCCAACGTAACAAGGACAGAATACCCCTGGTGCTCACCTTCCACCCTGCCAACCTTCGCAAAAACCAAATCAACCACTGACATTTCCGCCACCTCCAAAAAGACCCCACCACCAGGGATATATTTCCCTCCCCACCCCTTTCCACCTTCCGCAAAGACCGTTCCCTCCGTGACTACCCGGTCAGATCCACGCCCCCCTACAACCCACCCTCCCATCCTGGCACCTTCCCCTGCCACCGCAGGAACTGCAAAACCTGCGTCCACACCTCCTCCCTCACCTCCATCCAAGGTCCTAAAGGAACCTTCCACATCCATCAAAGGTTTACCTGCACATCCACTAATATCATTTATTGCATCCGTTGCGGTCTCCTCTACATTGGGGATACTGGACGCCTCCTAGCAGAGTGCTTTAGGCAACATCTCCGGGACACCGCAACCAATCAACCACACCACCCTGTGGCCCAACATTTCAACTTCCCCTCCCACTCTGCCGAGGACATGGAGGTCCTGGGCTTCCTTCACCGCTGCTCCCTCACCACCAGAAGCCTGGAGGAAGAACGCCTCATCTTCCGCCTTCAACCATGCCACTTTCCTCCCACCTCCACCCTCCTCTAGCTTATCTCTCCACGCTTCAGGCTCTCTGCCTTTATTCCTGATGAAGGGCTTTTGCCCGAAACGTCTATTTTGCTGCTCCTCGGATGCTGCCTGAACTGCTGTGCTCTTCCAGCACCACTAATCCAAAATCTGGTTTCCAGCATCTGCAGTCAGTGTTTTTACCTGTACAGACTGATATGGCTACCACGGGCTCTGTCACACTTGGGGCAGGTGTGGGCATGATAGGAGGTGGGTGAGCCATTGGTGTAGCAGTGCGGTCCTTACGCTCTTTTCATCTGGCTTCCATTTATTTTCCTAGATGGCAAACTTCGAGATGCTCGATGCCTTCCCAGATGCACCTTCACTACTTTGGAAGGTCTTGGGCCAGTGTTTCTCAGGTGTCTGTGGGAATGTTGCACTTTGCCAGTGAGGTCTCACTGATTACAGATAAGACGTGGGGAGCATGGAAAACCTGAAGCTGGTTTTAACAGTATAGCATTCTTACTTCATTCCCTACCCGGTAATCTGGAAAGACTATGATTTCATTGTCCCTGTGTGTGTATGGGTCACTGGAAGCAGAGGAAGAGAAAGAGAAATCATGAATATAGCATAAAGGGGCTGATCATATGGGTGATCAGTTCGGGACTGGGATCAGCACTGACCTATATGAAGAAAAAAGAAAGTAATGAGTTGTACAAAGGATGACATTTCAGATAATAGCATTGATAGAAGTAGATAGGAGCAGGTTAAGAAGGATAACAAGAAACACAAAGTCAGGGTTCTGATGCAGGTGTATATAAACACAAATTGTAAAGATTGAAGTTGGTAAGCTACAAACACGAATAGAGTGGCAATATAATGGAAGAACCATAATGGAATGTGGCTTAAAACTGGTACAGATTTGAGGCATGATGTTCACAAATACAAAATCTTCCGAAAAGATAAGTGCTGTATTTATGCCTTTCAAAATTTATTCAAACAAAGCTGAATGGCAGGCATAGATGGGGACATACTATTAATTGAGACATCAAAGGAAAATATTAAATGTTTGAAATCTGAAATAAAAGTAGAAACTAAGCAGGTATGGCAACATCTGTGAAAAACTGTTAACGTTTCAAGTTCAACATGAGTTCTTCAGAATATTGTGTCTATTTCTGGTCTCCCTCCTATTGGACATCTTGAAAGTGTTCAGAAAAGACTTACAAGGATGTTGCCAAGGTTTGGAGGGTTTGAGCTATAGTGAGACACCGAATAGGCTGGGACTATTTTCCCTGGAGCATTGGAGGCTGAGGGGTGCACGTACAGAGGTTTATAAAATCATGAGGGATATGCATTTGGTAAATAGATAAGGTTTTTTCCTTAGGGTGGGGGAGTCCAGAATTAGAGGGCACAGATTTAGGGTGAGAGGGGAAAAACTAAAAAGGGATCTAACGGTCAACTTTTTCATACAGAGGATGGTGTGTGAATGGAATGAGCTACCAGAGGAAGTGGTAGAGGCTGGTACAATTACAACATTTAAAAGGCATCTGGATGGGTACATGAATAGGAATGGTTTGGAGGGACATGAGCCTAGATTAATTTAGGATAATCTGGTCAGCATGACAAGTTGGACAGAAGAGTCTGTTTCTGCACTGTACATCTCTATGACTCGAAGTGCTAGATGTAATGAAATAATGTCAAAGTTATTACGGCAGGAAGGAAACAAAAATATTGATATTGAGGGTGAAAGGTCATGGCTGAAGGATATGTTTGATGCTGGAAACATAGACCCATACTTGGTTAACTACTGGGGAATTAAGCTCCCTGTAAATGCTGCCGTAACTGTTCTGAAAGTCAATCAGATAATGATGGCAAAACAGGCATGTGGATCCAAATCACCAACACAAAAGGTGGGCTGGGATGATGACCAATATGAATGAACAGTTCTAAACATAGGAATGAATTCATACAATCTTCTGTACTGAGCAGAAGCCCTATGTTTTAGAAAATTGGATATATTGAGTTTATTTATGCAGCTTGTTTCATTCTGAGAAAATTGTGGCACTATGCTGAAAGGTCTGATCTGTCTAAACATACATTGGGATCCCAAAAAGATGGGCATGAACCACGAATGCTGTTTCTCCCTCCAAAGATGTTATCATACCTGCTGGATTTCTCCAGCACTAGCTTTGATTTAAATGGGGGAGACCAGCCATTGCTTCAACTTACACATGCTAATAGACTGTTTAAGAGAACGGGCTCATGTGAAATTGTATCACTTTCTATGATTATATACATTATTAGCATAATCTTACTTAAATACACTATGCCACATCCCGTACTTTTCTTTAATAATCATTCCATAATAAATACAAATAAGCAAGCTGTAAACATCTGACAAGAAAATACTTGTACTGATCGACCTAATAATTACATTAGGCTCCCAAAAAAAACAAAAATTGGACTTGGAACCACCTGCCTTAGTTGGGTGCAGCACCAACAACACTCTAAGCTTGACACCACCCAGGACAAAGCAGCCTCCTTGATTCACACCACATCCACAAGCATCCACTTCCTCTTCCACCAACACTTACTGGCAGTACTGTGTAGTACCTACAAGATGCACTGCAGAAATTCACTGAAGATCCTCAGACAGGACCTTCCAAACTCATCACCACTTCCATCTATAAGGACAATGGTAGCAGATGCATGGGAACACAGCCCCCTGCAAATTCCCCTCCAAGCCATTCACCATCCTGACTTGGAAATATCATCATTCCTTCACTGTCGCTGGGTGAATATTCTGGAATTCCATCCCTGAGGGCATTGTGGGTCAACCCACAGCATGTGGACTGCAGTGGTTCATAAAGGCAGCTTACCATCACCACCACAAGGGCAGCTAGGGACAGGCAATAAATGCTAGCCCAGCCAGCAATGTCCACATCCCACAAATGAATTTTAAATAAGACACTATTTATCTAGAACATTCAACCGTAACAATGATTCTATAACATTTGGAACACTCCTCTTCAAGGTGTTTTTGATGTTTGGAGCTGTACTGGTCATCAGCTAATTTGGCTAGACCTTCAGACGAGAGTCACACATAGGTGTATTCTTAAATCTGTCTGACCTCTCTTGAAGACGGTGTTTAGGAGCATTGTCCTCATTGTGTTGCTTATTGCCTGCAAAATGTACTTGGTTTCACAGACAATCCTGAGGTAAGATCAATTCCAGCTCAGTGAGTGGTACACCTATTTGGGGTTTGTTAACTCATTGGAACACCTCGGCTAATCCTGCCGAAATCCACATATGCTCTTGTGGGTGTAGGATCACCAGCTTCTGGCTATCATAGTAACTCTGAACCCACATGAACATCACATGTGTTTTTAATCTTATCTGGTTTCTGTTTGAAGTAGTCTGCGACTAAACATGGTGAGATAGCTGATAAATATGGTTCTCATCGATCAGTCAGACAGAACCTTAGGCAAAGGCAATTCAGAGTCTAATGGGATTGCGTAAAGATGCAATATTGTAACTTGGCTATCTTGCTTGGTGCTGAATACGTTTTGATCAGTAATTAAACTGCAATGATCAGAGGCTCAGCAGTCCCATTCAAACGGGGATAGAGGTAATAACGTACCACATGGTTGACGTACCACCGTTCTTACATCTTGGAAATTATGTCACTAAAATGTTTTTGGTACAGTTAGGAAGGAGGTATTGCTGGATCTGGTACTTGTGAGTGAGGTTTATATCTTGGGTAACAGTGATCCTGGTGTTCTATGCTTTCAACTAGCAATGGGAAAGAGCAAGGCACCATCTCAAATATAATTTATAAATAGGAAGAGGAACGGAAAAAAAACCATCATGGAATTATGGGTGGTCTTAAAGAAGGAGATGCTTCAGGTACAGGCTAGTTATATTCCAATAAACGTGAGAAGTACGGATGTCGAATCAAGGCTACCTCCTGGCAAAGGAGATTGAGATTAGGATGAAAAAGAAAAAGAGAACGTATCATACAAGTCAAACAAATTCTTCAAAGAAGAGGACTGCCTAGCAGTGCTGTGGACCCAGGTTTGATTCCAGCCTCCGGCAACTATTTGTGTGGAGTTTGCATGTTCTCCCTGTGTCGAGGTTGGTTTCCTCTGGGTGTTCCGGTTTCCTCCCACAGTTTAAAGATGTGCAGGTTAGGTAGATTGGCCATGCTAAATTATCCTGTAGCATCCAGGGATCTGCAGGCTTGGTAGGTTAGTGGAGGTAAAGGGATAGGGTTGGTGGTATGGATCTGGGTGGGATGTACTTTGGAGGGTTGATCCAGACACAATGGGCCAAATGGTCTCTTTCTGCTCTGTTGTAATTCTGTGATTCTAAGAGACTGATCTGATATAATAAGTTGGGGTGGGGAAGTGAAGAAAAAAAAAGACAAAGAGGGAAATATGAATACAGATAGTAAACAACATGAAAAGAAAGCCAAATATCCCTTAACACCTTCTAAATGATAAGCAGCTATTAAGAATGTGGGTGTAGAACATAGAACAATACAGCGCAGTACAGGCCTTTTGGCCCTTGATGTTGCGCTGATCCAAGCCCACCTAACCTACACTAGCCTACTATCCTCCATATGTCTATCCAATGCCCGTTTAAATGCCCATAAAGAGGGAGAGGCCACCACTGCTACTGGAAGGGCATTCCATGAACTCACGACTCGCTATGAGAGACAAATATGATAATACACTTAAATTTACTGGGCAAGTACTTTGTTTTGACATTTCCTAAGGAAAAGGATGTTGCCAAAATATTGTAGGAAAGTTGGTAAAGGTTTGAAAAAGGATGTACCAGAAAGACTGACAATGCTTAGATTGGATAAGTTGTTTTGCATGCACCACCAGGTGGGGAAAGGAAATTGAGATAGAAACGATGTAAAGGAATTGCCATAATTCTAACTATCTTCTCTAGATACTACTGTAATGTGTCAGTGGATTGGAGAGTGGCAAATATGTTTTCCTTTATTCGTTCTAGGAATGTGGGTGTCAATATTAGTTGCCCATCCCTAACTGCCCGTGAATGAGTAGTTTGCTAGGTGATTTCAGAGGGCAGTGAAGAGTCAACTACTAGCTATGGGTCTGGAGTTACATGCAGGCCATACCAGATAAGGTAAAGCAGATTTTTCTTCCCTAAAGGCAGTCAGTGGATCAGATGGGTTTTAAGAGATATCAATGATAATCCTATTAATTGAATTTAAATTTCAGCAGCTGCCACAGTGAGCCAGCAGCAGGATATTTTACTTAGGCCTCTGGTTAACTAGTCCTGTGACATTACCACCGTACACTCCCTTGTGCTGTGATTAAAGACATGTGGAATCTAATTAGAAAGTTTAAAATTGCAGCCTTTTAAGTAAAAGCCAGCATGATTCTACATATCCAAGTTCTTACCTGGACTTCAAATAATATCTTCACTAGTTATATCCACAAAATAATAAATAAAAATCCACATTGTTCAACCTTGTTCATTTGAGGTACAACTGGTCTTTAAAGATGATGTGAGGAAGCAATGCTGTTGAACAACCAAAAAAAACCCCAAAAAACTAAACTCTATATGGTTATTAAATTATTAATCATTTGTTTATGTTACAGTTTCTATCTTCACCTTGATCTTATGTAAGTTTTTTTTAGAAAGTGATTTGATTATTTGTCTCTTTCTCTGGATGTGGCTTGTTAAAATTCTTTGCAATTGACTATTTTGACAGCTTGATGACAATGCTGTAACTCCATGTTGGGAATCCCAATTAAACTAACTCTCTTGTGCAGTCAGTTGTGGAGCAAAGCTATTGTCACAGCAATTACTACATCTCTTAGCACAAAAATAAATGGTTTGCAAAGAAATCAAGTCTTAAATGTTTAGATATTTTGAAGAATCAGAATTTGGAAAACATATGCTGGCTGGTGGAATGTAACTTGATGGAATTTTATTTGTCTGTTGTTAAATATTCCAATTAAAATGTCACAAAATACTGCTTCCAAAGCTTTCACACATATAAACTGCTGGCTTCTTACCATTTCACAGAGACTAATCATTTTTGTAACCACGCATCAAAAGTTTGCTATATAGTCATTACAACTTGCAGGTCTTCACTAATTAGCCTGTTGGATTCAAAGTTGCAAATTGGTCCAAAATGTAATGGAAAATACCTTTACTTTCGACCCATACAGTAGAGTGGACCATGATTTGTAACAATGAAATTTGCTGAGTGTCTCCTGGAAGCTGTGACCCTGCATGATTCCCTTTACACTTCACGGACAGAGGCAAGATACTGCAGATATTAGAAATCTGAAATGAAACAGAAAATGCTGGAAATGCTAAAATGTGGCAGTATTTTTGGAGAGAGAAACAGCTAATGCTTCCGATGTGTGATGCTGACCTGAAACATTAATTCTGCACAGATTCTGCATAATCTGCTGAGCATTTCCCGATTTCTTTTTAAGGAATATCTCTTGTTCTCCCACGAGTTTTCCCATGCCAAGCTGTCTATATGATGCAGTTTCTTCCCTCAATCTGATAAGTTCAAATAAATTAAACAAATTCAGCATATTAAGTAGGTTGCCAGAATACAGTACTAAATTCTACTATTTTGAAGTGATATAAAACATACAGCGCAGTACAGGCCCTTCGGCCCTCGATGTCATGCCGATCCAAGCCCACTTAACCTACACTAGCCCACTTTCCTCCATATGCCTATCCAATGCCCGTTTAAATGCCCATAAAGAGGGAGAGTACACCACTATTACTGGCAGGGCATTCCATGAACTCAAGACTCGCTGAGTAAAGAATCTACCCCTAACATCTGTCCTATACCTACCACCCCTTAATTTAAAGCTATGCCCCCTCGTAATATCTGACTCCATACGTGGAAAAAGGTTCTCATGGTCAGCCCTATCTGAACCCCTAATCATCTTGTATACCTCTATCAAGTCACCCCTAAACCTTCTTTTCTCCAATGAAAACAGCCCCAAGTGCCTCAGCCTTTCCTCATATGATCTTCCTACCATACCAGGCAACATTCTGGTAAACCTCCTTTGCACCCATTCCAGTGCCTCCACATCCTTCCTGTAGTATGGTGACCAAAACTGCACACAATAGTCCAGATGCGGCCGCACCAGAGTCTTATACAACTGCAACATGACCTCAGGACTCCGGAACTCAATTCCTCTACCAATAAAAGCCAGTACGCCATATGCCTTCTTTACTGCACTATTTACCTGGGTGGCAACTTTCAGAGATCTGTGTACATGGATACCAAGATCCCTCTGCTCATCCACACTACCAAGTATGCGACCATTAGCCCAGTACTCCATCTTCTTGTTACTCTTACCAAAATGAATCACTTCACACTTAGCTACATTGAACTCCATTTGCCACCTTTCTGCACAGCTCTGCAGCTTATCTATATCCCGCTGTAACCTGCCATATCCTTCCTCACTGTCAACAACTCCATCGACTTTTGTATCATCCGCAAACTTGCTCACCCAACCTTCTAGCCCCTCCTCCAGGTCATTTATAAAAATGACAAACAGCAATGGTCCCAAAACAGATCCTTGCAGAACACCGCTGGTAACTGCACTCCAAGATGAACCTTTACCATCAACTACTACCCTCTGTCTTCTTCCAGCCAGCCAATTCCTAATCCAAACCTCCAACTCACCCTCAATGCCATACCTCTGTATTTTTTGCAGTAGCCTACCATGGGGAACCTTATCAAACGCCTTACTAAAATACATACACACCACATCTACCGCTTTACCCTCGTCCAACTCCTTAGTCACCTTCTCAAAGAATTCAGTAAGGTTTGTGAGGCATGACCTGCCCTTCACAAAACCATGCTGACTATCCTTGATCACATCATTCCTATCCAGATGTTCATAAATCCTATCCCTTACAATTCTCTCTAAGACTTTGCCCACAACAGAGGTAAGACTCACCGACCTATAGTTACTAGGGTTATCCCTAGTCCCCTTCTTGAACAAGGGAACCACATTTGCTATCCTCCAGTCTTCTGGCACTATTCCTGTAGACAACGAGGACATAAAAATCAAGGCCAATGGCTCTGCTATCTCCTCCCTTACTTCCCAGAGAATCCTAGGATAAATGCCATCAGGCCCAGGGGACTTATCTATATTCACCCTTTCCAGAATTTCCAACACCGCTTCCCTACATATCTCAAAGCCATCCATTCTAATTAATTGTGACTCAATATTCACATCAGCAACAATGTCCTGTTCCTGAGTGAATACTGACGAAAAGTATTCATTCAGTGTCTCCCCAATTTCTTCAGACTCCACACGCAACTTCCCACTACTATCCTTGACTGGACCTATTCCTACCCTAGTCATTCTTTTATTCCTGACATACCTATAGAAAGCCTTTGGGTTTTCCCTAATCCTACCAACCAAGGACTTTTCATGTGCCCTCCTTGCTGCTCTTAGCTCTCTCTTTAGATCCTTCCTGGCTACCTTATAACTCTCAATCACCCCAATTGCACCTTCACGCCTCATCTTTACATAGGCCGCCCTCTTCCCTTTAACAAGGGATTCCAATTCCTTATTAAACCACGGCTCCCTCACACGACCCTTTCCTCCCTGCCTGACAGGTACATACTTATCAAGGACACTCAATAGTTGCTCCTTGAACAAGCTCCACATATCGATTGCACCCTTCCCTCGAAGCCTACTTTTCCAAGCCACGCATCCTAAGTCATGCCTCACCGTATCATAATTTCTCTGCCCCCAGCTATAACTCTTGCCCTGTAGTGCACACTTATATCTAACTCTATCACTAGAGTAAAAGTCACCGAATTGTGGTCACTGTCCCCAAAGTGCTCACCTACCTCCAATTCTAACACCTGGCCTGGTTCGTTACCCAGAACCAAATCCAATATGGCCTCACCTCTTGTTGGCCTGTCTACATATTGTGTCAGGAAACCCTCCTGCACACATTGAACAAACACCGACCCATCTAACGTACTCGAGCTATAGCTTTCCCAGTCAATATCTGGAAAGTTAAAGTCCCCCATAACAGCCACCCTATTACTTTCACTCTTCTCCTGAATCATCCTCGCAGTCCTTTCTTCCACGTCTTTAGGATATTAGGAGACCTGTAGAAAACAGGGTGACCTCACCTTTCCTATTTCTAAGCTCAGCCCAAACTACCTCAGATGGCGAGTCTTCATCCATCGTCCTTTCCACTGCTGTAATACTATCTTTGACAAGCAATGCCACACCTCCCCCTCTTTTACTCCCACCCAGACCCTACTAAAACATTTAAACCCTGGAACCTGCAACAACCAATCCTGTCCCTGTTCTACCCAAGTCTCCGTAATAGCCACAACATTGACCTCCCAGGTACCAACCCACGCTGCAAGTTCACCTACCTCATTTTGTATACTTCTCGCATTGAAGTATACACACTTCAAGCCACCTTCCAGTTTACAGGCACCCTCCTTCGAGATTGATGCCATGTTCCTAACCTCCCTACACTCCAGGTCCTGCACCCTAAAGTTACAGTCTAGGTTCCCACGCCCCTGCAGAGTTAGTTTAAACCCCCTGAAAGAGCACTAGCAAACCTACCCCCGAGGATACTGGTGCCCCTCAGGTTCAGGTGTAGATCATCCTGTTGATAGAGGTCCCACCTTCCCCAGAAAGAACCCCAGTTATCCAGAAACTGGAATCCCTCCCTCCTGCACCATCCCTGTAGCCATGCATTTAACTGCTCTCTCTCCCTATTCCTCGACTCTCTATAACCTGGCACGGGTAACAAACCAGAGACAACAACTCTGTTTGTTCTAACTCTGAGCTTCCAACCTAGCTCCCTGAAAGCCTGCCTAACATCCTCATCCCTCTTCCTACCTATGTCGTTGGTGCCAATGTGGACCACGACTTCGGGCTGCTCCCCCCTACCGCTTAAGGACCCAGAAAACACTATCAGAGACATCACGTACCCTTGCACCTGGGAGGCAACATACCAAACGTGAGTCTCTCCCGCCCCCACAAATCCGCCTATCTGTGCCCCGATATAAAAAGTATCAACTTCTATCTAAACAACATTGTTTACAAACTTGATATCCCTACATGCTGTCTATCCAATTTAAATAGTTTAACTAAGGTGCAGGTTTTAGTTGTGTGTATAGCAGATGCTTCAGGTTATGTGTAGGAATTTAAAGTTCAAAATTACTGCTGATGGTAACCATGGACACTGATATTCCTTGTCTGCTATGTAGCAGAGATCTGGTGTTTAAAATAAAAATGAACTTTGTATTTGTAGAGCACCTGTACAATCTCAGGATGTTCCAATATGTGCGCCCATTTACAAAGTACTTTGGAATTGTAGTTATCTGTTGTAATATGCTGCAAATGTGTTGCTGGTCAAAGCACAGCAGGTTAGGCAGCATCTCAGGAATAGAGAATTCGACGTTTCGAGCATAAGCCCTTCATCAGGAATAAGAGAGAGAGAGCCAAGCAGGCTGAGATAAAAGGTAGGGAGGAGGGACTAGGGGGAGGGGCGATGGAGGTGGGATAGGTGGAAGGAGGTCAAGGTGAGGGTGATAGGCCGGAGTGGGGTGGGGGCGGAGAGGTCAGGAAGAGGATTGCAGGTTAGGAGGGCGGTGCTGAGTTGAGGGAACCGACTGAGACAAGGTGGGGGGAGGGGAAATGAGGAAGCTGGAGAAATCTGAATTCATACCTTGTGGTTGGAGGGTTCCCAGGCGGAAGATGAGGCGCTCCTCCTCCAGCCGTCGTGTAGTTGTGTTCTGCCGGTGGAGGAGTCCAAGGACCTGCATGTCCTCGGTGGAGTGGGAGGGGGAGTTAAAGTGTTGAGCCACGGGGTGATTGGGTTGGTTGGTTCGGGCGGCCCAGAGGTGTTCTCTGAAGCGTTCCGCAAGTAAGCGGCCTGTCTCACCAATATAGAGGAGGCCACATCGGGTGCAGCGGATGCAATAGATGATGTGTGTGGAGGTACAGGTGAACTTGTGGCGGATATGGAAGGATCCCTTGGGGCCTTGGAGGGAAGTGAGTGTGGAGGTGTGGGCGCAAGTTTTACATTTCCTGCGGTTGCAGGGGAAGGTGCCGGGGGTGGAGGTTGGGTTGGTGGGGGGTGTGGATCTGACAAGGGAGTCACGAAGGGAGTGGTCCTTGCGGAACGCTGATAGGGGAGGGGAGGGAAATATATCCTTGGTGGTGGGGTCCGTTTGGAGGTGGCGGAAATGGCGGCGGATGATACGTTGTATGTGCAGGTTGGTGGGGTGGTAGGTGAGAACCAGTGGGGTTCTGTCTTGGTGGCGGTTGGAGGAGCGGGGCTCAAGGGCGGAGGAGCGGGAAGTGGAGGAGATGCGGTGGAGGGCATCGTCGATCACGTCTGGGGGGAATCTGCGGTCCTTGAAGAAGGAGGCCATCTGGGCTGTGCGGTGTTGGAATTGGTCCTCCTGGGAGCAGATGCGGCGGAGACGAAGGAATTGGGAATATGGGATGGCGTTTTTACAGGGGGCAGGGTGGGAGGAGGTGTAGTCCAGGTAGCTGTGGGAGTCAGTCGGTTTATAATAGATGTCTGTGTTGAGTCGGTCGCCCGAGATAGAAATGGAAAGGTCTAGGAAGGGGAGGGAGGAGTATGAGACAGTCCAGGTGAATTTCAGGTCGGGATGGAAGGTGTTAGTAAAGTTGATGAACTGTTCAACCTCCTCGTGGGAGCACGAGGCAGCGCCGATACAGTCATCGATGTTATTCACACAAGCAGATAACAGCTAGATTATTAATTTTAATTATACTGGTTGAGAGATATGTATTCAGCAGGATATTAAGGCACAATTTGCTGACTTTGTTCAAAATAATGCGATAGGACCTTTTTATATCCATCAGAGAGGGAAAGCAAAGCAGAAATATAGCAGAATTGGGAGCAGCAATAGATCTTCAGCTACACGATAAGCTCCATTTTCTTGTCAGCCCCCATAACCGGCTCCCTTTTTACAATCAAAAATAAGTCCAATTCAGCCTTGAACATGTTCAATGGCCCAGTCTTCACTGCTCTGGAGATGAAAATTCCATAGACTAACTACTGAGAGAAAAAAGAAGTCTCATAACAATCTTAAATGTGCAATACTTAGTTTAAAACTAAGTTCTAGACCCCTCAAGGGGAACATCCTTTCAATATCTCCAAGTTTAGAAGATTAAGGGGAGATTTAATAGAAACTTACAAGATAATACATGGCTTGGAAAGGGTGGGTGCTAGGAAATTGTTTCCGTTAGGCGAGGAGACTAGGACCTGTGGACACAACCTTAGAATTAGAGGGGGTAAATTCAGAACAGAAATGCGGAGACATTTCTTCAGCCAGAGAGTGGTGGGCCTGTGGAATTCATTGCCGCAGAGTGCAGTGGAGGCTAGGACGTTAAATGTCTTCAAGGCAGAGATTGATAAATTCTTGATGTCACAAGGAATTAAGGGCTACGGGGAGAATGTGGGTAAGTGGAATGCCCATCAGCCATGATTGAATGGCGGACTGGACTCGATGGGCCGAATGGCCTTACTTCCATTCCTATATCTTATGGTCTTATCTATCCTGTCAATGTTTCAATAAAATCACTCCTCATTCTCCAAAATTCTAATGTCCATGTCTGACCAACTAAATTCTATTCCTGATGAAGGGCTTAGGCCAAAACGTCAACTCTCCTGCTTCTCGGATGCTGCCTAACCTGCTGTGCTTTTCCAGCACCACACATTTTGACTCTGATCTCCAGCATCTGCCATCCTCACTGACTCCTGAACTCTTATGATATCAAGAATTGAGCCGACCTGTTCCTAACTGTAGAATAGAGTGGTGCTGGTCAGCCAGCATTCATGGAACAGGAAAATCAACGTTTCGGGTAAAAGCCCTTCATCATGAATAGAGGTAGGAAGCCTCCAGGGTAGAGAGATGGGTGGGGGGTGGGGCTGGGGAGAAGGTGGGGCTGGGGAGAAGGTAGCACTGAGTACAATACATGAATGGGGGTGGGGATGATTGTGCACCATAGTCTCAAGGCATTCTAATTAAGATCTTGTTCAGCAACTCTTCTCTACTTTTGAACCTGCAACCCTTGCAATGAACAGCAACATTTCATCCATTGCCTTGATCACTTGTTAGACTGACGTGTCACCTTTTTGTAATTCATGAGTACCCGGATCACTCTACACTGCAACATTCTTTGGTGGCTCTCGATTTAAATGTATTGATTTGTTTTTAATTCTTTCTGCCAAAGTGTATAAGTTCATACTGTGCAGCATTATACTTCGTCTGCCAGATTAATGCCTACTCAACTAAGCTATCCAAATCCTCTTGCAAACTCTGTATCCTTTCGTGACTTACTTTCTTCCCTGTCATTGTGTCGTAGTGTTGTACAGCAGGGCCTTCAGTCCAACCAGTCCATGCTGCCCAGATATCATAAATGAATCTGCTTTTTCTGATCTAGGGTGGATTGGTTTGAGGAAAAGCTGAGCCAATTTCAGCTACACTATACAAATCACCCCAAAGATAATAGTTGATGGCTTCTCTTGAAACAAGGTAAAAGACAAAACACATATTCTAATAGAGTCCCAATGTGGCAAGGCTGTGATGACACACTATACTTAAATTGTGATCTACAAAATACCTCCTAGGGAAATACCCTTTCCTGCTGATTGGAACGAAGCATGCCCACGTATGGCTGGATGTGCTTGATATCAGGCTTGTGCACGCAAGTGGTTCAGTGACCTAATCGGGTCAGGAAAGCTGAGTATGGTGAGGTTCAAAGTATACTGGTGCTGTCACTGGACTAGTAATCCTAATGCTTTGGGGATATGGGTTTGAAAAACATCTTTTGATAGGGAAGGAAATCTGTCATCCTTTCCTGGGCTGGCGTATGTGTGACTTCTGATCGACAGCAATGTGTGTGGTTGATTTTTATCTGCCCAAAGGCCCAAGCAAGCCACTCCATCCAATGGTTAATTTGGGATAGGCAATAAATGCTGGCCAAGCCAGTAATTCCAATATCCCATGATGGAATTTTTTTTAAAAAAGCTACATTCCGATGTGAATACAAGCTCTCCTCCCTCAAGCTGCTTGAAGCCTCCATCTCTATATTATTTTTGTAATGCCAACGTCTTCTTGCAGGTGCCTCCACACTTGTTCAAATCCATTTGTCCATGCTAATCTTAAACTAACTTCACACCTCTTTCATTGTACCCATCAACGATGAAAGTTCACCCATCTGGATAACACAGTAACAGGTCCCTTCTTTCCTCCCTGGCAAGGGGAAACCATGCATAACCCCTGGAAGGGGCAGAGATCAGTCAAAATTTGTGCCTGGGCATGGAAGATGGAAGGGCTCTCTAGGGTACCTGATGCTGGAAAATCACATTGCACATCCATAGGGCATACAACATTCATATTCATTTAGTACAAACTAAGGGAAATCAGCCACAAATGCAAGCCTGAGCACAGCACATCACTGGTTGTTTAGTGGACAGACTGGCAAACATGGGATTAACTACCTGTATGAAGTGGGAACAAATACGTAGCCTGCAAATGTGTCCTGCAGATCCTCGAAGGAACCAGAGAGAAGAAAGTCAGGGTAAAGTAGCACGTTGCCTTCCAAAAGGCTGCACGTGTCTGTCACAAGTTATAGCAGTGAAGTATTACTGCTTTCACTTGCCTGTGCACCAGCTGTGTTTTTTTTAGAATACTTAGTGTGGAAACAGGCCCTTCGGCCCAACAAGTTCATACCGACTCTTTGAAGTGCAATCCACTCAGATCCATTCCCCTACATTTACCCATTCACCTAACACTACGGGCAATTTAGCATGGCCAATTCACCTAACTTGCACGTTTTTGGACTGTGGGAGGAAACCGGAGCACCCAGAGGAAACCCACGGGGAGAATGTGCAAACTCCACACAGACAGTTGTCCAAGGCGGGAATTGAACGCAGGTCTCTGACGCTGTGAGGCAACAGTGCTAGCCACTGTGCCACCGTGCTGCCCACTTCTGTTGCTTCAGTTATCGATGTTAGAGGTGCCCTTTGGAAAGTTGATGACTGCTTCTCCATCCAGGATGTGGTCTGCAGCCTGTAAGCTTTAATGTGGCAGTGTTTCTGCCATGTTTCAATGTTGGTAACTCGTCAGTGGCAGGTTAGAATCTTGCTAAATCTTTGGATTTAGGATCATAGCAAGGTACATCATGGGAACACGTCCTTTGGTCCAACACGTCAGTGTCAACCAGATATTCTAAATTCATCTAGTCCTATTGGCCAGCATTTAGCCTATATCCCTCTAAAATTCTTCTTACTCGTGTACCCTATCATGTACACTACCGATTTTGGTGCATTCTGCAAGCTTACTAACCATACCTCCTATTCAGCTGCTGATACATAGCACTGACCTATCACAATCATTTCTATATTTCCCCCAGGCCTGATGAAGGGTTAAGCCCGAAATGTTTACTCTCTCCTCAGATGCTGTGTGACCTGCTGTGCTTTTTCCAGCACTGCTCTTTGACTGGCTTCTCCAACATGTGCTGTCTTCACTATCTCTTAGTTTGTAGTGATAAATAGTTGTACTATTTGTGAGGCATTGTCACTGCTGGAACATGTGACAGGTAGGGGCAATGGAGTTGTGGCATTGTCACTAAAATGCTAAACCCAGAGATGCTGGTAATGTCCTGGGTATCAGGTTCAAATCTCACTATAGCAGATAAAGTTGAATTCAATACAATCTGGAATTAAATGTTAAGTTATGACCATGAAGCCATTACTGATTGTCACAAAAGCCCATCTAGGTAAAAGTGAGGCCTGCAGATGTTGGAAATCAGATTCGAGAGTGTGGTGCTGGAAAAACACAGCAGGTCAGGCAGCATCTGAGGAGCAAAAGAGTAGACGTTTCGGGCTTAATCTTTCAAGAAGGCTCCACCTCCTCAATAACCTCCGATTCCCCACTGCCAAACCTCATCTTCACCATAGAACCCCCAATCTAACCACTTAGCCACCATGCCACTTTTACTGCTATTGTATCCAGTTACTCATGAGGAAAATTACATGGCAGAAGTTACACAACCACCTACTTCATATTTGAACATTTCTATAATAGAAATCAGGATTCCATTTGGTTCTTCCAGCTAGTTCTGCCATTCAGTTAAATCACAGCCAATCATATTTGGCATTTTCAAATTTCCCACCGCCTCAGCAGCTTTTTGGGAGATGAGGCAGAGAATCTCTCATTTCTCTCATGAGTGAAGAAAAGCTTCATGACCCCTGAATGGCCTAGCTCTTAATTTGAAGTTATACACCCTCCAAACACCGTTCCAAAAGAGGCTTCTCTTTCATCAGGTTCTTCAATCATGTGAAATATCTTAATTAGATCCCCCCAACCCAATCTTCTAAATTCAAATGGAAAAGAAGTCTAGCCTGCATTACCTATCATCTTAACTACTTTGACCCCAGACATACCTAAAGATAAAGGTCAAACAACCAAATAGGTAGCCAGCATTTGGCCTATATATCCCCCTAAATTTATATGCCAGACAACATAAACAACAAATGATAGATCTAAGCAATCCCATAATCTATGGATCAGATCTAAGCTCTGCTGTACTACCACATCCAGTTGTGGACGGTGGTGGAGTATTAATCAACTCACTGGAGGAAGAGGTGGTGGTGATGGAATGTCCTGTATACTAAAAGCAGGACAAATCCAACCCCAGCCAATTGCAGCCCATCAGTATACACTCGATCATCAGTAAAGTGATTGAAAGGTGTCACCAATAGTGCTATCAAACAGTATCTCCTCAGTGACACCCAGTTTGGGTTCCACCAGCTTGCTGGATGTTATTTCAGCAATCTTTTTTTCAGACATGGACAAAAAAAGTTGCATGCCAGAAGCAAGGTGGTGGTGAGAGCCCTTGACGTCAAGGAGCCCTAAAAAACTAATATCAATGGGGATCAGGCGAAAACTCTTTTCTGGTTGGAATTATGCCTGGCACATTGGAAGATGGAAAAGCACTGCAGGTCAGGCAGCATCAAAAAGCCTTAGGGCTTTTGCCGAAACATCGATTTTCCTGCTCCTCGAATGCTGCCTGACCTGCAGTGCTTTTCCAGCACTATACTCTACTCTAGATTCTAATCTCCAGCATCTGCAGTACTCACTTTTGCCACCTTGGAAAATGGTTGAGGTTGCTGGACATCAGTCATCTCAGCTCCAGGACATGTCTGCAGGAGTTCCACAGGGTAGTGTCATAGACCCAACCTTCCTAAGCTGCATCATCAATGAACTTCCCTCCATCATAAGATCAGAAGTGGGGATGTTCACTGATGAATGCACAATGTATAGCACCATTCACAACTTCTCATATATTGAAGCAGTCCATGTTCGAATTTATCACCACCATCGCTGAAATCCCCACATACAAGGGGTTACCATTGACCATTAAGTGAACTGAACTATCCCTATATAAACTGTGATCACAATAGCAAGTCAGAGGCTAGGTACCTTGCAGTGATTAATTCATCCAGACTCCCAAAGCCTGTCTGCCATTTACAAGGCATGAGCCAGGAGAGTTATCCAGTTGCCAAATTGACAAGACTTGTTTTTTCATCATCTCCACCAGTGAAGTGCAGTAACAGCAATGTGTACCATTTACACAATGCACAGTAGCAACTCATCAAGGCCCCTTAGACAGCATCTTCCAAATCCTTGACCACTACTGTCTCAAAGGATACAGGCATCAGATATAACGGAACAGCATCTGCAAGCTCCCCTCCAAGCAACTCATGTCTAGACTTGGAAATATATCACTGTTCTTCAGTGTCACTGGGTCAAATTCCTGCAACATTCTCCCTACCAATTACCTAAAACAAATCATCACTACCTTCTGAAGAGAAATGGGGTGGTCAACATATGTTGACATAGCACTGTAAACCCTTGTCTCAAGAGTAAATAGCTAAACTTTCTAGATATTATGGAGGATTCCTTTGGTTTGGAAAACAGTGAATATAACTTATTTAATAAAAATGGGGGAAACAGGCCAATTAGCCTAACGTCTGTAATAGGGAAAATATCAGAGGGTATTATTCAAAGTTGTTAGGCAAGAATGTTTAAGAAAATTCAACAAAAGTCAATATTGTTCTGTGAAAGGGAAGTGTATTCTTTGAAGAAGTAACTGTACTGTGGATAAAGGGGCTTTGGCTATAGTTTTTAGATTAGATTACTTACAGTGTGGAAACAGGCCCTTCGGCCCAACAAGTCCACACCGACCCGTCGAAGCGCAACCCACCCATACCCCTACATTTTACCCCTTACCTAACACTACGGGCAATTTAGCATGGCCAATTCACCTGACCCGCACATCTTTGGACTGTGGGAGGAAACCAGAGCACCCGGAGGAAACCCACGCAGACACAGGGAGGACGTGCAAACTCCACACAGTCAGTCGCCTAAGTCGGGAATTGAACCCGGGTCTCAGGCGCTGTGAGGCAGCAGTGCTAACCACCGTGCCGCCCACATAGTGTCTTTAGATTACCAAAAGATAGTTGATGAGATACCATGTCAAAGGTTATTGTGAAAAAAGCTCTTAGTATGGAGCATAATATAGTGGCACAGATAAATAATTGGAGAAGGAAACAGTGTGTTCAGTAATTTTCTGGTTGGAAAGGTTTTAATGTGTGTGCCGCAGGGATTGGGCTGGGTTTCAACTTCTTACAAGTCATTTGAAAGGAACCAAAGGCAGGGTTGCTATATTTTATGTTAACCCAAAGTAGGAAAGTAAGCTGTGAAGAGGACATAATCCATCTGTAACACTTACATTTAAGTGAATGGGTGAAGATTTGGGAAATGGACTATAATGTGGGAAAGTTTGAAATTGTTTGTTTTGGCAGGAGAAATGAAATAAAGATTATTATGAAAATAGAGTTATCACAGGGCTCTAATTTGTACAAGGATCTGGCATCCGACTGCAAAAGGTTAGGAAAGGGGATATTCAGGTACAGCAAGTTGGAAGAAAGTCTAATAATATATTACCACTTACGATAAAGGAAATTGAATACAAAAGTAGGGAGGCTATGCTCCAGTAATACAGAGCATTGTTGTGATCAAATCTGGAGTACGGTGTAAAGTATTGGTCTTCTTATTTGAGCAAGAATATAAATGGGTTGGACACAGTTCAGAGAAGACTTGTCAGACTAATACCTGCAATGAGTTATCTTATGAGAAGTGGTTGGACAGGCTAGGCCTGTAGTTTAGAAAAGATGAGCTGATTGAAAAACAAGATCCCAAAGGGTCTTGACATGGTGGAACTGGAAAGGATGTTTACTCTTGCTGAACAACTAGAACAAAGGGTCACTGTTTAAAAGTAAGAGCTTGCCCAAAAGGAAGCAGAGTCTGTGAATGTTTTAAGACAGCGACAAGTTCTTCATGTGCAAGGAAGTGAAAGTTTGAGTGTAGACAGGAATGTGGATTTGAAATTTGTGGGTGGCACAGTGGTTAGCACTGCTGCCTCACAGCACCTGAGACCCGGGTTCAATTCCCGACTCAGGCGACTGACTGTGTGGAGTTTGCACGTTCTCCCCGTGTCTGCGTGGGTTTCCTCCGGGTGCTCCGGTTTCCTCCCACAGTCCAAAGATGTGCGGGTCAGGTGAATTGGCCATGCTAAATTGCCCGTAGTGTTAGGTAAGGGGTAAATGTGTGGGTGGGTTGCGCTTCGGCGGGTCGGTGTGGACTTGTTGGGCCGAAGGGCCTGTTTCCACACTGTAAGTAATCTAATCTAATCTAATTGCAGACAGATCAGTCATGGTCTTATTGAATGGTGGGTGTAGGCTGGAGATGCTGGGTGGGCCTACCTGTGCTCCTAACTCATATGTTCATAACGTAGGAAGTCCACACAGCAAACTCACATACAAAACAGTGTGAAGTGACCAATCATCTGTTTGAGGGATAACTAATGAGAATACCCTTGTTCTTTTTTGAAATCCTTGAGTGAGATTGTTTACAGCCACAAGAGCGCAAAAAGGATCTGATTCATTGACTCATCATTGACATGTGATGACTAACAGTACACCCAGTACTGCACTCTAAATGTTCCCCTAGGTTTTGTGCTCATGTGTCTGGGTTGAATTTGAATCTATAGATTATCTGGCATTCAATTATCCAAATTTCGGATTATCTGGCAAAATCGCAAGGTCCCCATGCTTGGCTAAACTATGTTATCCAGCATTCGATTAACTTGTCCTTCGGATAAATGAGGTTCCTCCTTACAAACTTTTGTTCCAAATGAGTGCAGCACCAATTAAGTCTTAAATGATATCCAGCAGGAAACCTGATAATATCCGACTGTGTCTAATTTATAGCTTGACTCTGCTTTTAAACACATTAAAATTGAATTGCTTATCATTCTATCAAAACAGCAATTTGAACTTGTGTAGCAGAAAATGATAACAATTGATGGGGAACATTTTCCATAGCTTACGAAGTTAAGCAAGTTTATCTACAGAATGCATTCAAACAAGACAGATCATGTTTGTAAAAATGAAAAACAGCTCCAATAAGGTTACTTAAGTGAAATTTCAAGACACTGGGGAAATGGGAGCAGAAGAATACACTCAAAAGCAAGAAGCTGCATAAACATACATCACTTTCCCAAGGAGCTTTGCCTAATTGTCTTGAAATGCATAAAAGTGGATAAATCCCCAGGACCTGATCAGGTGTACCCTAGAACTCTGGAAAGCTAGAAAAGTGATTGATGGCCCCTTGCTGAAATATTTGTATCATCGCTAGTCACAGGTGAAGTGGATTGGAGGTTAGCTAATGTGGTGCCACTATTTAAGAAAGATGGTAAGGACAAGACAGGGAACTATAGACTGGTGAACCTGACATTGGTAGGCAAGTTGTTAAAAATAATCCTGTGGGATAAGATGTACGTGTAATTGGAAAGGCAAGGTCTGATTAGGGATAGTCAACATGGCTTTGTGCCATGTCTTACAAACTTGATTGAGTTTTTTGAAGAAGTAACAAAAGAGGATTGATAAGGGCAGAGCAGTAGACGTGATCTATATGGACTTCAGTAAGGCGTTTGACAAGGTTCCCTATGGAAGACTGGTTAGCACGGTTAGATCTCATGGAATACAGGGAGAACAGCCATTTGGACCAAGAGCTGGCTGAAAGGTAGAAGACAGAGGGTGGTGGTGGAGGGTTGTTTTTCAGACTGCAGGCCTGTGATTAGTGGAGTGCCACAAGGATGGGTATTGGGTTCACTAGTTTTCATCATTTATAGAAATTATTTAGATGTAAGCTTAAGAGGTCTAGTTAGTAAATTGCAGATAATACCAAAACTGGAGATGTAGTGGACAGCGAAAAAGGTTACCTCGGATTACAACAGGATCTTGATCAGATGGGCCAATGGGCTGAGGAGTGGCAGATGGGGTTTAATTTAAATAAATGCAAGGTGCTGCATTTTGGGAAAGCAAATCTTGGCAGCACATATACACTTAATGGTAATGTCCTAGGGAGTGTTGCTGAACAAAGAGACCTTGGAGTGCAGGTACTTAGCTCGTTGAAAGTAGAGTTGCAGGTAGATAGGATAGTAAAGAAGGCGTTTAGTAAGCTTTCCTTTATTGGTCAGAGTATATTGAGTTCAGGAGTTGAAGGACATGTTGCAGCTATACAGGATATTGGTTTGGCTACTTTTGAGAAATTCTGGTCTCTTTCCTATCGGAAGAATGTTGTGAAACTTGAAAGGGTTCAGAAAAAATTTACAAGGATGTTGCCAGGGTTGGAGGATTTGAACTATCGGGAGAGGTTGTATAGGCTAGGGCTGTTTTCCCTGGAGCATTGTAGGCTGAGGGGTGATCTTATGGAGGTTTGTAAAATCATGAGGTGACATGGATAGGATAAATAGGCAAGCTCTTTTCCCTGGGGTGGGGGAGTCCAGAACTAGTGAGCATAGGTTTAGGGTGAGAGTGGAAAGATATGAAAGAGACCTAAGGGACATTTTTACGCAGAGGGTGGTATGTGTAATGAACTGCCAGAGGTGGTGTTGGAGGCTAGTACAATTGCAACATTTAAAAGGCATGTGGATGGGTATATGATTAGGAAGGGTTTGTAGGGATGTGGGCCGGGCGCTGGCAGTTGGGACTAGATGGGGTTGGGATATCTGGTTGTCATGGATGAGTTGGACCGAAGGGTCTGTTTCTATGCTGTACATCTCTGTGACTCTTGAGACAACATACCACACTAGAATCTGTTGCTGACTCTGGGAAGATTCTGAAAAAAAAGATTGTCACTTGAACCATAATATTCCAGCCATGATTATAACATTTCTCGTATGAATGTTAACCAGTAGCAAAGTTCTGATAACTATCAGCAAAATATCACAGGTCGAGAATCACATTTGTTCATTGTAAAGTTGTACTTTTTCTTCAGTTGTTTAAATTTGAAAGGTGATAATGAAACTGCCTTTCTGCTTTTCTGCAGATGAACTCTCGACATCCCAAGATTGAGTTGCTGCATGATGCCATCACAGTTTCTTAGGACAATTAGAAAGGTTTCCGATGACGAGCAGAGACAATATTCTAATTGTGATAGAATTCAAGTCTACACAGGCGACTATGCTGCTGAGGAAAAGAAGACCAATACATCCAATCATCCATATGGATTGTCTCTGGACTATACCATGCCAGCTGTCTTTACCATAATGGACCTAAGATTCACTGACCAACATTCCAGCCGTGTATCTGGGGAACATTAGAGACAGCTCTGCAAAATGCCACAGCCTGCAGTCTAGTGCCATGACTATATTGTATAGCAGTGTATATTTAGTTGAATGGATATAGCAGACATATCTGAATTTGTCACCCATGTTCTCAGAAATGGCAGCTTCATATAGCAACTCAGAACAATTCCCGAGTCAAACTACTCAGTAGACATACGTAAAACCAGCAGGCCTCTGTTCTTGAGCTCCAGGATGTGGCTATTCAGAGTCCTTGAACTCTCTGAAAGCCATTCTGCAGGGATTGCAAGCCAAAGCCTCCCCTACCCACCAAACTAGACCATCAACACAGGGATGATCCTTTGATCCCATCAAAACATCATAGCTGATCCTATATGAACGTGGGAATAAAATATAGTTTACAGTATATTTCCTCATAATATGTCCAAAACAGTGGATATTAAAATATTTATACATATTTATACTGAAGTATAGAGGTACTGAAGTGAACCTTTGTAAAGATATTGATTTCTTTAGGGCTTTTTCTTTTTGTGACATTCTGCAGTGAGGTTGGCTACACTTATGTAGTGCGTGGAAATAAAACAAATATTTATTTACTTGTAAACTGTCTACTTAACTAAATAAGGTTAATTTTGTCACTGCTACAGCTGAAATATTATCTGAAACAAACGGCAAGGTTTCTTGTCTATCTGCAAAATGCAAGCCTCAACATCAGGTTCACTCAAACATAAGATGACCTTCTCTTCCAGGTCCTGCTTTCATAAGTGTATTGATGCAGTAAAGAACTTTAGACTCTGTTGGATCTTGCATCTTCTTTTTCGTGCAAACTCCCTCCCCTTGGCTGATCTGTTCAATGTGGAGAAAATAATTTGTAAAAGCGAGAGAGGAATGTAAGTAAAACTCTATTATTTTGTCATGCCTTAAGGATTTTTTTAAAGGACATTACTGACTCATGTCACTCAGCTTCATCGTGCCCTCTCGTGATATACAAATTTTGAACTTTTCCGGTGAGGACAAGAAACAGTAATCAGTAGAGGAACATGAGTTAGCTTTTCTTCTCAGCTAAGGGAAAGCCATCTTACCACGGCCTAAAGATTGAACTTGGGATCTTCCTAGATGTTCTGCCATGCATCAAGTAGCATATAAATGCACAAAGAGTTGAGTTAGACCATTCAATTAGGTAATGACCGATTTGATAATCAAGTCAACTTTCTTGTCCTTTTTCCATAACCCTTGATTCCCTTTCTGATATATTCTGATTTTTGAACAACACCACAATCCTCTGCAGTGAAGCATTCAACAGATTTTCTACCTTAGGAGAAGAAAATCCTCATCTCTGTCCTAACTGGGATGGCCCTTATGCTGAGGTAATACAATCCATTCCTGGACTCTCCCACAAGGGGAAACAAACTCTCTGTGTTTACCCTGTCAGGTCCCCTCAGAATATTGTATGTTTCAATAAGGTCGCTTCTGAATTTCAATGAGTAGATGCTAAACTCACTGAACCTCTCAGAGTCATAGAGTATTGAAACAGACTCTTCGGTCCAACCGGTCCATAATGAACTAGTCCCACTTGCCTGCTCCTGCCCCATATTAGAACATAGATACATAGAAAAGTACAGCACAGAACAGGTGCTTTGGCCCACTATGCTTTGCCGAGATTTAATCCTAATGTAAAATATAATAACTTCAACTATGCACCCTTCAACTCACTGCTATCCATGTGCATATCCAGCAGTCACTTAAATGTCCCCAATGACTCTGCTTCCACCACCACAGCTGGCAACGCATTCCATGTATTCACAATTCTCTGCGTAAAGAACCTACCTCTGACGTCTCCTTTATACCTTCCTCCTAACTATGACTTCCCGTACCTGTCAATCCTGCCCTGGGGAAAAGTCTCTGGCTATTGCTTCTATCTATTCCTTGCATTATTTTGGACACCTCGATCTGGTCTCCTCACTTCCTCCTTCTCTCCAGAGAGAAAAGTCTGAGCTTATTCAATCTTTCTTCATAAGGTAAGCCCTCCAGTCCAGGCAGCATCCTGGTAAGCCTTCTTTGCACCCTCTCTATCTTTCCTATAGTAGGGCGACCAGAACTGGACACAATATTCCAAGTGTGGTCTCAATGGGGACTTGTAGAGCTGCAGCAAAACCTTGTGGCTCTAAAACTCGATCCCCCTGTAAATGAAAGCCAAAACGTCATATGTTTTCTTAACGATCCTATCCACTTGGGTGGCAATTTGAGGGATCTATGTACTTGCACACCCAGATCCCTCTGTTCCTCCACAATGCCAAGAATCCTGTCTTTAATCCTATATCCAAGCATCCGAGTTTGATCTTCCAAAATGCATCAATTCACATTTATCCAGATTAAACTCCATCTACCATTTTTCAGCCCAGCTCTGCATCCTGTCTTTGTCGCAACGCAGTGGCCCTCTATACTATCGACGACACCTCCAACCTTTGTGTCATCTGCAAATTTACTAACTCACCCCTCAACCTCGTCAACCAAGTCATTTATAAAAACTACAAAGAGCAGAGGCCCAAAACAGAGCCCTGCGGGACCCCACCCAATACTGACCTCAATACTAGGCATAATACTTCCCATATACAACCGCTCTCTGCCATTTGTCAGCCAGCTGATTCTGAAACCAGATAGCCAAATCTCCCTGTATCCCATACTTCCTGACTTTATGAAGGAGCCTACCATGGGGAATCCTATCAAATACCTTACTGAAATCCATATACACCACACCCACTGCTCAACCATTGTCGACCTGTCTTGACGCCGCCTCAAAGAACTCTAAGATTTATGAGGCATGACCTACCCCTCATGAAGCCATGCTGACTGCCTTTAATCACAGCTGCAAATGTGTTGCTGGTCAAAGCACAGCAGGCCAGGCAGCATCTCAGGAATAGAGAATTCGACGTTTCGAGCATAAGCCCTTCATCAGGAATAAGAGACCTAATTTTTTACTGCCTTTAATCACATTATGCTTTGCCAAATAGTAATAAATCCTATCCCTCAGAATTCTTTCCACAACTTTGCTGACCACAGACGTAAGACTGACTGGTCTGTAATTGCCAGGGATTTCCCTATTACCCTTCTTGAAAAGAGGAACAATATTCGCCTCCTTCCAATGCTCCAGTACGACTCCAATGGAGAGTGAGGAGGTAAATATTCTCGCCAGTGGTTGAGTGACCTCCTTTCTCACTTCCCGGAGTAGGCTAGGATAAACCTGGTCTGGCCCTGGAGAATTATCAATGTTAATGTTTTCCAAAATTTCTAGCACATCAACTTCATCAATTTTGATCTGGTCAAGACTGTATCCCAGCTCCTCCAAGTTCCAAGTTCCCTTTCCTTGGTGAAAACTGAAGCAAGAAACTCATATAGGGCTTCTATCTGCTCAGACTCCACACTCAAGTTCCCTACGCTATCCTGATCAGCCCTGATCATTCTCTTATTCCTCACGTATGAATAAAATGCCTTTGGGTTCTTCCTAATCCTTCTTGCCAAGCCTTTTTCATGCCCCCTCCTGGCTCTCCTCAGTCCAATTCTGAGCTCCTTTCTAGCAAGCCTGTAATCCTTTAAAGCTGTGTTAGATCCTTGCTTCCTCCACCTTACGTAAGCTGCCTTGTTCCTTTTGATGAGAAGTTCCTCTGATCTCATCATCCAAGGTTCCTTAATCTTACCCCTTCTTACCTGTCTCAGAGGAACAAATTTGTGCATCACTCACAACGACTGTTCCTTAAATAGCCTCCACATGTCGGCTGTGCCCTTTCTGTGGAACAATTGCTCCCAGTCTGTACTTCCCAACACCTGTCTGATAGCGTCATAATTTCCTCTTCCCCAATCAAATATCTTCCGTCAGTAACTGCCCCTTTCACTCTCCAAGGCTATGCTAAATTTATCCAAATATTTCCTACTCGTGTAATTATCGAAATGTCTTTTAAACTTTGTAATTATACCCACATCCACCACTTCCTCAGGAAGTTCATTCCACACATTTTACCTTCTGCGTAAAATATTTACTCATGTCTTTTTTAAATCTCTCTCCTTAAAAATGTGCTGCCTAGTCTCAAAATTCCCCCATTCTAAGGAAAAGACAACTGTCAATTAACTCCATCTATACCCCTTATTTTAGAAACTTCTATAAAGTCGCCTCTCAACCTCCTTATCTCCAATAAAAAAAGTTCCAGCCTCTCTCTCTAACTCAAACTTTCTATATCTAGCAACAGCCTTGTAAATCTCTTGAAACCTCTCCAGCTTGATAATATCTTTCCATTAACTGGGTGACCTGAACTGGACACAGCATTGTAGAAAAGTCTTCAACAATGTCCTGTTGAAAAATAAAAATAGAATTAGATCTTTCAGCCCCTTGAACATGTTCCTCCATTCAATGAGGCCCTGTTTAATCTGTGGCCTAACTGCATAAACCTGCCTTTGAACCATTTCTCCTGATACCTTTGCTTAACAAAATGTATTGATCTCAGAATTAAAATTACCAACTGATCCTGCATCCATTGCCATTTGTGGAAAAGTTCCAAACTTCTAGCAGCCTGTGTGTAGGAGGCTTGAGAGTTATAAGTCAGCTAGATATTCAC
Organism: Hemiscyllium ocellatum; assembly: GCF_020745735.1. NCBI lineage: Eukaryota > Metazoa > Chordata > Chondrichthyes > Orectolobiformes > Hemiscylliidae > Hemiscyllium > Hemiscyllium ocellatum. The sequence continues at coordinate 26,420,063 of NC_083408.1, read as the reverse complement.
CCTCCTAGCTAAATTGTTATCCACTTCTTTGTCTATCCAACTGTTCTCTCTCTTTGGGCTCTATCCCCACCCATTGTTTACTGCTTAACTCCCCCATCCCCATTCTATCCTCTGTATATAAACCAACATTTTCCTAGCTACCTTCAGATCTGAGGAAAGGTCACTTGATCTGGAACATTAACTCCGATTTCTCTTCAGAGATGCTGCCAGACCTGCTGAGCTTTTCCAGCAGCTTCTGATTTTGCTTCCTTCAGAGCTGCTACCAGAGGGTTTTAGATCCGTTACTGTTCCTCCGTTCCATTCATGTAATTTCCACTGAATGTTTTCCCCTCATTATATCCTGCCTCACTAGTGAAGTAGTTTTGTTTCTGATCAGTAAGGCGACTCCACCTCTACCATTTTCCCTGTCTGTCCTGTATACCTAACGCGTTATTTTCAGTTCTAACCATCCTGCAGTCGTGTTCCAGTAATGGCTACTATATCATGTTCTCTAGTTTGAATTTGTGCCTGTAGCTCATTTAGTTTATTCCCTATATTTCTGTATTCATATACTGAACTCTTACTTGTGTCATACACTCTAACCTGTCCCTTAGCACTGATGCTTATTATCCTTTTTTTAAATTTCTCTCTATAATCAATACACTTCTTATAGTTTTGCTATTACCGGTCATACCTGAAGTAGGATTCCTGCATGCTTTTTTTCACTGTCCCACTATTTGATGTTAAAACTGTACTGACTTCCCGAGTCCTCTCCCCCAATCCCACGTCTACCAGTTTAAGATAAGATTAGATTACTTACTGTGCGGAAACAGGCCCTTCAGCCCAACGAGTCCACACCAACCCTCTGAAGAGCAATCCACCCAGACCCACATCCCTACATTTACCCCTTCACCTAACACTACGGGCAATTTAACATGGCCAATTCACCTAACCTGCACATTTTTGGACTGTGGGAAAAAACCGGAGCATCCGGAGGAAACCCATGCAGACACAGGGAGAATGTGCAAACTCCACACAGAGAGTCGCCTGAGGCGGGAATTGACTGCAGGTCTCTGGCGCTGTGAGGCAGCAGTGCTAACCACTGTGCTGCCCCTATTTAGCCTTTCTGCTAGAACAGTTCATGTGGAGCCTGGGACAGTTCCTTCCTGTCCTAATACTGATACCAATGTCTCATGAATGGACCCCCCTCTTTTCCACACTACTCCTTCAGTCAACTTCCTTTAGATATATAAAGTGCACAAAAGGATATTAAGCAGCTGGAAAATGACACTGAACAAGGAAAGGGCTGAGGAATTGAAAAAATATTTCATGTCAGTCTTCACGGTGGAAGGGGAGTAATATCGCAAAATGTCAAGAGCATGAAGGGGCAGAGCTGAGTATGGTGGCCATCACCAAGGAGAAGGTGCTAGAAAAACTGAATCAGATGGACTACACCTCAGAATTCAAAGGGAGATAGCTGAAGAGATAGTGGAGGCATTAGCGGTGATCTCACAGGAATCACCAGAATTAGAGGACTAGAAAATCGCTAAACTGACACCCCTGTTTAAAAAGGGACTAAAGTAAAAGACGGAAAATTAAAGACCGATTTAGCCGAACCTTGGGCATGGGTAAGATCCTGGAATCCATTGTGAAGAATGAGATTTCTGAATATTTGCAAGTGTATGGTAAAATAGGGTAATGTCAGCATGGTTTCATCAATGGAAGGTCATGCCTGACAAATCTGTTTGAATTCTTTGAGTAAGTAATGAGCAGGTTAGACCAAGGAAAGCCGATGGATGTTATCTACCTGGAATTCAAGAAGGCCTTTGACAAGGTGTCGCACAGGAAGGTACTGAGTAAGACCGGGGCCCATGGTGTTGGAGGCAAGTCTGTCTGGAAGAAAGCAGAGTGAGGATAAAAGGGTCTTTCTCAGGATGGCAGCTGGGAATGTGGTGTTCCACAAGATTCAGTGTTGGGACCACAACTTTTCACTTAATACATTAACGATCCAGATGAAGGAACTGAGGGTATTATGGCAAAGTTTGCAAATGATACAAAAGGCAGGTTGAGGGACAGGTAGCATTGAGGAGGCTTCAGAAGGATTTGGAATGTTAGGAGAGTGGGCAAGGAAGTGGCACATAGAGTATAACTTGGGAAAGTATGAGGTCATACACTTTGATAGAATAGAGGCATGGACTATTTTCTGAATGGGGAGAAAATTCAGAAGTCTGAAGTGCAAAGAGATTTTGGAGTCTTAGTCTAGGATTCTGTCAAAATAAACTTGCAGGTTGAGTCAGTAGTTAGGAAGGCAAATGCAATGATAGCATTTATTATGAGAGGACTTGAATATAAAAGCAGGGATGTACTTCTGAGCCTCTATACATCTCTGAACAGACCACTTTGGAGTAATGTGTGCAATTTTGGCCCATATGTCAGGACGAATGGACTGGTCCTGGAGCGTGTTCATAGGAGGTACACCAAGAATGGTCCCAGGAATGAAAAGCTTAACATATGAGGAATGTTTGAGGATTGGGAGGATTTAAACTAGTAAGGTGGGGGGGGGGTGGGACCCAGGGAGATAGTGAGGAAAGAGATCGATCTGAGACGGGTACAGCTGAGAACAGAAGTGAGTCAAAGTCAGGGCAGGCAGGGACAAGATAGGACTAATAAATTAAACTGCATTTATTTCAACGCAAGGGGCCAAAAAGGGAAGGCAGATGAACTCAGGACATGGTTAGGAACATGGGACTGGGATATCATAGCAATTACGGAAACATGGCTCAGGGATGGGCAGGATTGGCAGCTTAATGTTCCAGGATACAAATGCTACAGGAAGGATAGAAAGGGAGGCAAGAGAGGAGGGGGAGTGGCATTTTTGATTAGGGATAGCATTACAGCTGTGCTGAGGGAGGACAGAACTGAGAAATAAGAAAGGGATGATCACCTTATTGGGATTGTATTATAGACCCCGGAATAGTCAGAGGGAAATTGAGAAACAAACTTGTAAGGAGTTCTTAGCTATCTGTAAGCATAATAGGGTAGTTATGGTAGGGGATTTTAACTTTCCAAACATAGACTGGGGCTGCCATAGTATAACAGGTTTAGATGGAAAGGAATTTCTTAAGTATGTATAAGACAATTTTCTGATACAGTATGTGGATGTACCTACTGGAGAAGGTGCAAAACTTGACCTACTCTTAGGAAATAAGGCAGGGCAGGTGACTGAGCTGTCAGTGGGGGAGAACTTTGGGGCCAGCGACCATAATTCTATTAGTTTTAAAATAGTGATGGAAAAGGATAGACCAGATCTAAAAGTTCTAAAAGTTGATTTAGAAGAAAGGCTAATTTTGATGGTATTAGGCAAGAACTTTCAAAAGCTGACTGGAGGCAGATGTTCGCAGGTAAAGGGACGGCTGGAAAATGGGAAGCCTTCAGAAATGAGATAACAATAATCCAGAGAAAGTATATTCCTGTCAGGGTGAAAGGGAAGGCTGGTAGGTATAGGGAATGCTGGATGACTAAAAAAAATTGAGGGTTTGGTTAAGAAAAAGAAGGAAGCATATGTCAGGTATAGACAGGACAGATCGAGTGAATCCATAGAAGAGTATAAAGAAAGTAGGAGTATACTTAAGAAGGAAATCAGGAGGACAAAACAGGGACATGAGACAGCTTTGGCAAATAGGATTAAGGAGAATCCAAAGGGTTTTACAAATATATTAAGGACAAAAGGGTAACTAGGGAGAGAATAGGGCCCCTCAAAGATTAGCAAGGTGGCCTTTGTGTGGAGCCACAGAAAATGGAGGAGATACTAAATGAATATTTTGCATAAGTGGAAAAGGATATGGAAGATAAACACTGTAGAGAAATAGTTGGTGACATCTTGCAAAATGTTCAGATTAAAGAGGAGGAAGTGCTGATGTCTTGAAACGGTGAAAAGTGGATAAATCCCCAGGACCTGATCAGGTGTACGCAAAAACTCTGTGGGAAGCTAGAGAAGTGTTTGCTGGATCATCGATAGTCACAGGTGAGGTGCCGGAAGAATGGAGGTTGGCAAACGTGGTGCCTCTGTTTAAGAAGGGCGGTAAAGACAAGCCAGGGAACTATAGACCGGTGAGCCTGACCTTGGTGGTGGGTAAGTTGTTGGAGGGAATCCTGAGGGACAGGATGTACATATATTTGGAAAGGCAAGGACTGATTCAGGATAGTCAACATGGCTTTGTGTGTGGGAAATCATGTCTCACAAACTTGATTGAGTTTTTTGAAGAAGTAACAAAGACGACTGATGAGAACAGAGCAGTAGATGTGATCTATATGGACTTCAGTAAGGCGTTTGACAAGGTTTCCCATGGGAGACTGATTAGCAAGGTTAGATCTCATGGAATACAGGGAGAACTAGCCATTTGGATACAGAACTGGCTCAAAGGTAGAAGACAAAGGGTGGTGTTGGAAGGTTGTTTTTCAGACTGGAGGCCTGTGACCACAAGGATCAGTACTGGGCCCTCTACTTTTTGTCATTTACATAAAAGATTTGGATGCGAGCATAAGAGGTACAGTTAGTAAGTTTGCAGATGACACCAAAACTGGAGGTGTAGTGGACAGCGAAGAGGGTTACCTCAGATTACAACAGGCTCTTGACCAGAGGGGCCAATGGGCTGAGAAGTGGCAGATGAAGTTTAATTCAGATAAATGCGAGGTGCTGCATTTTGGGAAAGCAAATCTTAACAGGACTTATACACTTAATGGTAAGGTCCTAGGGAGTGTTGCTGAACAAAGAGACCCTGGAATGCAGGTTCATAGCTCCTTGAAAGTTGAGTCGCAGGTAGATAGGATAGTGAAGAAGGTGTTTGGTATGCTTTCCTTTATTGGTCAGAGTGTTGAGTTTAGGAGTTGGGAGGTCATGTTAAGATTGTATAGGACATTGGTTAGGCCACTGTTGGAATATTGCGTGCAATTCTGGTCTCCTTCCTATCGGAAAGATGTTGTGAAACTTAAAAGCGTTCAGAAAAGATTTACAAGGATGTTGCCAGGGTTGGAGGTTCTGATCTACAGGGAGAGGCTGAACAGGCTGGGGCTGTTTTCCCTGGAGTGTCAGAGGCTCAAGGGTAACCTTATAGAGGTTTACAAAATTATGAGGGGTATGGATAGGATAAATAGGCAAAGTCTTTTCCCTGGGGTCAGGGAGTCCAGAACTAGAGGACATAAGTTTAGGGTGAGAGGGGCAAGATATAAAAGAGACCTAAGGGGCAACTTTTCCACGCAGAGGGTAGTACGTGTATGAAATGAGCTGCCAGAGGAAGTGGTGGAGGCTGTTACAATTGCAACATTTAAGAGGCATTTGGATGTGTATATGAATAGGATGGGTTTGGAGGGATATGGGCCGGGTGCTGCCAGGTGGGACTAGATTGGGTTAGGATGTCTGGTCAGCACGGGCGAGTTGGACCGAAGGGTCTGTTTCCATGCTGTACATCTCTATGACTCTGGGTCTATATTTGATGGAGTTTAGAAAAATGTTTCCATTGGTAGAAGAGACTAGGACTCAATGGCACAGCCTTAGAATAAAGGGAATACCCTCTAGAATGGAGATAAGGAGAAACATTTTCAGCCAGAAAGTGGTGAATCTATGGAACTCATTGCCACAGAAGGCTGTGGAGGCCAGGTTATTGAATATATCTAAGACTGAGATGGATAGGTTCTTGATTATCAACGGGATCAAGGGTTATAGGGAGAAAGTGGGAGAATGGGGTTGAGAAACATATCAGCCATGATGGAAAGGTAGAGCAGATTTGATGGGCTGAATGGCCTATTTTTTTCTGCCCCATATATCTTATGGTCTTGGGATCAGCCTAGTGGTTCTACCTCAGACTGCCTCCAATTTCTTTCCACAATGTCCCAAACCTGTCCACAGTATTCCAGCTGTGGTGTAACTTATGCCTCAGAGGCAGAAGAAAGTTCTTTGTGCAAATTTAAAAAAAACTTTTAAGTAGCATAGGTTTAGGGTGAGAGTGGTAAGATATAAAAGAGACCTAAGGGGCAACTTTTTCACGTGTATGGAATGAGCTGCCAGAGGTTGTGATGGAGGCTGGTACAATTGCAAAATTTAAGAGGCATTTGGATGGGTATATGAATAGGAAGGGTTTGGAGGGATATGGGCTGGGTGCTGGCAGGTGGGACTAGATTGGGTTGGGATATCTGGTCGGCATGGACATGTTGGACCGAAGGGCCTGTTTCCATCTCTATGACTCTAAACTGGGCCAAGTGTTAACTATAATGTAGAGGTTGTTAAGAGCTTAGCGGTATCATAAACTTGAAGAATCAGGAAATTCTGAGTGCTTTCTGTTGGAAAAATGCAATCAGAAAATTGTTTCAGTCTCCATTCCTCCACAGCTACTTCAAATATTACTGGCCTACAGTGTAGCTCCATTCACATTCCCAGAATTATATTAGTAAATTTTGAAGAATGGTAATTTTTGCATTTCACGCACTTGTGAAATTTTAGTATGGGAATAAAAGTTAGGATTGGTAGTTGATGAGGATTAAATTCCCAAACTTGGAAGCATGCCAGTTCTAACCTGCTAATTACTGTTTTTTCTTTACACCCAGGCAGGATAACCAAAATCCAAGCATTTTAAAATCAATGAATTCCCATGTTTGTAAGAGTTATGCTGTTTTTTGGAAAACCTCATTTGTTACTGAATTGGTTCCAATCCTCCAAAAGAAAATGATACAAACAGTAGATGATGAAAGGAATAAAAACAATGCTTTAATGAAAATGGAGATATCCTACTGGAAGAAAAAAGCTTGATAAAATAATTATATAAAATTTGTTACACTTACCATTATTCTGTTGGACAGTCTTCCAATATCATGATTGGAACAATGAACAACCTGATGCAAGTACTCCAGTAAATAACATGGCAGATGATCTTTGTTCAGTCCAAATGCAGGAAATACAGAGCAATACATCATCGTATTTCACATATCTTAGCTTTTTTTGACATTTTCTCCAAGTACAGTATTTCTCACCCCTAAAAACGGTGGCTAAGCAAATACTGGACTCTCTGTGGGTGAAATGGTCTGCATAATAATTTAAATTCATGACTGGTGACTGTGAATGATAGGACTTTACCACCTACTACGATTGCAAACCTCAGGTTTAATTTGATATTTTAAACTTTAACTGCATTGGCCAAGGAGTTTGACAGCTACAGCAAGGCAGGACAAACCCTGGAGCACTGCTTGTGGGCCAGAAGAGGCTGAAGTGCTTTTCCTGGAACTTCAAACTTCTTCGCAAACCAATGGGTATGTCTCTCCACTGGGTCAAGGTTTGGACCCTTCACTGTCCAGGGATATGACCCATCAGGTCCTGCTGCCTCTTTTGCAGATTCCCTGCTCGACTGAACCTAAACCTGTCAATCAGGTCCTGACTTCAGGACAGGGAATTTGTCAGTAATGTCACAAAGGCATTGTGAAGTTCAAATGCCATAACACACTAATAACTCCAAACTTGCAGATTTCTTTCTCGCCACAGTCAAGTCAACCAGTAAAACTGCTGCCCTCATTTCCACATCATTCTGCTGCAGCTGATATGACATACAGCTACATCACTTTACTCAATATGCCTCAATTTGAACTTCAGCACCTTTATCCAAATTATTGACAGAGTTTCTGTCCCAATCAGCTTTGGGACTGAGCAATATTGGCAAGTCCGCAAACCTGTTTCATACAGGAATCCTTATTGGAAGTAAGGTTCTCACCCTATTGCTGTGGACTGAATTGGACATGGGTTAAAAAGTGAAAGCAGGCATCAAATCAAAGTGGTGCAGGCTCAATTCATTGCAAGTTCACCTAAAATTTCACTAGCAAAAATAACTAGATAAAAGACAGCACCGTTTTTTAACAACACAATTCAGGTAGTGACGCTTTTGAAGAACTATACAGAATAGTTTATTTCACTGGATACTTGTGATACATTTTTGACCACAGTGTTGCAGCATTGACATTCAGAAGATGAAACTGAGATTAAGATTTGGACGGTCAGCATAGTCTACTCTGAACACAGTGGGATTGGGAATTGAAAACTAAGCATGGGCTTCGGTTACTACTTCCCGAACACACGAAACAAACAAAAATAGGCTTTGACCGTACAGAATAATGATCTTGAACTCAGCAATGAAAGTTTAGATTAATTCTCAAATTACATGTTTTAGCTGATTACGAATGGTTTGTGTTGTTAGTGACCTGTATTACAGCCCTGGAAAATCAGACTAACATTAAGATAAAAGAATAGAAATTTGAACACTGGAGATTCACCTGATTCGCCTTATGCTACACTCCCTGGGGGATATATTTACAAAAACAATAATGTTTTATTTTAATATGTTAGCCATTTGTACAAAATCCTAATGGTTCAAGTTTCTATCAGGTGATCATCTAGTTATTGCTGAAATATAAACACTCACTTCTAACGTGAATACAATTAAGGAAATATTTTCTGCTTGAATCAGGACTGTAATAATTCACAACTCTTCCTGAATAAGGAGCTTATACGTATCAGTAATCCGTAAAATCTTATTCAATACATTAGCCCAGATATCCCAATGTTCAGGTAGTCATAACGACAGCAGAGACTGGAGTAGTACATTGGGAACATGTAGAAATGTAGAAATAGCTGACTTTGAAGGAATTGTCTGGCAAATTGAAAATCCTAATGGCAATTCCCCTGCATCTGGAACACCCTGAAAAAACCCCAAAAGAAGGAGATTTCTGACTCACTTAATATTAACAATTACCCAGGAAACACTAGAGGGTTAAAAATTTATTCTATCTCTTGGGTACCTATTACATTGAATCCCCGATCTCATTACTGACCTCTCCACCTTTGCCCCTATATCACCATCACTGAACTTGACACAAGGGACCCCCTCTCAGCCTCCAAACCCCACCTGACCTGGTTCCCCTCCCCTCACTAACCCAATCTCTTGACTTAGCCTTCACACTTATCCATTACCCTGGTAGCTCTCACGTCCCTCATATATCTTGCATTTCACACTCCTCATCACCAATTCCCTCAATAATGTGGTGCACTATCTCCTCACAATTACCTTATGAACCTATCCTTTTACAGGAGCTGTCAAAGTGGCTGTTGTGCTGCTTGACACTTGTATCCCAGAATGTAGCACATAGATTACTGATAAAGAGGGAGTGGTTTCCATGACTATTTCCTCTGCTGCTGGCCGTAAATATTTTGGGACAGGCCTCCCATGTATCCAATACAAGACTCCCACCCAAGAATTTTCAGAGCAGAAGTCAGCAAAACGTAACTATGTGCATTTTTGTTTGAAATAGGGTTTCCAACCCAAATCAGAATTTCAGGGCTATTAGGTTGTTTGTTGAGGGGTCAGCTCCTCAAACACACCCAGAACTGACCCTGACACACACCCATTTCACTCACGTCGTCTTTGCAAAAATGTTTCATGGTATTAACTATTTCACAAACTCAAAAGAGTTACATTTATTAAAGCAGACCTAATGTCAGGAAAATACACACATTTTACAAGATGAATAATGTATTAAAATGGAAGATTGGATAGATTATCGATAGCAATATCTCTTTCCCAATACTTACACTTTATAAATCCTCAATGAAACAACTTGAGGCAGAAGTCAGTGACAGTTTCACCAATTTTCATACAGAAATACTCAACCCAATAATGAATGTTTTCATTTAAATAATTCTTGTTTCAAACTTCTCTCCGTCACAGGACAAGTTCTGTAAATGAGCAAATAATCTGTATCCAGACCTCGCCTAAGACATCTGGAAGGGAGACATCTGAGGAGGGAACTTTTTATTCTTTTTCCTTTCTCCCTGTCTGTGTTCAGTGCTCAGCTTCTGTTCTTCATCTTCTTAATGGCAAGAGTAACTGTGCACACAAATCTTCAATACATCATATGAAGCAATGTAATGCTAAAGGTGTCTACAGATTAAACTTAATTTAACATTTAATAAACAAGTTATTGAGCTTTATACGAAATTTTCAACAACTACAAGAAAAACTATCAGAGGCATGATTAAAACAAGTCAATTTTGTTTTTAATAATTTCATTGAATTTTAAATCAGCTTTCAAAATAAACTATTCTAACTTTCAATCCTGTCTAAGATGGCCACAGATATTAATTGCTTTAAATATATAAACTCCAAACCATGCTCTATGCATGTACATCAGTAACCGTGGTTTCCATGGACTCACTTCATCTTAATTGTTGGTTACATGACATGAGTAACAAACTGTAAATATAAATAAAATAGCAAACACTACACACTACTGAAATGTGTAAACATAAAGTGTCTATTAACACACAACTATCCCGATATTTCAGCCTGCTACTGAATCTAAAATCATTCTCTCTCTCCTACCTTCTCTCATGTAGGGGCTTCACTTCTGATCCAACCTTCAATACAGAACAGGAACACTCAGATGAAATCCTGCTTTTGAAGAATGATAATTATAGATGAAAGCTGGAAATCCAGCATGATTGCAGTGCCTGGTTATCTTCGCCAACCTACTGTATTCACACACAAGCTCACCTATTTATATTAAAAAAAACTGTGTTCTTCACTCATTAAGGCGAAGAACAAAATGCTGGGATTGCCAACGTTTTCAACTTCTAAAATGACAAATCTTGTTTTTTGAAGTCTAATGCACACCTTGAGAGGTTACAAGTTGACCTCAATGTAATTCTCCCAGAATTGAGAAATAACTAAATCAGTTAACCTGCTCCCTGTCTTATACAGATAATAGGTACCAGCATATTGAGTATTGAGGGATTTCAGTACTGGAAAACTCTGGTTAAAAGAGTTATTTCTTCCTCCAAGATTTAAATCTGTGTGGCTTTGTACCAAAACATGCTGTGATGCCATCTGCCATTAATGATGTCAGTATATCCTACAAACAGACTGAACATATGTAACCTGCAGGTTCATCATAATACTGCTGGTTATCAAGACATGGCTGAATAGATTACATCAATGTACGTGTTATTTCAGCTGAAAATTGTTTTCTTCCTCAAAATGCAAATGAATATAGACTTGTAAGAAGGATTTAAGAACGGAAGGTGGTGGGCTGTCACCTGAAAAGACAAGGCTGGAAGAACACTCCGTATGATGTTGAGTTAGATATAGTGGAGCAATCATATTTAGTGCAGCAATCCCTTCAGACAGATTGCCTTGCCAGTGCATTATCAGCCCTCGTGTCTGAATACATTTCTCTCCTAATATGGAGTTATTGCATTTCCCAACACACACAAACACCATCCTGTCTGAGCAGACGTGTCAAACGCACTAAATGCGGTGCCAGGTTTTAACAGGGTCCACCGGAAATTGGACCAAGACCAGTCTAAACTAATTTTACTGTGACTCTGTATTTATACTCTATCTGAAGAGAGTGTAAGTTAGCTTTCTCTATACTAGCTTTGTCATATCAATGCACATTAATGTTTTGTTCCGCATTTTCTGCCAGGGACTAAGTTACAACCTTCTAAACCAATCCTGTTAGCAAAGTATGCATATAACAACAATGCATACCACAATTCACAGCAATATTGTCCACAGGCATTTGTTGAAACCTGTTATGTCCCTTAAAGAGGCAAAAAGTTTGAAAACACGTGTTAAACCAAGTGTCTTAAATTAAATCACATTTAGAGACCAGTTTTATTCTTAAACTGAATCCATCTATCAAACATTACCTATCCTGCAACCACCACACCATGTGCACATTCTCAAAATTCAAATAAAATTGTAAAGTAGAAATAAAGTGCTTAAATATGCTGCAATTGCAACAAATAAAAGTATAGCAAAGTAAAGTGAAATTAATATTGCATTGCTGCTTGGTAATTAGTAAGCATACATGGCCTCAGTTATTATAAGGTTTCTGATTTTTAAATGTTATTTGTGCACTATGAAGCTTATAGCTTAGACACTGCAAGAGAGATACTGTCAATAAATTACTGATGTGAAGACTGCACTCAAGAAGCAGAGAATCTTGATTATATAATACCATCGGTATGGCAGTTACTTCATTTTCCTTCAATCTGCAAAAGAAAAGCACAGGCAAGCAACCATTAATTAGCAGGGTGTGCATCATAGAAAACTGAATTATTTCATCAGCAAATCATGAAATCAAATCATGCGCAAACTACTTCCCTGCGATAGTTTAAGCAACATATGACATCAGCAGGACATAACCATTTTTTGGTGAGATGAGTGTGTGACACTGGCAAAGCCAGCAGTAGTTGTTCATCATATTACCCAAGAGATGCTGGTGGTGAGCTTCCTTTGTAAACAATTGCAAAGCATGTGGTGTAGGTGCACCCAAAGTGTTGCTCAGAAGGGATTCTGACTCAGCAATTGTGAATAAGTAGAGGTGCCTTGGAAAAAATTCTTTCAAGCCTCTGTTTTTTCTCGATTAGATTCCCTACAGTTTGGAAAAAGGCCCTTCGGCTCAACAAGTCCACACCTACCCTCCGTAGAGTTAACCACCCAGACCTATCCCCCTACCCTATATTTATCCCTGACTAATGCATCTAATACTATTGGCAATTTAGCATGGCCAATTCACCTGACTTGTACATTTTTGGATTATGGGAGGAAACTGGAGCATCCGGAGGAAACCCGCGCAGACACAGAGAGAATGTGCAAACTCCACACAGCCAGTTGTCCGAGGCAGGAATCGAACCCATGTCCCTGATGTTGTGAGGCAACAGTGCTAACCACTGAGCCACTGTGCCACCCCTTGGCATCCGTGGCATTCTAGATGATAAAGGTTACAGGTTTGGAAGATGCTGTTGAGGGATTCTTGGTGAATTGCTGCAGTACATGTTGTAGATGGTACACATTCCTGCCACTGAGTCAGGGGTGGATGGGATGCTGACCAAGTGGTTATATTGTCTTAGATGGTACTGAGCTTCTCGAGTGTTGTTGGAGTTGCCTGCAACTCATTCGGGCAAGTGAGGATCTTTTATCACACCTTTAATTTGTGCCTTGTGATGGATAGCACATAGGGCACAGAGAATGAGTTACAGAATGTATGAATTCTCCGCTTCTAACTCACTCTTTTAGTCGTAGTATTTATATGCCTTATCCAGTTGTTGCTGATCAACAGTGACTCCCTAGGACATTGATGGTGGGGATTCAGCATTGTCTAGATTCTCTCATCCGTGGCGGTCATTCGCTGACATTTAGGTGGCGTGAATGCTATTTGTTTACAGGTCCTGCCCTCCCAATTTAAGAGGTAGGGAGCATTCTTAGCAAAAAAGGTGTTTTGCTTTCATCAAAAATGTCTGGGAACATGTAAGAACATAAGAGATAGGAGCAAGAATGCCCTTCCAAACTGCTCTGCTATTCAATCATGGTTAATTCCAGGTTTCAAATCAATGTTCTTCTGCTGCTCCTTTACGTGTGTCAGTATCACAAACTTGTATCTGTACTCCACCAACATTTATACGACTCGCACTAGACTCCCTCATTCCTTGTATGTCTTGAGTTCCTGAGAGACAAGCATATCTGTCTATCTCAGCCTTAAATATATTCAATAGTGGTGCATCCATAAGTGAAAATAATCTCATTTAATTTTCAATGCTGGCTCCCATTATCTTGAGACTGTGTCCATGTTCTAGATTTCTCAGCCAGAGGAAACAAAATCTGTGTGTCCACCCAGTCAAATCTCTTTGGAATCTTGCATGTTTCAAACAGATTACCTCTCATTCCTCTAAACGCTAGAGAATTTGATCAACTTCTCGTCAAACTTGCCATGGAGGAAGGACAGCAGATGTTCACTAGGCTGCTACCAAGGACATCAGGACAGTCCTATGAGAAGAGATTAGTTTGACTGAGCTGTATTCACTAGAGTTTAGAAGGATGAGAGGGGATCTCTTTAAAACATATAGAATTCTAACATGGCTGGACCGACTAGATACGGGGGGGGGGGGGGATATTTCCCAGGGAGGGTCGGGGAGCTAAAAACCAGGGGTTACAGTCTCAGGATATGGGGTAGACTATTTAGGAAATGAGGTGAGGAAATACATCTTCACTCAGAAGGTAGTGAGGTTGTGGAATTTCTCTACCACAGAAGACTATGGAGACCAAATCACTTAGTAGATTCAAGAAAGAGATCTAGATACATCATTAGATTTTAAAGGCATTAAGTGTATGGGGGGACAAAATGGGAATATAGCATTGAGACAGAAGATTAGCCATGATCATACTGAATGGCCGAAGGGCCAAACAGCCCACTTCTGCTTCGCGCTTCAATGTGATACAAGTTAATCCTTCCTTAAATGAGACCAAAACTGATTACATTTGGTCTCACCAAAGCCCCACTCAATTGCAGCACGATTTCTTTATTCCTTATGTTTTATTCTTAGTGTAGGTAAAAATAGGCAATTTCTTATAACTGGTCATGTTAGAAAATTACATTACATAGATGGTTTTAAAACATAATTTAGATTTTTAGAAAAGTATACTACCGATTCTGATGAAAGGTGCATTAACTGTCTTCATAAATATGATTAGACCTGCTGAGCACGTTCTGACTTTTTTCACATTTTTACAAACTTATATGTGTTTCTTTTTAAGATTACAATCAAACAAACAACTGAGAATTCTGGTTCTAACTGCCCCTTAATGAACAGTATAAATGTGCACAATTTGCAAGCCATAAACACAGCAGCTGAGACCTGGATTTATTCACCATTAGTTGTTTTAAGTTACTCTGCCTTATGAAATGCTAGTAACAAATCCACAAATCAACAATTGTTTCAAATGTAATAGAAGAGTAACTTCCAAAAGAATCTCCAGTTCTGGAATGTAATCTGAAATTACGAAGGAAAGTCGTAGTTTTCAATTTCCATCAAGGATACGTTCACTTGAATGACAGAACATTACCATTTTATAAATTCCACTCAAGAGCAGGAGTTTGATGGCCAGTTAGAAGTGGGAACTGAAAGAGAGTGGGTATATTATTTTGTAAGCCAACTGACATGTAGATCTGGTGATTCTGAGCAACTAAATCTGTTAATGAGCTTATGCTCAGCTTGTTAAAGGCTAGTCTGCACTTCCAAGGGAAGCCATAGGATCTTCACTGGATCTGGAGCAGATCAAATAGGAGGAGGGAACAACACAGCAAGTAAGTAGTCATGGTTATGCTATTCAAGGAGATGGGCACATAAAACACTGTACAGCTGAAATAAGCACTCATCCATTGGCACACGGTTAACATCAGTGAGCAGAGTTTGAGGAGCATGAGGTGTGTGTGCATTCAGGTCAGACAAGAGGGCTGTGTTCCTCCACAGATTGTGGAACAGTGGGAGGATCCCATGTCAGGAAGAAATGCTAATTCTCCGGCGATTTTAATGGCAGAACAGGGAGAGACATAAACCTCTAGAAAGGTATGATTGATAAGGAAGACAAACAGGAAGGTAAACACAATGGAGTCCTCCTCCTGACGCAATGCCTAGAGCATAGCCTGGTCATAACAAATACACAATTTCACCAGAGACAAATACAAGACCTTAGCAACAGTCCCGTTCCAGACACTGGTACCTTCTTGAACAGATTATCATCAGATTGAGGGAGTACAAGATAAACACACCACTTACACTATGACCAAAGTTGAACAACTGCTGGACCAACTACTGGGTAGCACAGTGGCTCAGTGGTTAACACTGCTGTCTCACAGCGCCAAGTACCCAACTTTGATTCCATCCTCATTTGACTGTCTGCGTTGAGTTTGTACAATCTCCTGATGTCTGCGTGGATTTCCTCCGGGCGTTCCAGTTCGTCTCACAGTCCAAAAGATGTGCATGTTAGGTGGATTGGCCATGCCAAATTGCCCATAGTGTCCAGGGATGTGCAGTCTAGGTGGATTAGCCATAGAAAATGCAAGGTTACAGGGATAGGGTAGAGGCGTTGGGTTTGGGTTGGATACTCTTTGGAGGGTTGGTATGTACTTGATGGATTGAATAGCCTGCTTCCACACTGTAGGGGGTCTATGATCTCATAATCTGGTCTAGCATCAAGCTGGCCCAATAACAGCAGCAGCATCAGAAACACTGCCTCAGATAAATCAATCTCAATGGATTCACAATCTCTGGCTTGTGTACATGACCCTATCTCTCTCATCTGGAAATAAAAGAGCATGCCAGGAGATCTCTAAGAAGCTGTATTTGTAACCATCTTCAAGAATGGAGACTTGATCAAATGTGATAACCAGAGAGGGGTATCCCTCCTGCCCACCACAGGGAAGCTCATTGCAAAACTTGACCTCAATCACCTCTTCCAGAGACTGAAGAGCTTCTCCTGGAATCACAAACAATTTTATCCATCAAGACGCACAGTAGACATGATCTTTACTACGAAACAAGTGCAGAGAGAGCAGCAGCAACCTTTATACATGGCCTTCTTTGGTCTCACAAAGCCTGTTGACTCTGTTAACCAGGAGCCACTATGAACATCCACGTCAAACTCTGTGGTCCACAGAAACTTATCATTATCCTCTGTCGGCATCCTCACAGCACTTCACCACTGAATCTGTCACAGACCCAATAACAGTGCAAACTGGGAACAAGTATCAATGCACCATCACACTAACTTTGTTATCTAACTTCCTAGCTGCACCACTTTACCCCGAATCCATGGAGCTTGCCACTGGATTGAAGCTTCTCTACAAATAAGTGGAAAACTGTTCAACCTGAAATTCCAGAACCAAGACGACCTCAATCTTTGTTGTTGAGCTGCAGTATGCAAATGATTCCTGTTTGCAAACTCGGATGCTAAGCTCCAAACCGTTATTGATACATACTCAGAGACAAAGTAGAAAATGGGTTTTGAGATAAACATGTGCAAGACAAAGATCTTCTTTCTGCCTGCTCCCATCACACAACACTGTCCCCTGACAGTAAGCCAGTGGACAATGTGGATTAATCCTCATATTCTGGCATTATTTACAGCGATGATAGATTTCAACAATGAAACTCAATATTGTCTCCAGTATACCAGCAGAACCGCTAAAAGTCTCACAAAGACTTCAAACCCAACACCAACTCATGTTTTACAGGACAGTAGTATTATCAGCCCTCCCGTATGCATTGGCGATTTGGACAATGCATAGAATGAGAAATATCACTGGATATGCCTTCACAAAATCCTACATATTCACTGGAAACATGGGTTCTCCAATATCAGTGTCCTCTCTCAGGCAACATCCCAAGCTTTGAAACAGGTTATAATCAATCTGCTATGCTGGGTGAGCTACAATGCCTGACACAAAGTTCCCTAAACAAGCTCTCTACCTTGAGCTTTGAACAGCAAGCAGTTAGCAGGATAGCAGAGAAAATGTTTCCAGTTCTTAAAGTTATCTTGGGAAGAATTCCATAACCTCAATAACTCATGAGAGTCTCTTGTCCAAGAGCGCCCAAACTGGAGAAAGAGCATTTGTGAAGGTGTCAATCATTTTGAGCATCTCCCACAAACTCATGTGGAGGCCACGTGCAAACATCATCAGGAAAACGAGAAAACCTGAGAATCCCACCCATCTGCCTTTTTAAAGACCACCTACCCCACTTCTAGTAGGGCATGTGGATACATCACTGGATTGTTTAGTTACATCAAGACCCACAACTCCAGAGTGGAAGAGTTTCACCTCAATCCTGAGGACTATCTAAGATGTATTTAATCAACAAATGTGAAAAAAAAGCAAAGCTAAACATTAGATTAGGATTTTTTGTCAATTGAAACAATTAGCTGGAAAAAAATTCTCTTAATCATACCATCATCCCATTAATAGTATTGGTAATGTCTAGAATGGCAGCATCAGGTGAAACCTTTGAGCTTGCTGAATCATCAGGCGTCCCTGAAGAAAGACAAAGCTACATGTAAATACACAATAGACACATGTTTGAAGTCCTTTAAAAATAACCTGATGAATCCAATCAACCAATCACAACATTAGCAGAAAAAAAATGTCATGTGATCTGAAGAATGACTTCTCAATCAGTGGAAGAAGAATTTAAAAATATGCACTAAATTCTGTCATCACTATGGGAGACATGGAGAAATAGAATAATTTATCCTCTCTCTGATGTTCCAATAATTATTTGCCAGTAGCTCAGAAAGCAAAAACAAAACACATTTAAAGAACATTTGAATATATTTTAGGTTATCCTTCTACTGCAATGTCTTCTGATTTAGAATTTATTTAAGCTACAAAATCGGAATAAATAGATGTATAATTTCGTGGGCTTGCACCAGAAAATTATCGAGACAAAGAGTACAAAAGCAATGCATTACGGTGAATCTTTATACAACACTGGCCTGACATCAACTGGAATATTGGCTCATATCTTCTAGTCTCCAGATAATTGAAAACTGAACATATGATCAGAGGTTGAAGTTGTGGCGCACCAGGGAGAATGAACTTCCAATGGATCCTTGCTCCCCTTCAAAACTCTCTGATTGTGAGTTTGAGAAAGAGTTTTGCACAGTTTTGACTCACTCCTACACTGAACCCTATACACACCTCCCCCAACCCCTCAAAAACTGCTCCTTCACCCAATTCTCTTGACACCGCCTTGACTATCCTAATTTGACCTGAATACTTTCACCCATCTCTCCTGAACTGCTGATCAGATCCTGCCCCTCCCCTTTACACATACACATTTGCACATTCTCACACAAATTCACTCATTCACTCAACTCCATACTCATTCACTGACACACCAAAAAGTTGTTTAAATGTTCCAGAGCTTTTCAGTCTGATTATAAATGAATTTCCAGAATGCAGCGCCTAACATCATTAAAACGAGGCAAGGCTTGTTTACCCGTAATAGAGGAAGGAGCTCAATTTGAGGTGCATTCCAGATTTCTGAAGCAGACTGGATCAGGACCTCTGGCCAGAAATGTGGAACTTGGTCATTACAGAAAAAGAGTATGAACAGCGTAGCAATCGTACAGTGTTGGTGCTCATTGGAAGAATCAAACTATTGTGTCCAATTCAGCGTACGCACTTTAAATAGCATGTAAAGACACAGAACAATATAGCCCAAGCATGGGCCCTTTGGGGCATGGTGCTGAGCTGAACATGACACTAAATTAAACTAATACCTTCTGCATGCCAAGGGTCCACATCCTCCATTCCTTGCATACTCATGGGCTTATCTAAAAGTTCCTTAAATGCCCATGTCATATCTATCTCCATCACCATCCCTAAAAATGGTCCTCACATCTCCTTTGAACTGTCCCTCTTACTGTAAGTGCATATTAGATATTTCAACTCTGGGGAAAAGATTCTGACCATCAACCTTATCTGTGCATCTCATAATGTTACAGACTTCTGTCAAGTCTCCTCTCAGCCTCAACCACTTCAGAGAAAACAACCCGAGTTTTTCAAGCCTCTCCTTACAGCTCAAACCCTCTAATCCAGACAGCATTCTTAAACCTTTTCTACCCCTCTCCAACGTTTCCACATCCATTCCCGTAATGTGGCGACCAAAATTGAACACAAGACTTTAAGTGTGGCCTAACCAAAGTCTTATAAAGCTGCAACATGACATGCTGACTCTTGTATTCAATTCCCTGACCATGAAAGACAAGCATGCCGTACGCCTCCTTTTCCAACTGATCGACTTGCATGGCCACTTTCAGGAGCTATGGACTTGAACCCCAAGATCCCTCTGGACAACAATGGTCCTGACATTAACTGTATGTGTTTCCTTAAAATTTGATCTTCCAAAATGCAGCACCTCACATTTACCTGGATTGATTTCTCTGCCCATATCTGTAACTGATCCATATCCCACTGTATCCTTTGACAACCTTCTACACCATCCACAATTCCACTGATCTTCATATCATCTGCAAACTTACTAACTCACCATCTACATTTTCATGCAAGACATTGGGTACGAGCCAGTGAAATTTTACAAGAATGATTCAAAGGATGAGAGATTTCAGTTGTTAGGATAGATTGGTGAAGCATGAACTGTTGTGAGTTGACAGGAAATTTGATTATGATGTTCACAACCATGAGAGGTTCAGACAAAGTAGATAAGGAGAAACTATTTCCATTGGTGGAAGGGAAACTGACAAAAGCAACAGTGTTACGAGGTTAACTTTTCACAGCAAATAGTTAAGGTATGAAATGCAGCTCTTGAGAGGCAAGTTCAACTACAGCTTTCAAAAGTAAGATGGATAATTACCTGAAGACAAAAATATTATCAGAATTACTGGGTAAAAGGCGGGGGCTGGGGCTAGCTGGGTTGGGTTGACAGACATAGGCACAGGCCAAATGCTGTTTTCTTTGATGTTACAATCCATAAAAAAAATCAATGAAAAGGAAAATAAATACCATTTAGTTACCTACTTTTGCAGCAAGGAAAAGAAATGGTCAATCTTACCCAGTCTAACCTACATGTTACCACAGCTCCACAGAACATGATAATTCTGTATTGATCAACAAGCTACTCAATGCAAATGAAGTAGTTGAGTTCAAAGCCTAATACTAACATAGAACATAGTATATTAACAGTGCAGTATAGATCCTTCGGCCCTCGATGTTGCGCCGACCTGTCATACCAATCTGAAGCCCATCTAACCTCCACTATTCCATGTACGTCCATACGCTTGTCCAATGACGACTTAAATGTACTTAAAGTTGGCGAAGCTTTGTACCTAAATTTTGTACTTAAAGGTTTTTAGAGCAATCAGGGATGTTCAAAAAATGCATAATTGCTACTATCCAAACACACAAAAATGAAATCTCTCAGATATAATATTGCTTTTGTCTTTTCATGCATGCCAAAAGCAAAACTACTCTTTCTTGTATTTAAATTCTTGAGGGGGTAAAACAACCTGGGTGCAAATCTGCCCATGGAACCTGACTAATATTAGATCATTCACAATGATAATGTGGCTGATAAATTTATTAAAAAGCTATGGGAAAAATAAATCAACTTCTTGGAAATAATACAGCATGTTATTCCTTGTATTTGTGCACTTATGTCCCGAATGTGCATTGATTTTTAGTGGGAAAAAATATTAAATAAACACACCATCTTAATTTAAAAGCCTCTGATTTTGCAGTGAGTTGAATTTCATGTTGTCAAATCAGAGGTTGGTTTTCAAACTAACTGTTTATAAATGGCAAAGATCATTTTAAAATTATGGCACATGGTACCAAACTTTCAGACCTTACTTAAAAGGAGTCAAAATATGATGGAAGGTTTTCTCTTGTGCTACTAGTTCAAAATAGACTACAACGGTCATATCAGAACTAAACATCAAGGAATTTTACAGATATACATACATCAAGATGATAAGGCTCTTAAAGTGTTAAATTTATGAGAGCAGTCAGCAGGAAGCCAACAGTGATTCTATTTGTTCCGGGTGAGTTTTTAATCGGTGATTAAGTTGCCCCTTGTCAGGGGTCACCAGGGCGAGTGATTGTGTAATGAAATTAATATGCTGACAAGACTGAAATCAATAAATTTGTGTTCACCACAGTGCCTTCTACGCAGCTACATGCCTCTCTGCAGGGCAGAGAGCTCCAGCAAAAAGGAAGAATTATCTTAGCACAAGATCTACAGACTGAGGGTAAGCTTCTTTGACATGACTAAGCAATATGCAGCAAGTTCTCGGTTCAAAACGACCAGGTGGATCATGAGTTGTCAACAGCCACCAAGGTCTACAGTGTCCTGAACTTCTTCACCTCCACCTCCTTCAATAGATCTGCCAGAGACATTTCATGAATTTCAATAGATTCCACTAATGTCTGTGATCAACTAGTTTTTTGACCACTAAACAGTGATCGTGTACGTCTGTACTAGATATCTGGGGAGCTGTCATGGCTCATTTGTTCTGTGGCAATCTCATCTCCTGGAGGGTGACTCTGCTTTACAAGCTCTGACAGCTGATTCCCAGGAGAGCAGGCGAATTGTGGGAGCATCTTTACACAACTTCGAAGGTCTCTAGGGGCTGCTGTGCCTTTCTGGGCCTTTCACAACATTTTACTTCAGAGAGTGGGGGAGCAGAGGAGTTGAATGAGTAGCAACCTCCTCCAAAGAGGGAGTGTCAGTCGTGGCCATGGCCTGCAGCCACAACATCACTGCTAAAGAAGCTTCTGACTACCTCACCCGGATACTTTACTTACTTTTTTTGTGTGCATGAGGCCATTTAACAGTGCCAGCTGAGGTGTGCACTCCGCCTCTTCATCTGGTTAATCCAATAGCTGTTTAACCTCTCCAATAGGTTTTCCCACCTCTCAATCACCCATTTCCTTATATGACATCACCCTCACAATGTCAGTGTTAGGATTAGCAAACTGGGACACATCATCACCTCTGAGTATCCTCTCTGGCGTTGTTTGTTCTTTTCTTCTGCAAGGGCAAAAGACAGAGGCTAGGACTATGTTAGCTGCTCTCAACAATTCCAGTAGCCCACTGAAATGTAAACTTCAATTACCAATGTTATCATCACATCAGGGCTTTTAGATTTGCTCAGAGGTCAATATTCATCTGGAGCACAAAAGTCTTCTCTGTTCAGGAGTGTCATGCTCCCTCAGGTTAATCAGACAGCATATCTGCAGACCTGGAGGTCTGCCATCTGACTGTTGCACTGTACCCAACTTGCCAGAGCGAAGGAGGTCACTGAAATCTCTTCAAGCACTGCACCCTGATTTAGCCTCACAGCAATGTGGTTGCTTATGTAATTCACCATCTCCAGACACACCAGATACATTTTGTTGGTTGGGTCTCTCCTGCCACCTTCAGCACCAAGAAAGCTTGATTATCTTCCAATCCTCCAGCATGGCCTCTCTGATCTCTGAGATGCCCGCCCACAGGTGGCTGGCCTCTGTCTCTACTCATTTTTTAAAGCAAAGATTAAAAAAAACCTCCTAACTCACTAGCAGATTGCTCTTCTTTATTGAAGATTTAACATGTGAGATTAAGCAAATGAGTTTGGGCTGAAACTTGATCAGAATGTGTTCCTAGGAAAACAGGAAGTTCAAGTGTCATTTATGTCCTGTTTTCGGATTGTGCCCAAAGCCAAGAAACTATTCCAATGTAGATCACAGATCATATCGACATATAGCATGGAAACAGAGCCTTCAGTCCAACCAGTCTACGCCGACCATGATCCCTGCACTTGGCTGATATTCCTCCAAACTTTCCTTATTAATATACTTTAATGTACCAAGTGTCTTTTAAATATTGTAACTATATCCGCATCCACCACTTTTTCTGGTAGTTCATTCCACACACTAACATGCTCCGTGCAAAAAAGCTGCCCCTCATCATTTTTAAATCTTTTGCCTCTCGCCTTAGAAATATGCCCCTTGTCTTGAAATGTCACACCCTAGAGAAAATACACCTTCCATTCACCTTATCTATGCCCCTCGTAATTTTATAAACCTTGATAAAATCACCCCTCAACCTCCTACACTCCAGTGAAAAAATTCCCAGCCTCTTGTCATAACTCAAACCCTCCATTTCTGGCAACATCCTTTTCTCAACCCCATATCTTCCCTATAACAGGGGCAACCAGAACTGGATATAGTACTCCAGAAGAAGCCATATGTTTAATTGCCTATGCAATTGGCCTTATGAGTGTGGCCTCTACAAATTGCCTCAAATTTCACTTAGAAAAATGAACCAAGTGTTTCAATAAATACTAATGACCAAAAAACATGGTTTCTTATGATAACGTAAGCAATATATTGTTCAGGATGAAGAGTAAAATTAAGACATTACAACGGAGAGTCTTACGATCGTTTAAAATGTTAAAAAGAGCATACCTTTAATTTCCTCACAATCAATGTCAGTTCTTACATTTCCTTTTGACAGTTCCTCTTGATACTTCCCTGGTTGATGCTCAGAAGAAACAATTCCAACTCTGGAAGTAGGGAAACTGTTACCTTGGTCATCCTGCAAAGTTACTGCATGATCTGTTATCACAGCTGGCTGCAATTTCCCAGCAATTTCCTGTGCAGACTGATCTTGCAATTTCACACTCATTGCCAAACCTTTGGTTGTAATACAAATAGCTGAAGAACATTTCTTTTCTTCGTCGCAAACAGCAATTAATACATTTTTCTCCAGAACTGCAGCATTACCATCCAGAGAGTTAGGACAACCAGCCAATTCAAGTCCAAGTTGATTTCTGTCTTTTAATGGTAAATGATCCTCTATAGTACTAAGTTGGTTTGATATCTCATCAAAGGCAACCGATGCTGACTTTTTACTAGAGTCTGAGGGGGAACAATATTTTAACACATTTCCTGTATCTTCAAGATCCTGCATGTCATTCTTTGTCAGAATAGTATGAACTGAAATTCCATTTTCTGAAGGGAAATCAGAATTGCTTTTGCCTGAAACATTATGGTGCAATATAGGCCTGATGTGTACCAACTCCTCGGCCAATGATAGATTACCCAACTTACTACTGCAAGGTTTTGGCTTGTTCACAGTTCCTTCAGTATCCATCGGAGCTCTACGAACAACTTTGCGATTGATGGAGCTTTTTTGGGAGTCACGCATCTCGATAGTTTCCCACTCTCCATTCATCCAGTCAGTGCCTTCTTCAGCCTCCTGCCAATCAAACATGACCACATCTAAGTCAACATTCTTCCTCAACTCAGCATCTTCATTTACTTTTTGCTTCTTATGTTCTTCTGTGACTGTCTCCACCCACTTTAAACAAGAGCACAGAAATAAGCAGATGTTAGGACTAGATCATTGTTAACATGTTTACATTCACCAATATCAATAACACATGGCTGTACTCAAAACCTTCACCTTCAAAAAGTGACTTTTTGTAATAGGTAAAGAACGTTCACCTCTTCAGCACAAAACAGTTACCGATTCAGCAAAGGACAAGTCACAACCACAACACGTTCATTTGATCCAGTTATAGACCTCAGTTATAGACTCAAAAATTGTAGTACTTCAAAAACAAAGTGATACATGATTCCTATTCTTTCCAGTTTCTACGTCTTTCCACAATAAAAGTGTAGAAACTAAGGGCATTATCTTGGAACACCTAAGTCTTTAAACTTGGGCAATCCAATACTTGTCATGAATGCTCAGTTCTATGACTGAGATTAATTACAATAAGGAATTTGTCTATTTAATCATAAACTTTAATTTTCCACAATTGCATAAACATATTGGACTGGGTCTTGTCTGAACTGTTTGAATAGTTAATCAGGCAGATAAGGATAAGTATGTATTAATCTCACTAATTATTTCACAGAGATTTGTCCCAGAAGCAAATTGAAGATAACATCGATGACGTAGAAAATGTAAGCTAAAACAAAGTTCTGAAGTTTTTTAAAGAAGGAATTCTTAGAGGGTGATTCATTTCCTTAAGTTTTGTTCTCCTAAGCTGAAACTGACCAAAGAACAAGAACCAGATCTGAGTGAGTCAGTGGGAGCTGGATGTTTCATGCACTGCAATGTATAAAGTCACCACGGTTTTCATCAGTTATCATGCCAGCATCCTGAATGTCACTGGTGATTAAGACATTATAGTATCCAAACTAATAAAACCTGTATGGAGAAATAAGGTGTATAAACCAGGATCATAGCATCAAAATTATCCCTCAAGAACTTCAGCGTACAGAGATCCTTGGTCCAAGACTCACTTTACCTTTTAAAAGGAATGTCTTCGTGTTGATGGAAGGACTTAGCATGCATCCATTACTTTTGTCCTGAATTCTTTCAAATTTTGGGTTGCCATAGCTCCTCTTGTTGCCCAGAAGGATGGCACTGTGGTTAACATTAATGCCTCATAGTGCTAAGGACCCAGGTTCGATTCCAGCCTTGGATGGCTGTCTGTGTGAAATTTGCACATTCTTCTCGTGTCCGCATGGCTTTCCTCCTGGTGCTGCGGTTTCGTCCCACACTCCAAAGATGTGCAGATAAGGTAAACTGGTCATGCTAAATTGCCCATTGTGTCCAGGCTATGTGGATTAGCCAAAGGAAATGCAGGGTTACAGGGATAGATTGATGGGGTATGTCTGGGTGGGATGTTCTTCTGAGGGTCAGTGTGGACCTGATGGGTTGAATGGCCTGCTTCTACACCATAGGGATTCTATGACATTTCTAACGAAGATACAACTATGCACAAAAGTTCTCCCTGTTTGAGAAAGAACTGGCAGTTAGGCATGTGCTTCTGTTATGATGATTTCAGCAGGGTTGGAACATCTGCAGCAGGTAATTTGGAAGGACGCTTGCCAAATATTCAGGCTGGCTGGAGTTATATCGAGGTTGAGATATCGGAGGCCAATCATTTCAGATCCAAGACAACATTGCAAGTGTCCTTCAGAATGCTGTCTTAGGTCCAACATCTTCGCAGCTGTCTTCAATAATTTTCCCTCCAACATAAGGGCAAGTGCATTGTCAACTGCACAACAGTCAGCCGCATTCACAATTCCTTAGATACTGAAGCAATCATATCTGCATGCAGCACAACATGGAGCTTTGAGATAATAAACGACAAAGTAATATGTGCACCACACAAGTGACATGTAATGACTATCCAACATTTCCCCATCTCTGGTTGACATTCAATAAAATTACCATTGCTGTTAAAATTGAGCAGAGTCTCCAATTTGCTTGCTGCCTGCCACACGCAAAGTGGCACTGAGTTTAATGACATTGGGAATTAATGCCATCATATACCATTTTATGTCCCAGCAGCCCCACTTCCCTAACACCATCTGATTTCACAGGTGAAATTCCAGCCAACTTAATATTGACAAATGTGAAAAGACGCTCTCGGGAAGAAATAAATGGAAAGGCAGTATAGCCTAAATGGAGCGTTGTACACTCAAAAAACTTTGAAGCTGGCAAGGAAGGTTGATAAGATAATTAAGAAAGCAAATGGATTGATTCATTGCTTTGCAAATAGGACCAATGAATTCACAAACAGGCAAATCATGCTCAGCCTTTATAAATTGCTAGTAGGTCTCAGCTTGAATATTGTGTAGAATTCTGAACACCATCCTTTGGCAAGGATATTAAAGTTCTAGGAGGGTACTGTAACAGAAGGAGATTGTGGAAGCAGGAATCGTTGGAGTAGCAACCTTTACAGAAAACCTAATGTGGTCTTCAATGAAGGGGTTCAATAGATTGAGCGAAGGAAAAAATTTCCTCTGGTCAAAGGGGTGGGAATAAGTCATGGATTGAAAATAATTGGCCAAAGAACCAAAAGAGAAATGTGGGGAAATTTCACACTGAGAGTCATTGAAATCTTTAATGTCTAAAATGTTGTTGGGCAGCGTGTAATCTGAAATTACACCCTATTATTATAGCATTCTGAAGTGAAAGGTTAGTTTTGGGCAGCACGGTGGCACAGTGGTTAGCACTGCTGCCTCACAGCGCCAGAGACACAGGATCAATTCCCGCCTCAGGCAACTGTCTGTGTGGAGTTTGCACATTCTCCCTGTGTCTGCGTGGGTTTCCTCCGGTTTCTCCAGTTTCCTCCCACAGTCCAAAAAAAATGTGCAGGTTAGGTGAACTGGCCATGATAAATTGCCTGTAGTGTTAGGTGAAGGGGTAAATGTAGGGGAATGGGTTTGGGTGGGTTGCCCTTCGGAGGGTTGGTGTGGATTTGTTGGACAAAGGGCCTGTTTCCACACTGTAAGTAATCTGATTTAATCTAATCTAAAATGTTGTGAAGTCAGATTCACAGGAAAATTCAAAAGGTAACTGACACATTTAAAGAGAATTAATTTGCAGAGAAAACTGGAAGAATGCTGGACAATTCTTTCAAACAGGAGGCATAGATATGATAGGGTGAATAATCCCCTTTTTTGCTGCTAGATTCTATGAGATTTTCATGGATATTAAACTGCTCAATTTTAATTCAAAGTGCATGTACAGGCTGGATATGCAGCATAACGGTAATTCATGAACTCTGGATAGACCACAGCTGGAGTACCATGTGCAGTTCTGGGCTCCATACTATAGGAATGATGTGATTACATTGGAGGGGGTGCAGAGGAGATCCACCAGGATGTTGCCTTGAATAGAGCCGTTTAGCTATGAACAGAAGCTGGATAAGCTCGGGATACCTTCTTTGGAGCAGAGAAGGTTCAGATGACTACTTATAGAGATGTATTGCGATTATGAGCATGTACAAGGTGGATAGAAACCAACTACTCCCCTCAGTTGAAGGGTAAATGACAAGGATGCATAATTTTAAGGTGAAAGACAGGAGGTACAAAATGCATTTGAGGAAACATTTTTTTCACCAAGTGAGTGCTGGGAATCTGGATTATACTGCCTGTGAAGGTAGTTGGATAAGCATTTGAAATATAATATTTAAGGCTATGGATCAAGTGATGGTATGTGGGAATAGTTTTAGAGTAATGTTTTTTGTCAGTGCAGATTTGATGGGCTGAAGGACCTTTTTCTGCACTGTGCGATTTTTTGATTCTATGAGACACTACAGTACTTTAGCAATGCTAATTTTGTCTGAACACTTTGTGTTCTTGTTCTCAGCCTACGCACTATACTGATTGTCCATGCAAAGGGATCATCACAGGGAGGATGACTTCTACATGCAAACTTGGCTTCCACACCTGCTTGGGGAAGGTAGCCATGCTGTGCCTGTTCTCACAAGTCAAGATGGTGGGGTGCATTATGATTATTCCATATCTTTGCCGCATGATTTCCAGTGTTTAGCAGAATTAACATTATAATTTCTAGGTTCTTAGATCATGCTTCCCTCATAATGTTTAGGAACATTCACTGTATTAAGACAGTTTGAGCACTTCATCTTTCTTTAGCTTTGCAGCTTCATAAATACTTCCCTTTCATTTATTATGTACATATTTAATTAATTCTAGATTTACTTCTTGTACCTTGGGCGGCACGGTGGCACAGTGGTTAGCACTGCTGCCTCACAGCGCCAGAGACCTGGGTTCAATTCCTGCCTCAGGCGACTCTGTGTGGAATTTGCACATTGTCCCCATGTCTGCGTGGGTTTCCTCCGGGTGCTCCGGTTTCCTCCCACAATCCAAAAATAGGTGAATTGGCCATGCTAAATTGCCCGTAGTGTTAGGTGAAGGGGTAAATGTAGGAGTATGGGTCTGGGTGGTATGTGCTTCGGCGGGTCGGTGTGGACTTGTTGGGCCGAAGGGCCTGTTTCCATACTGTAAGTAATCAATAAAAAACCTTTCTTTGAGAAGTTGACCAAACAGGTGGATGAGAGTAAGGCAGTTGATGTGGTGTACATGGATATCAGTAAGGTGTTTGATAAGGTTCCCCACTGTAGGCTATTCCACAAAACATGGAGCCATGGGATTGAGGGTGATTTAGCGGTTTAGATAAGAAATTGGCTAGCTGAAAGAAGACAGAGGATAGTAGTTGATGGGAAATGTTCATCCTGGAATTCAGTTACTAGTGGTGTACTGCAAGGATCTGTTTTGGGGCCATTGCTATTTGTCATTTTTAATAAATGACCTGGATGAGGGCGTAGAAGGATGGGTAAGTAAATTTGCAGATGACATGAAGGTCGGTAGAGTTGTGGAAAGAGCCAAAGGACGTTATGGATTATGGAGGGACATAGATAAGCTGCAGAGCTGAGCTGAAAAGTGGCAAATGGAGGTTAATGCAGAAAAGTGTGAAGTGAATCACTTTGGAAGGGGCAACAGGAATAAAGAGTACTGGGCTAATGATAAGATTCTTGGTGGTGTAGATGAACAGAGAGATTTCATTGTTCGTGTACACAGATCCCTGAAACCTGCCACCCAGTTTGATAGGTTTGTGAAGGCGGCATATGGTGTGTCAGATGAGTTTCAGAGCCATGAGGTCATGCTGCACCTGTGCAAAACTCTAGTGTGGCCGCACTTGGAGTATTGTGTACAGTTCTGATCACCGCATTATAGGAAGGATGTGGAAGCTTTGGAAAGGGTTCAGAGGAGATCTACTAGGGTGTTGCCTGGTATGGAGGAAGCTCTTATGAGGAAAGGCTGAGGGACTTAAAGCTGTTTTCGTTAGAGAGAAGGTGGTTGAGAGGTGACTTAATCAAGACATATAAGATAATCATAGGGTTAGATAGGTTGGACAATGCGAACCTTTTTCCTCGGATAGTGATGGCTGGCACAGGGGAACATAACTTTAAACTGAGAGGTGATAGATATAGGACAGATATCAGATGTAGTTTCTTTACTCAGAGTTGTAGGAGCACGGAACAGCAGACTCACCAACTTTAAGGGCATTTAAATGGTCATTGGATAAACATATGGATGAAAATGGACTAGTGTAGGTTAGATGGGCTTCAGACTGGTTCCACAGGTTGAATCAACGTTGAGGGCCAAAAGACCTGTACTGCACTGTAATGTTCTATGTTCTGATACATTTACTTCTGTGATTAATGAACTGAAATATATGTTAAATAAGCCAGGTAAAAATTAGCATTCTCTCTACACAGAGGTTTTTTTTCCTGACAGACTTATGAAACCCTTTACTTACCTTTATATGATTTTTTAAAAAAAGCACGCCTCATATTCCTTCCTTAATTTCCTTATTTTGCTCTTCTTATGCATGTACACACAGAAGATAACATTTGTCAGACTACACTTGAGATTTATTGTATTTATTAATGTTTTTACATTCTCAATCTGATTTTCAAGAGAATTCTTCTTCTGCAGCTGCTTCTAATGTGAAATATATACTGTATTAATAGCAAAAGGTGTTTTGTATGAAATAACTAGCAAGACCACAAAACACCAAACATGTATTCCATTAAAATGAGAAATGGTACGGGATTATTGATATCACTCACATTAACTGTTACGTGAGTTTAAAAAGTACACTTGCACTCTCATTTCTCTGACCTCCAATTTCCCAGACGGTATTGCTTTCATTGTCAATATGACGTGACATAATCAATCACGCACGGATTCTTGCGTCAATCCTCTTATTGAAATTCATGTATTTGGGGTTATGGTGGTTTAAAGGAATTAACCAAATTAATGAAGAATTTGAAGTGTTAAAAATAAGACAGAATTTAATATAAAAGGTTTAAAAACTAATGCTGAATTTCAACCCTTGCTGAAAGGAAAACAATAAAGTAACTTGCCACCTAACTGTGCAGCTGGCAACTCTTAAACATGAACCTTGAGACAAGAGGCTCAAAACAAACATGCTATTTGATCCTTCAAAGAATTCTCTCTGATGGAACAGAACAAAAAAAGGTGTTTTCTGAAGTAACACAGTACTCCCTTAAAACTAGCTTTGCAGGAAAACGATCTTAAAGATCTGAACACAAAGCTGAGGTCTTTGAATAGAATTTCTGGAAAAGCTCAGTCATAACCAAAAGCATCAAATTATACTTGGACAGTGAGCAATAACCTTTGTGTAATATTTGCTTGCATGTTCTGAACTCATTTTTAAGCAGATCTGAATACTTAATTTATTTTTAAGTGAGTTTACTACTTAATAGTTACTCCTAAGAAGATTTGCTACTGTGCATAGGCGAACTGACAATTTTAGAACATAGAACATTACAGTGCAGTAGTTGTTCTTCGGTCCTCGATGTTGCACTGACCTGTGGAACTAATCTGAAGCCCATCTATCCTACACTATACCATTTTCATCCCTATGTTTATCCAATGACTATTTAAACGCTCTTAACGTTGGCGAGTCTACTATTATTGCAGACAGGCTGTTCCATGCCCCTACTACTCTCTGAGTAAAGAAACTATCTCTGACATCTGTCCTATACCTATTAATTATTCTACACTCTTTAATATTGCAGCCATTACCAAATGTAATCCAGGATTGATTCCAAGTTAAAACAGTGATTCATTTTTTTTGAAAGCTGTAAACTCATGCTCAATTCAAGTTTCAAAAACTAAAAAAAAACTTCCAGCATTGTTAAACAAGGATTTCTATGCACTCAGATTGGTTAGCTTTGAGAAGTTGTCTCTGCTGTGGTATTGTGGAGCAGAGGAGATTTATTTTATTGAAATGTTTTTTGTAATCTGAAAACTCCAAGGAATGAGGACACATTATTTTATGACTAGGTTTAAGAGCTTTTAATGCAGACTAAGTTCCTGTAATGATTTAAAATCTCCTAGAATTGGATTTTAATTAACAATAAGTCTGGAAATAAATTTACTTTGCTGGCGGTGAAGATAGTAAAACCATGGCAATGAAAAACACAAACTGTGTTTTTAATTAAAAACAAAGTAGTTGACTTTTAAAAGCATTAAGCTTCAAAACTATTCCAATTTTTGTTGGAGCAAGAGAAAGGAAACAAAATTATTTTAATCAAAATAACAAAAACAAATTCTTAATTCTCCAAATGTTCTAACATAGGACAGGTCTGACATGGTGATCCCTCAGCTTACTCAGAGGCCACAAGGCTTCACCCTCAGCATTGGTGACTTGCAAGAACATTCCTCTAACGTCGGCAAGATGTGCAGCTAAACTGCCTAAATATTACTTTGCATTAACTGTTTCTGTATGAATTTCACAAACTTATTTTCTACAAAGGAAATGCTGTTTTTTTTGTCAACTCAACAAATCTGGCATCACCAGGGAATGATGTCTGTGATATGGAGCCGATCAAGTGTGCTCCTTTGTCTGGATGAAGTCGAACTTTTTGTTTGCTGTTGGAGCTTCCTGAATCACTGTCAGCTTATCTCTGGAGTTCAGCTGTTTTGGTCCATATTTGGACGAAGTCTGGAATGCGGTCAGGAGTTGAGTGGCTCTGCTGGAATCCAACTGGTGAGCACGTTGTTGTTGAGCAAGTTCTGTTCAATGGCTCCATTGGCAGCAGTTTCCATTGCTTTGCTGATGATTTGAAAGTAGTGATGGGGTGGTAATCGGCTGGATAAAATCTGACCTGATTTTTGCAGACAGGAAATACTAGGCAGTTTTCCACATTGTCAGGTGAATGTCGCAGTTGCAGCTTTCATGGAACAGTTAGACTAGGAGCACTGTTAGTTCTCGAGCACATCTTAGTATTTGGGGTGGAGTGTGGAAGAGTATAGAGAGTTGGTTGTACCCATTGTTTAAAGACATTCCTCAAGATTATGTGGAGTGAATAAAATCATTGTTGAAAATCTCAAGAGGAGACCAAGATAGAGCATTCACTTAGCATTTCTGGCCAAAGACGATGCAAATGATTATGTCTTGTCCTTTACACAGACATGCTGAACCCTCTGGGACCTAGGCTAAATGCTGCTTTTGCTTTATTCACACCGTTTTGCACCTTCTTCTTCCTTCTACAGTTCTGTTAATTGTTAAGACTCATCACATGTTAATTTTGCTTTAAAAATCAGACATGGAAAATACCAAGCGTATACATTAACTAGTGTCAATACATGAACTCAGTCTGGACCTCTATCTCCAGGAACCACTTTGAGAGTTACAGAGAAGTCTGAAGTGAAGCAGTTGGAATTTTGCAGAATGAGAGATGATCTTATTGAAAATTATAGGATTCTTACAGGACTTGAGAGAAGGTAAACACTGAGAGGATATTTCTCCTGATGGCAGAGTCTACGATCAGAGGGCATAGTCTCAGAATAATGGACTGCCAATTTAAGACTGAGATGAGGAGAAATTTCTTCTCTTGGAGGGTTGAATGTGTTTAGAACTCATTGCTACAAAAGCTGTGAGGGCAAGGTCCTAGTGTATATTTAAGGCTGAGATAAACAGATTCTTAATCAATTGGGGAATTCAGAGTTACAGGGAAAGGGCAGGAAAGTGAAGAATGTACTGAATCTGCTGTGTTTTTCCAGCACCACTCTAATCTAAACTCTGGTTTCCAGCATCTGCAGTCCTCACTTTTGCCTAGGAAAGTGGAGAATGTCAGATCAGCCATAGTCCTATTAACGGCACAGCAGGTTCGAGGGGGGCTGAACAACCTGCTCCTGTTCCTATTTATTTTAATCTTATTGTTCTAAATATAAATTTTATACATGAAACACATTTTATCTTCAGGTTACTGAGGATGTAAGTTTTCTCTGATTCCCACCCCCATCTTAATAATGCTAGTTTCTAGCATCATTCCAAATCACTATTACTGGGTAAAAGCAAGGTTGTGATTGAGCTCATTATATTATTTTTGGAATACACTATTATATATCTCACCCTGCCTGGTTAATTTCTAATAAAATATTAAAACAGATTTTTGATGCGCAACAGAAGCCTCCATTTAGCAATCACATACATACTTGTCCTCTAGTGTCTCTTTGTATTTCATTCTTCTCTTTTATATCCAATCTGTTGTATAAAAATAAATGACATTCACATTACTTATTTGCGCAGAATCTTCTTTATAAACATTATTGATGGCAGTTAATTTAGATTTGCACAACACTCTCTTTAACTACCATTTGCTCATATATAGAAACACCATTTTTTAAAAAAGCTTCAATTTGCCAATAAAGATTTCTAGTGATTAACTTGAAACAACCTTTTCAACAAACACAGTGAACCTTACTGTGCAATCAAAAACTTTCAACATCAATTAATTTTACAGGATTACCAAAAGATTAGTAATTATGGAAATAAATAAACTGCTGTTGCAAAGTGCTGAGTTTTATACACTAGTTGTTATTGAGGGCTGGTTTAATTGAACAAAATTGGTCTGGAACATCTGAACTGGCATCCAAGGCTTAATTTTAATCTCACTGAACCAACTGTCTTTCCTGTCTTTATGGAGGTACCGTGACTATTCGAAGGACAGGGGTGGAGAGTATTTTGTTTGGTTAATCGAATGCCAGATAACATAGTTAGTCAAGCATTGGAACCTTGCAACCTTGTGTGGGTAATCCGAAATTTGGTTAATCAAGTACCGGATAATCATGGTTTCTCTGTATATCATTTTATCTTATTAATTTTAGATCTACAGGTTACCAATTTTCTTACTTTTTCTAAGTTCTTTATAATTCTTTCATCATTCTTCACCCAAAATGTAAATTCTACTATCATATTCATATTGTATAAATACGGTCAACCTGGGGGACCTTCCCTATTAACACTGACAGAAACGTGTGTTTGTATGGTAACAGAAGGAGAAACAGTCACTTTCCTCTTTTACATTTGACAGGTTCCTAAAATAGGGAAAATATTTTGTTGTGTGCTCAATGACAACTGCATTAACTATTTTAAATTGCAAGTTCCTGTAGAGGAAGCTTTAATTCCTCAAAACAGGTGGGAAGAGCCAGAAGACTAAATTGCAAAGTCGTGAACCTTTGCCTTCCCAACCGAATATGAACTTGCCTGATTCTGGTTTAACCATGACATATTTGGGAACATCTGAGTAACCCACTCTGAAGAGGAAGGTCAGTGATGCCAACACATCAGCAAAGCTCTGTTCATCAGATTTTGAAAGTCATTTAAGTTCAATGGCTCTGAGCAGGCATTCCAGGGCTGCAATGCCAGTGGCTGAAGTGGGGTGTGACTTACTAGATTCAGCAGTCATGCAATTTCCAGCAGGTCGTGTGGTCTCGGAGATAAAAGATTGCTTCCCCCAGTCACTTATAAAACCATCCATAATGTCCTCCCTAGTCAATACTTCAATGCAGCAATCTCTTGTGCACTCACTGCAGAATATCAATTCTAAACCTCAATAGAATACTCACCAGAAATACTCACTGTATTACAGCAAGAACCTGTTCCGACAGAATGAGTGGGACAGAAAATCAAAAGGAAACAAACTCTCCATTCCCCAGCATTTGCCAAACTCCCAGGTTTACCCACAATTTCCTCAGCTGCACTCAACATAGAACAGTAATGCACAGTACAGGCCCGTCAGCTCTCAATGCTGTGCTGACCTTTTATCTATTCTAACATCAAACTATCCTACACACTCTTCATTTTACTATCATCCTTGTGCCAAACTAAGATTCACTTAAATGTCCCTAAAGTAACTGACTCTTCCACCACTTTTAGCAGTACATCCCTCGCACCCACCACTCTCTGTATAAAGAACCTATCTCTGACATCCCCCCAAACTTTCCTCCAATCATCGTAAAATTATGCACCCTTGTGATAGCCATTTCTGCTCTGGGAAAGATTTTCTAGCTGTCCACTCTAACTACGTCTCTCATCATCTTGCACACTTCTATCAAGTCGTTTCTCATCCTTTTTCACTCTAATGAGAAAAGCCCTACTTCCCTCAACCTTTCTTCATAAGACATGTCCTCCAGTCCAGGCAATATCCTGGTGAATCTCCTCTGCACCCTCTTTAAAGTTTTCACATCCTTCCTATAATGAAGCGACCAGTACTGAACACAACATTCCAAGTATGGTCTAACCAGGGCTTTACAGAGCTGCAGCATAACATCGCAGCTTTTAAACTCAATCCCCCTGCTAATGAAAGCCAACACACGATACACCTTCTTAAGAACCCCATTGACTTAGGTGGCAACTTTGAGGGATCTATGGACGTAGACCTCAAGATCCTTCAGGTCCCTCCACACTACCAAGAATCCTGCCTTTAACCCTGTAATCTGCATTCAAATTCGACCTTCTTAAATGAATCACTTTACACGTTTCCAGATTGAATTCCATCTGCCACTTCTCAGTCTAGTCAATGTCCTATTGCAATCCATACCAGCCCTCCACATTATCCACAACTCTACCAACCTCCATGTCATTTGTAAACTTACTAATCCACCCTTCTACTTCCAAACCATTCATAAAAATCACAAACAGCAGAGGTCCCAGAACAGATCCCTGCAGAACACCACTGGCCACCGAGCTCCAGGCTGAATATTTTCCATCTACTACCACCCTCTGTCTTCTATAGGCAAGCCAATTCTGTATCCGGACAGCCAAATTTCCCTATAATCCCATGCCTCCTTAATTCCTGAATGAACCTCCAACGGGGAACCTTACCAAATGCCTTGCTAAAATCCACATACACAACATCCACTGCTCTACTTCACAATGTGTTTTGTCATATCCTCGAAGAATTCAGTAAGCCTTGTGAGGCATGCCGTACGCCTCACAAAGCCATGCTGACTGTCTCTAATCAAACTATGGTTTTCCAAATAATCATAAATCCTGATTCCCAGAATCTTCTCCAATAATGTGCTCAGCACTGACATCAGACTGAGTGGTCTGTGATTCCTTCATTTATCCCTTTCCCTTTCTTGAACAAGGGAATAACATTTGCCACCCTCCAATCATCTGGTATTACTTCAGTGGACAGCGAGGATGCAAATATCATTGCAGCAGTATCCTGTAGAAACCTTGGGTATACCGGTCTGGCCCAAAAAACAAAGAACAAAGAAAATTTACAGCCCAGGAACAGTCCCTTCGGCCCTCCAAGCCTGAACTGATCCAAATCCACTGCCTACCTGATGCACAATTCTTAAGCATCTGTATTCCTCTGCTCCCCACCTACTCAAGCGTCGGTCCAGACGCATCTCAAATGAATCTACCTCTACTACCTCTGGTGACAATGCGTTCCAGGCACCTACCACCCTCTGTGTAAAGCACTTGTTGCTTAAACCCTTCACCTCTCATCTTGAAAGTGTGACCTCTCGTTTTTGAATCCTTCATTCTGGGAAAAAGCTTATCTCTATCTACCCTGTCTATACCCTTCATGATTTTGTAGACTTCAATCAGGTCCCTCCCTCAATTTCTTTTTTTCTAATGAAAACAAATTTAACCTACTCAATCTCTCTTCATAGCTAGCACCTTCCATACCAGGCAACATCATCGCAAAACCTTCTCTGCACCCTCTCCAAAGTGTCCACATCTTTTTGGTAATGTGGTGACCAGAACTGTACACAGTATTCTAAATGCTGCTGAACCAATGTCGTGTACAATTTTAACATGACCTGCCAGTTCTTATACTCAATACCCCGTCCGATGAAGGCAAGCATACCATATGCCTTCTTGACCACTCTATCACCTGCGCAGTAAACTTCAGTGTACAATGGACCCGAACTCCCAGATCGGTCTGCACATCTACTTTTCCCAAGGCTCTTCCACTTACTGAATAATTTGCTCTAGAATTAGACTTCCCAAAATACATCACCTCACATTTGCCTGGATTGAACTCCATCTGCCACTTCCCCGCCCAACTCTCCAGTCAATTTATATTCTCCTGTATTCTTTGACAGTTCTCTATGCTTTCTGCTCCTCCATCAATCTTCGTGTCATCTGCAAACTTGCTGATCATACAACAGTGGCCTCTTCCAGATCATTTATGTATATCACAAACAACACAGTCCCCAGCACTGATCCCTGTGGAACACTATTGGTCACGTTTCTCCATTTCAAGAAACTCCCTTCAACTACTACTCTCTGTCTCCTGTTGTTCAACCAGTTCTTTATCCACCTAGCTAGAATACCCTGCACACGTGACTTCACTTTCTCTGTTAGTTTAACATGGGGAACCTTATTAAACACTGTACTAAAGTTCATGTATATGATACCTACAGCCCTTCCTCCATCTATCAACTTGGTCACTTCCTCAAAGAACCCTATTAAGTTGGTAAGGCACGATCTCCCCCGCACAAAGCCATGTTCCCCATCAATGGTAAGCCCATTCATTTCCGAATATAAATAGATTTTATCCCTCAGTACCTTCTCCAGCAACTTTCCCACCACCGACGTCAGGCTCACTGGTCTGTAGTTACCCGGAATATCCCTACTACCCTTCTTGTACACGGGGACAACATGAGAAACCCTCCAGTCCTCTGGCCCCTCACTTGTGTTTAAGGACGCTAGGGCACCAGCTATTTCCTCTCTCGCTTCTCTCTCAGCAACCTGGGATAGATTCCATTCGGTCCTGGGGACTTAATAATCTCTAGCTTACCCAACACATCTTCCCTACTTATGTCAATGTGATCCAGACTAATCAAACTTCTATCTCTAATCTCAACACTCATCATGTCCCTCTCCTCAGTGAACACTGATGCAAAGTAATCATTCAGAATTTCACCCATTTGACACACAGCCCTCCTTCATTATCCTTTACTGGACCAATTCTTTTCTCGTTACCCGCTTGTTCTTACATAAGAATAAAAGGCTTTGGGATTCTCCTTAATTCTGCTCACTAAAACTATTTCATGACCCCTTTAAGCCCGCTTGATTCCTCGTTTAAGACTGGTCCTACTCTTCCGATATTCTTCCAGGGCCTGTTCTGTTCTTAGCTGCCTGGACATTATGTATGGTTCCCTTTTCCTCTTGCCTAGTCGTACGATTTCTCCTGTCATCCACGGTTCACGAATCTTGCCTTTCCTATCCTTTGCTTTCAAGAGGACATGCCTATCCTGCGCTATCTTCAACGTACCTTTGAAAGCCTCCCACATATCAAATGTGGACTTCCCTTCAAATAACTGTGTCCAACCCACATTTCCCAGCTCCTGTCTAATTTTGATATAATTGGCCCAGTTTAGTATTCTTCCCTTAGGACCACTCTCATCTATTCTAAAACTTACAGAATTGTGGTCACTGTTCTCAAAGAAATCCCCCACCGCAACATCTACTACCCGGTCTGGCTCATTCTCCAAAACCGCGTCCAGTATTGGCTCTTTCCCTTGTTGGACTATTGATATACTGCTCTAGAAAACTCTCCTGGATGCTTCTTACAAATTCATCCCATCTGACACTGTGTATCCCAGTCAATGTTGGGAAAATTAAAATCTCCCAACACCACTACCCTGTTGCCTCTACAACTTTCCATAATTGGTTTATCTATTTGTTCTTATTCCTCACGCTTACTGTTGGGAGGCCTGTAATACAGGCCCAAAATAAAACTGCACCCTTCTTATTTCTCAGTTCCACCCATAATGCCTCATTGCTCAAGCCCTCCATAGTGTCCTCCTTTAGCACAGCCCTGATGTCATCCCTGACCAGCAATGCAACTCCTCCCCCTGTCCTGTCTGAAGCCTGGAACATTTATTTGCCAATCATGCCCTTCTATCAACCAAGTCTCCGTGATTGCAATAACGCCATATTCCCAGGCACCAATCCAAACCCAAAGTTCATCTGCCTTACCCACTATACTCCTTGCATTAAAGTATATGGACTTCAGGCCACCAGTTCTTTTGCGTTCATCTGCTCTTTGCCTTAGTGGGCGGCACAGTGGTTAGCACTGCTGTCTCACAGCGCCTGAGTCCCGGGTTCAATTCCCGACTCAGGCGACTGACTGTGTGGAGTTTGCACGTTCTCCCCGTGTCTGCGTGGGTTTCCTCTGGGTGCTCCGGTTTCTTCCCACAGTCCAAATGTCAGGTGAATTGGCCATGCTAAATTGCCCGTAGTGTTAGGTAAGGGGTAAATGTAGGGGTATGGGTGGGTTGCGCTTCGGCGGGTCGGTGTGGAGTTGTTGGTCTGAAGGGCCTGTTTTCACACTGTAAGTAAGTAATCTAATCTATTCTTCCCATTATTAATGCTATCTTCAAGATTCTTACAGTCTCCAGTTTCCACCTTTCTGTATACTAAGCCCAGGGGACTTTCCCATCCTCAATCTTTCAAAATTTCCAGCACATCCTCCTTCTTAACATCAACCTGTTCGAGCATATCAGCCCATTTCCTCACAAATGACAAGTCCCCCTCACTACTGAGTACTGAAGCAAAGTAGTCATTAAGGACCTCCCATATTTTCTCCAACTCTAGGCACTCCACTATCCCTGATTAGCTCTACTCTCGGTCTAGGTAAAAACAAGGACTGCCAATGCTGGAAATCAGAGTCTAGATTAGAGTGATGCTA
The DNA here is from genome assembly GCF_020745735.1 of Hemiscyllium ocellatum. NCBI lineage: Eukaryota > Metazoa > Chordata > Chondrichthyes > Orectolobiformes > Hemiscylliidae > Hemiscyllium > Hemiscyllium ocellatum. The sequence goes on along the minus strand of NC_083408.1, from coordinate 26,379,345 downwards.
GAAAAACACAGCAGGTCAGGCAGCATCCGAGGAGCAGGAAAATCGACGATTTGGGCAAAAGCCCTTCATCAGGAGTATTCCAGCACCACTCTAATCTAGACTCTACTCTCAGTCTGGCCATTCTCTTGTTCCTCATTTAAGTGAAGAACACCTTGGGGTTTTCCTGAATCGAACCCACCAAGGCTTTTTAATGCCCTCTTCTAGCTCTCCTAAGTCCATTCTTCAGTTCCTTCCTGGCTTCTTTGTAACATTCCAGAGCCCTGGCTGATCCTTGCTTCCTCAACCTTAAGTAAGCTTCCTTCTTCTTGTCCACATTTCTTGTCATCCAAGGTTCCTTCCTTGCCTCAGTGGGACAAACCTATCCAGCACCCACAGCCAGTGCTCCTGAAACAACCTCCACTTTGCTGTTGTGCATTTCCCTGAGAATATCTGTTCCCAATTAATGCTCCACAGTTCCTGCCTAATAGCATCATAATTCCCCCTCCCCCAGTTTAATACTTTCTCATATCATCTGCTCCTATTCCTCTCCATGCCTGTAGTAAAAGTCACGGAGTTGGTGATCATCATCACCAAATGCTCTTCTACCAAGGGGACATAAATTTAAGGTGATGTCAGGGGTAGGTTCTTTACCCAGAGAGTGGTGGGGTCATGGAATGCGCTGCCTGTGGGAGTGGCAGAGTCAGAATCATTGGTGACCTTTAAGCGGCAATTGGATAAGTACATGGATAGGTGTTTAAGCTAGGACAAATGTTCGGCACAACATCGTGGGCCAAAGAGCCTGTTCTGTGCTGTATTGTTCTATGTTCTATGTTATATCTGACACCTGATCTGGTTTGCTGCCAAGCACCAAATCCAACATGGCCTCCCCACTAGCCGGCCTATCTACATACTGTGTCAGGAATGCTCCCTGGACACACCTGAAAAAATCTGCTCCATCCAAACAAAGTTAAGAACACTTTATTTCAAGCCAAATGAACTGAGGCTAGAGAAATCAACTAGTTAGTTAATTAACTACCTCAACCTCGTGGTAGAATGTGCTTATCGTCTAAACTGCAAGAAAGGAACTTAATTTGTTTACACATTAGTTACTGCATTCACTAAACTATCAGGTTTGCACACAGTTTCCTCTGCTGCACTAATTTGTAGTAGATTAGACTTACAGTGTGGAAACAGGCCCTTTGGCCCAACAAGCCCACACCGACCCGCCGAAGCGCAACCCACCCATACCCTTACATTTACCCCTTACCTAACACTACGGGCAATTTAGCTTGACCAATTCACCTGACCCGCACATCTTTGTGACTGTGGGAGGAAACCGGAGCACCCGGAGGAAACCCACGCAGACACGGGGAGAACGTGCAAACTCCACACAGTCAGTCGCCTGAGTCGGGAATTGAACCCGGGTCTACAGGCGCTGTGAGGCAGCAGTGCTAACCACTGGGCCACCGTGCCGCCCACAGTAGTAGATAGGAGTTAACCAAAGAATGTCACATTAATTCATGTAACAACAGAGATTTTCTCGGTTAACTACAGGCTGCAATTTGCTTGGAAGATTTCTTAAAAAATAATTTTGCAGCTGTAGCCTGGAGTAGGAGTGGGACCTTAGAGGTAAAACGAGGAATATTTTCAAATTAAGTTTTGAGTCAGCAGGGAGTAGGACCAGGAAACCTCTGAATTAATTTACATCACCACAGGGAGAACAGAGAACATTCTAAAAATTATTTTTCCTATCAGCCATAATTTGATTCTGAAGATGATGGCTGGATAAATAATTTTATTGTTAAATCTGCTTTATACATTCCTTTTTGAGAATTAATCGGTATATTCTTTTAACTAAGAGCAAAACCTGAGCAGCAAAGCCGGGAAAAATTTGTAGTCATAGAGCTAGACATTCAAGCTAGGCAGAATTTTATTTTAAAATGTCAGACTGCTCAGATACTGAAGGGACGACACAGTGGCTCAGTAGTTAGCACTGCTGCCACACAGCACCAGGGTCCCAGGTTCAATTCTGGCCTCGGGTGACTGTCTGTGTGGAATTTGCACATTCTCCCGGTGTCTGCATGGGTTTCATCCGGGTGCTCCGGTTTCCTTCCACAGTCACAAAAATGTGCAGGCCAGGTAAATTGGCCATGCTAAATTGCCCATAGTGTTAGGTACTTTAGTCAGAGGGTTACTCTTCGGAGGGTCGATGTGGACTTGTTGGTCCGTAGGGAATCTAATCTAATCATTAATATTTTTAAGGGGAAACGATGGCCCTGTGGTATTACCATGGGACTATTAATGCAGATAATGTCTGGGAAATAAAACAAAGAACAGTGGATACTGGAGATCAGAAACAAAAACAAAATTGCTGGAGAAACTCAGCAGGTCTGGTGGCAACTGTAAGGCGGAAGCAGACTTAATATTTCAAGTCCAATGATTCTAGTCTAGTGTTCTGATGAAGAGTCACTGCACTTGAAACATTAACTTTTCTTTCTCCCGACAAGTGCTGAGTTTCGTCGTTTTTTGTTAATGTTCTCAGAACCCTGGTTCAAATCCTGCTAAGGTCGATAGTGGAATTTGAATTTAATTTGAATTAAGAGTCTAATGATGACCATGAAACTGTTGTCAATTGTCAAGAAAACCCATCTGGCTCACTAATATCTGTTCAGGATGTTATCCTTACCTGGTCTGGCTTAAATGTGATTCTACACCCACAGCAATGTGGTTGAGTCTTAATTGCCTTCTGGTCAATTAAGAATGAGCAAAAAGTACTGACCTAGTCAATGATATCTGCAAATTGCGAATGAATAAAAAAATACTTTCCTATCAGTAGAACAATGCCTATGTCATATAAATGCAGCAAAGAAATTTAAAATCATGACATTTGATTGCAGGAACAACATAGGAAATCTAACATATTATGAATCAATTAACTCCTTCTTTGCATGACAGTTGGGACTATTTTAAAAATTATTTTAAAAGATTCAGCAATTTACCTGTATGCCTGGTGTGAAATAAAGGAGTCATCTTTGGAAGGGAAAAAGCTGCTTTGTCAATGATATTCCCTCCATCATAAGGTCAGAGGAAGGGATGCTCGTCAATGATTGCAAAATGTTCAACACCATGTGACTGCTCAGATACTGAAGCAGTCCCTGTTCAAATGCAACAAAAGCTGGACAATATTCAGGCCTAGGCTGACAAGCAGTAATCATGCCACACAAATGCCTGGCAAATGACATTCAATCATGTTATCATCACTGAATCCCTGTGACCAATATCCTGGAGGTTACCACTGACCAGAAACTGATCTAGACTCTTCATATAGTACAGTGCCTACAAGAGCAAGTCAGAGGCTAGGAATCATGCCTTCTGATTCTCTTGGCCATTAGGTACAAGTCAAGAATGTGATGGAATAGTCTCCACTTGCCTATATGAGTGTAGCTTCAATAACACTCAGGAAGCTTGACATCATTCAAGACAAAGCAGCCCACTTGATTAGCAGCATATTCACAAGCATCCATTCTTTTCACCACAGATGCTCAGTAGCAGCAGTGCGTACAATCCACAAGATGCACAGCAGAAATTTACCAAGGCTTTTTCGACAGCATTTTCCAAACCCATGACCACTTCTATCTGGAAAGACAGGGGCAGCAGATAAATGGGAACACCACCTCCTGCAAGCTCCCCTCCAAGCTACTCACCATCCTCTCATGAAAGTATATCCTTCACTGTTACTGGGATTCTGGAATTCTCTCCATCATGGGCGTCTCTGCAATACATAGTCTGCAGCAGTTCAAGAAAGCAGATCACTCCCACCTTCTCAAGGGCAACTAGGGACGTGCATCAATGCCAGCTCAGCCAGTGATGCCCATATCCCATGAGTAACTGAGAAAAAGAAGCACTAAGTGGGATGCAGCTAAAGTCAACTCTTAAAAATGTGACTTGCTTCAATGGTGCCTATTGCAATTTTGATGCATTAGAAATTCATAAATTCCCTTCAAACCACAAGACCTTCAATTAGATTAGATTGGATTGGATTGGATTCCCTACAGTGTGGAAACAGGCCCTTCGGCCCAACCAGTCCACACCGACCCTCCGAAGATTAACCTGCCCAGACCCATTTCCCCTTTGACGAATGCACCTAACACTATGGGCAATTTAGCATGTGACTTGCACATCTTTGGACTGTGGGAGGAAACCGGAGCACCCGGAGGAAACCCATGCAGACACGAGGAGAATGTGCAAACTCCACACAGAGAGTTGCCCGAGGCCAGAATCAAACCTGGGACCCTGGTGCTGTGAGGCAGCAGTGCAAACCACTGAGCCACCGTGCCGCCCAAGAGAATGCACTAGAGAAATACTGAAAAATTATTAGACTGCCAAATATTCAGTGGGACTCAGGTTTAAGTACTGTATCAACCTAATATTCACTATATAGGATGTAAATAATTTATCAACTAGTTGTAATCAATATCCAAGTGACCTAGAATATACCGCTGTTAGAAAACACAGGATGTGATTTAATTTAATTTGCATTAGCCCTTACATACAGTTGCAAGAATGAGTCATATTAACCTAGAGGGAGACATTTCAGTTTAAAGGAAATCAATATGCTCTTTCTTATTTGCTTTTTAAATCAAGCGCACAATAAGTAATGACATGACAGTGTCATTCAGATTCAGTACTGCTCTTTTCAATACCAAAGACACACTTTTAACAGAGCGGACACCATAATCAGTCCTGAAGTGCTCGGGTGTTGCTGTGTATGATGGAGAAATGACCCAATCCTCCCTCCTATAACATGGGGATCTTCCAAGACACATTCCACTTTATCTAGATGTCAAAGATGGACCACGTTCACTGGGGTACTACGTACAAACTCTAGGCAGAAGGGAAAGAATACAGCCAACAATTTGCCTCATCCCGACGGCCAACACTGCATCCAGCTGTGCATAGACCCTCAACATATAAACATTGAGTGCCACTATTTGCTGCAGTTCTACATATCCCTGTTGTTGCAAAGAATGGGTCTGCTGCAGAACACGTTGTTCAGCCGTGCCCTATGACCTATCCTTTGTGGAGGAGTTTATGCAGGAAAACATCTTTGACCAATGCTCGACATGAAACATCCTCAAGGCCCTTTTGGGAAAAGAAGAAAGCAGACTCTGTTGGTTATTTCCATGAACAGAATGCTTCCTGGCCTGAGCTTGGCTTATGATGAGATGAGCCCTTGCTGATAAATCCTTCCTACATGCTCAGAGTGTCACATCCTCCGCACTTTGCCCTCGAGATGACAGTGATGGGGAAGGAACAGTAAAAGGACCAGATGAAAGGTTCTGACCTGAAACATTGGCTCTCCTGCTCCTCTGATTCTGCTCGATCTGCTGTGCTTTTTCCAGCTCCACACCTTATCAACTCTGACTTTCCAGTTTTTGCAGTCCTCACTGTTTCCAAGAAACTGTTCACTTCTTTACGAAATGTTTCTGGACAGAAATTTGTCAAGGCTCATCCGAAACAGGTCTGTGACAGAAGACTGTTCTCCTCAGGCTCTTTCCTTGGACCCAAACTGAGATATATGTTTACTGCACCTTGAGGACTCTGAAAGACTCTTTGGTCTCCTTGCAACTGGTCAGTCTCGTGCATGGTTTTGACCTGGATTTGAGTGTCACAGATTGGCATACCCCAAGTCCAGGACTTAGTGTTGACTGACGCACCAAAAATTGGAGCAGCTCTTGAAAAGGCACAGTGGAGAAAAGGTCATCATCTAAGCCCTTTCAGTCATAGTACAGCATTGGCTTGGGAATTAAGAACCTCTTGCACTATGTGCCTCACAAACAATATATGGTGTAAACCACAGATGTTGAAAAGGTACCAGACATTCAGAGTGAAACATACTGAAAAGATTTTTATATAGACAGCTATTTCTGTAATTATAATTTGAAATGTTTTGTCTCGGCCTGCATATAGCTGATGTGGAATGGATTTGCTAAATTTAACGACTGTTATAATTGTACATGCTGAGTTTGCTTGCAAATTCAGTAATATTCAAATTAAAATGCTCCTGTCATGTTTCCGTTCACAAATTTTATGAATAAAGTATATTTTTGGAGAATAAAAAGTACCATACAAAAACATGCAAGCACAACAGGTAGGAGGAGTACTACATGACCATATAATTCATGGCAGAACATAACAACACGACGGCTGGAGGAGGAGCGCCTCATCTTCCGCCTGGGAACCCTCCAACCACAAGGTATGAATTCAGATTTCTCCAGTTTCCTCATTTCCCCTCCCCCCACCTTGTCTCAGTCGGTTCCCTCAACTCAGCACCGCCCTCCTAACCTGCAATCTCCTTCCTGACCTCTCCGCCCCCACCCCACTCTGGCCTATCACCCTCACCTTGACCTCCTTCCACCTATCCCACCTCCATCGCCCCTCCCCCAAGTCCCTCCTCCCTACCTTTTATCTTAGCCTGCTTGGCTACTCTCTCTCATTCCTGATGAAGGGCTTATGCTCGAAACGTCGAATTCCCTATTCCTGAGATGCTGCCTAACCTGTTGTGCTTTAACCAGCAACACATTTTCAGCTGTGATCTCCAGCATCTGCAGACCTCATTTTTTACTCTGTCATCAAAAACTATCATTGCTGATCTTAGGCTTGAATTTCACACTTCCATCTACTCCACACTCCCCTTGACTTCCTGAAAGATCTGAACTGTCTATCTTGACCATAAATATAATTACTCACAGATCATCCACAACACTCTGCGTAAAGAATTTCAAAGATTGACAACCTGAGCAAAAAAATTTCTCATTTCAGTTTTAAATGATTGACTTGCATGCTGCAATTTACCCCCTTGTTAGATTTTCTATTCTTAAAACCAAGATGAATAATCTCACACTTTCCAATGTTATATCCTAATAGTTTTTTTGTTGCCCACTCACTTAACTAGTCTTTTATATTTCTTTCCAGTCAGGTATAAAGTGCACTGGAGTGGTGGTGTTGGGGGATGGGGCGAGGAGTAAGAGAAGGAGAGGGAGTAAGTAAGGGGGTTAAGAATGATAGCAATGTTATTCCTTTACATGAGTACAGAATCTTTCAGCAGCCGCTGCTTCAGTCGCAGGTTTTGTGATTCCGAAGTACAAAACCTTGGGCTCAGCAACTACAAAGTTACCTTTCTCCTAAGTTGCTTGTAAGAGATAGAATCGATTAATGAAGGTGCAGTAAGGGCAGGACTGATAGAACGTATGACTGGAAGAACTGCAGCTGTTGTTATGGCTAGTTTCACTGCTGCCATCACCTTGCGAATGAGCTTTGATGAGGGAGAAGAGGACAACTACAAGCAGTAGGAGGTTTTGTTTAGCAATGCTCACCGACAGTCACGAACCACACTCCCTGGGCTGGAGCTGGAATCAGGTATAAACTCAGAGGATGATGAATGGATTGGGTTGGGGAGCAGGGGTGAGAAACAGCAGTAGCAGAAAGGGCAGACACAGTGAAGGAGAAGTGCAGAGGCCTCCAGGTGAATAAACTCTACATTCTAGCTCTTTATTATCTTAAAAATCTGACACCTTGGTTTGTAGAGATAATCTCTAGGACTATTGATCTTGACTCTGTGCACAAACACAGAGGTGTTCAGAAACAGAGGTGTTTGGAAGGTTTTCAGCATCAAGCAGAAAGCAATCAGTAGTTCAAGTGAGTGACAATTTCGAGTTTTTATGATTGTCTGGTGAATTGATATCCTTCCTCTTGACTACAATGCTACTACTGAATTTTTGCCTCAATATAATTTTTTTTAAAACATTTTCTTTTCTTTTGTATTTTCTATTATACTTAAACTCATTACAAAACTTACCTTAATTCAGCCTCTGACTGCAGTGGGAGTTGACTTTAATAAATGATTAGTCATAATGTTTTGCAGCAAGGGTGTAAAGAAAAGGATTGCTGCAGGGCCACAGTTGGGGAAACAATGGCACAGTGGCAATGTTACTGGACTAGTAATCATGAACTCCAGGCTAATGTTTGAGGTTGTAGGTTCAAACCGGCAGGTGGTGAAGTCTGAATTCAATAAAAAATCTGCAGTGAAAGGCTAGCCTAATGGCAACTCTGTAACTATGATCAATTGTCATTTGTTTCACTCGTGCTCTTTAGAAAAAGGAATCTGCCATCATTAAATGGTCTTGTCTATGTGTGATTCCACATCCACATCTATATGAATGGCCTTTATCTGCTCTCAAAGCAATTAGGGATTGGCAATAAATGCTTGACCTAGCCAGTAATGCTGATATTTCATTAACAAATCTAAAAGAAAAATTAAATGCATAGTCAGTGACTTGAACCTGTTCCCATACTCCATTTGTCAGAACTTTGCTTATTCACTTCATAAATTAATATCCCTTTGTATTCCTCCTAATGTCATCTGTGCGAGAGACCATTCATCACTTGAAAGGCAGAAGTGATGGCTCTCTCCCTGATATAGCCCGCACAAAAATGATAGCCACAACATTTTTTGGACAACTGATATATCCTGGTTTATTTCCATATTTGAGGATATATTTTAATGTTGGCCATAGCATAGTAAATTAACTTGCATGATAAGATGACGTTTGTCTCTAATGTAATGAGGGTGCTTATGTACTGGAAGGTCCCAATCTATTACTCTTCAAAGCATGGGTAATCTTGCAAGAAGATACATTAGCTTGAAAAATAATCACTGAATTATGAAGCGATTTGTGAACTAAACATTTGTTATTTGGTGGTTAGTTTGGTCCTGCAGAATTACTTTGAATTTTGCTGCTGTTGGGCATTTGAAAGGCTGTATCATAATGCGTTTCACTCACTTTAAACATTAAGTATTGAGGAAAATGATGTAACATTGGCAGAATTAAACCTAAGAACTCTGGAGTGTTGCCAATTTTTGCAATTAATTTCTTATAAGCATCAGAGATATAAGACTATTCCCAGTAAGTGAGCTTGTGCCAAATAGCGTTACATTTTGGAAACAGAGTGTAAGAGATTATTTATAGTAAATTAATAAAAAGCATCTTATTTATAGATTATAAATTATAAGGTTGTACATATGTACATGCATACACACAGTGTTTGGTAACTGTGCATGAAACCCTGAATCCATCACTATCATCCAGCCAAGGGATCAAACCTGATTCAATGAAAAATACATGAGGAAGAAAAGGTGGTAAGGAAAAGCCAGGGAACTATAGGCCAGTGAGCCTGACATTGGTCGTGGGTAAGTTGTTGGAGGGAACCCTGAGGGACAGGATTTACTTGTATTTGGAAAGGCAAGGACTGATTAGGGATGCTCAACATGGCTTTGTGTGTGGGAAATCATGTCTCACTAACTTGATTGAATTTTTTGAAGTAACGAGGAGGATTGATGATGGCAGAGGAATGGACGTGATCTATATAGACTTCAGTAAGGCGTTCAACAGCGCTCCTCATGGTAGACTGGTTAGCAAGGTTACATCACATGGAATACGGGGAGAACTAGCCATTTGGATACAGAACTGGCTTGAAGGTAGAAGAAACAGAGTGGTGGTGGAGGGTTCCTTTTCACACTGGAGGCCTGTGGTGTGCCACAAGGATCAGTGCTGGGTCCATTGCTTTTCGTCATTTATGTAAATGATATGGATATGAACATAGGAGGTATTGTTACTAAGTTCACAGATGACTCCAAAATTGGAGGTGTAGTGGACCACAAAGAGCATTACCTCTGAGTACAATGGAATCTTGATCAGATGGGCCAATGGAGTGGCAGTTGGAGTTTAATTTAGATAAATGTCAGGTGCTGCATTTTGGAAAGGCAAATCAGAGGAGGACTTATACACTTAATGGTAAGGTCTTGGAGAATATTGCTCAATAAAGAGACTTGAGAGTGCAGGTTCACTGTTCCTTGAAAGTGGAATCACAGGGAGATAGGACAGTGACAAAGGTGTTTAGTATGCTTTCCTTTATTGGTCAGAGCATTGAATATAAGAGTTGGGAGGGCATGTTGAGGTTGTACAGGACATTGGTTAGGCCACTTTTGGAATATTATGTGCAATTCTAGTCTCCCTCCTATAGGAAACATGTTGTGAAACTTGAAAGGATTCAGAAAAGATTTACAAGGATGTTGCCAGGGTTGGAGGATTTGAGACATATGGAGGGGTTGAATAAGCTGGGGCTGTTTTCTCTGGATTGTTGGAGGCTGAGGAGTGACCTTATAAATCATGAGGGACATGGATAAGGTAAATAGACATTCTCTATGACATGCCATGAGCAGCACGAGGTATATCTGGAAATGAGTTGTCAACTTGATGAAGCTGCCAAGCAAGACTAGAACCATGGAGATGTACAGCATGGAAACAGACCCTTCAGTCTAACTTGTCCATGCTGACCAGAAGTCCTAAACTAAGCTAGTCCCATTTGCCAGCACTTGGCCCATATCCTTCTAAACCCTTCATATTCATATACCCATCCAAATGCCTTTTAAATGTTGTACAAAGAACATTACAACACAGGAACAGGCCCTTCAGCCTTTCAAGCCTGCTCTGATCCATATCCTCTATCTAAATCTGCTGCCTATTTTCTAAGAATTTGTATCCCTTTGCACCCTACCCATTCATGTGTCTGTCTAGATACATCTTAAATGACGCTATTGTTCCCACCCCTACCACCTCCCCTGGCAGCGCATTCCAGACACCTATCACCCTCTGCATGAAGAACTTTCCAAATACATCTCCCCTAAACATTTTCCGTCTCACTTTGAACTTAAGACCCCTAGTAAGTGAATCCTCCACTCTGGGAAAAAGTTTCTTGCTATCCTGTCTAAAGCTCTCATGATTTTGTAGGCCTCAATCAGGTTCCTTCGTTCCAATGAAAACAATCCTAATCTATTCAAACTCTCCTCATAGCTAGCACCCTTCACACCAGGCAACATCCTCATGAACCTCGTTTGCACCCTCTCCAAAGCACCCACATCATTTTGGTAATGTGGCGATTAGAACTGTATGCAGTATTTCAAATGTGGCTACATTTGTATCAGCCTCCACTGCTTCCTCTGGCAGCTCATTTCATATGCGCACCCTCTGCGTGCAAAAGTTGCCCTTTAGGTCCCTTTTAAAACTTTCCCCTCTCACCCGAAACCTATACCCTTTAGTTTTAGACTCCTCCACCCTAGGGAAAAGATCTTGCCAATTTACCCTATCCATGCCCCTCATGCGATCACCATCAAGGCAAATCTAAACTTGCTAATTACCACACGGCCCATCAATTCTTGATCATCAGCAAGCTGATCGAAGTGAAAACAGGGATGGTTGACAGTACTATCAAGCAGCATTGACACTCAATTTGGATTCCGGCAGGGCCACTCAGCTCTTTTCCTCATTACAGTAGTGCAAGAATGAACAAAAATGTTAAATCTAAAGACTGTCCTTGACATTTAGACAACTTTGACCAGCTGTAGCATCGAGGAGCCCTGGATAAGCTGGAGTCAATGGAATTGGGGGCCAAGATCTCTGCTAGCTTGAGTCATACCTACCATACATTTTAGTTGTTGGAGTTCATATGTTTAAGTATCCATAACGTCTCTGCAGGAATTCTTCAGAGTAGTTTCCTAGGTCCAACCATGTTTAGCTGCTTCAAGAATGGTCTACTTTCCATTATAAGGTCTGAAATGAGGATGTTCACTGTGTAGCACAGTGTCAGCATCAATCTTTAGATACTGAAGCAGTTCATGTCCAGGTTTGGACTGATAAGTGGCAAGCAACATTTGTGCTGAACAAGTGCGAGGCATTGACCATCTCTAACAAGAGAGAACCCATTATGTTTTGATATTTAATGGTGATATTACTGTTGAATCTTCCGCTATCTATGTCCTGGGAGGGGGGGCAGGCAGCAGCCATCACTGACTTTGAATTGAATTGGATCAAACATTTAAATACTGAGGTTACAACAACAGTTCAAAGCATGAGAGTTCTTTGTTAAGTAACTCACCTACTGTCTCCTGAAACCTTGTCTCTCATCTGCAGCTCCAACAACACTCAAGAAGCTGGATCCTATCCAGGATAGAACAACCCAAAGTGGTGGAGGCTGGTACAATTGCAACATTTAAGAGGCATTTGGATGGGTATATGAATAGGAAGGGTTTGGAGGGATATGGGCCGGGTGCTGGCAGGTAGGACTAGATTGGGTTGGGATATCTGGTCAGCATGAACGGGTTGGACCGAAGGATCTGTTCCCATGCTGTACATCTCTATGACTTGGTGACTGGCATCAGATCCACCACCTTCAACATCCACTCCCTCCACCGCCGGTACTCAGTAGCCAAAGTGTGTGCCATCTGTAAGATGCACTGCAGAAATTCACTAAGGGTCCTTAAACATCAACTTGTAAATGCAGAACCACTTCCATCCAGAAGGAGAATGGCAGTAGATACACGTTTAAAGCAGGCTGTAACCCACAGTTTCTGAAGGGCAAATAAGGATGGGAAGTAAATGCTGGTTTAGTGAGAACTGCCTGCATCCTATCAACTAATAAAAATAATCTGTTTTATCTAATCTCCTTTATCTAGTCTAATATAGTCTTCAGTCACTTTCAATCACATTCAGTAATATTTGCCCAGATCTCCCAGACTCTGAACAAATGGAGGCTGGAGCCATTCTCACCATATGTACACTCTCAACCTTGTTTTTCTGCATCATCAACTCAATTTCAAAGCTGTCTTTTGATACTTTTTCATTCTTTCTGGTGTTAAGGATCATAAGCTCAAACAATGCATGGGTACTGACAATCTTCCAGAACCCTCTTCCTCTTTGCTTCCCTTCCCTTTGATCATGTCTCTTCTTCTTATCTTGTCCTTGCCAATGCACCCTTGCCAGAAATGCCAGCTTGTAAAGTCGACTCTCCTGCTCTTTGGATGCTGCCTGATCAGTTGTGCTTTTCCAGTACCATGTTTTTTTTTACTCTGATCTTCAGCATCTGCAGTGCTCACTTTCTCTTCCTTGCCAATGTTGTTCACAATACTTCTGAACACTCCTCCTCACCCGATGCTGAACATTTTGTCCTTAGCCAAAAATTCAGCTTTATCCTCTGCCACCCCTACATTAATGAATTTCAAGTTCAGCATAATATTGAACATAATATTGGGGCGGCACGGTGGCTCAGTGGTTAGCACTGCTGCCTCACAGCACCAGGGTCCCAGGTTCAATTTCAGCCTCGGGTGACTGTCTATGTGGAATTTGCACAATCGCTCTGTGTCTGTGTGGGTTTCCTCCAGGTGCTCCAGTTTCCTCCCACAATCCAAAGATGTACAGGTTAGGTGAATTGGCCATGCTAAATTTCCCATAGTGTTAGGTGCATTAGTTAGAGGGAAATGGGTCTGGGTGGGTTGCTCTTCGGAGGGTCGATGTGGGCTTGTTGGGCTGAACAGCCTGTTTCCACACTGCAGGGAATCTAATCTAATCTACACTTCTTCCATCTCGGCTTGGTGGCGCTGTGGTGAGGCACTGCTGCCTCACAATGCCAGTAACCTGAGTTTGATTCCAGCCTTGGGCGACTGTCTGTGTGGAGTTTGCACATTCTCCTGTGCCTGTGTGGATTTCCTCCGGGTGTTCCAGTTTTCTCCCAAAGTCCAAAGATGTGCAGGTTAAGTGAATTGGCTCTGCTAAATTGCCCATAGTGTTCAGGAATGTGTCGGCTAGGCATATTAATCACGGAAATGTACAGTAATAGGGGTAGGGTAAATGGGTCTGGGTGGGATACTCTTCGAAGGGTTGGTGAGGGCTTGGTGTGCCAAATGGCCTGTTTCTACACTGAAGGGATTCTATGATTGTTTGATTTTGTGCCCACGTCCTTGGGCCAGAAGTCCTCCCACTGACCAGATATTTGAAACCATTTCCAATATCATCCCTTCTCCTGGAACCTTCCTATTGGCCTCTTACCCAACTGAACCAGTATGACATCAGCCAGTTCAATTCTCTACTCCACTCTCTCACTTTAACCTGTCTCACTCTGAACTCCATTCCTCAGATCTAATCCTGAAGCTGTTATCCAATCTGCTGCTTGAAGAGGATGCAATTTATACCTGGAAAACCTGCATAGTTGAGTCCCAACTTTGGCAATTTTTCCCAACTCGCAATGGACCATGGAACCCATCACTGAATATCAAGCCATTGTTTCTAGAACAGTCACTGATCTCATCTCTTCTAGTGATCTTTCCTTGACAGTTTACTGCTCTTAACTCTCCAACCCCACTATAATTCTATTTCCCGCCCAAGATCCATAAAGAGGACTGCTCTCTAGCCTAGCATTTCAGCTTGTATAACTGATTTCTTCTTAGCTCTATACTATATTGTCTCCCCTTGTCCAGTGAATTCCCATTTCGATTTGTAACTCTCTGATGCCCTCCATTTCTTTAAAATTTTCCAATTTCCTAGCTGAACTATCTCCTTTTTACCATGGATGACCAATCTCTCTACATCTTCAAGCCCCACCAGGATAGTTTTGCACTCAGCTTCTTCTTTTAACAGAAACCCAAACAGTCACCATTAACTTTCACCCTCCTCATCCCATAATGGACAATTTCTCTTTAATTCTACTTCCTTCCTTCAAATAAAAGCTGTCAAGGTAGATATCTAGCTACACCTGCATTTTTTTTTTTAAGTATGTGGAACATTTCTTGTTCCATTCTTACTCAGGCCCACTCCCTCAACCCATACAACAGTATACTGATGAGTGTGTAGATGCAGTGTACTGCTCTTGCTCTGAATTGAAAAGATTTTTCAACTTGGTTTATAAATCCCACCATTCTCTCAGTTTCATTTACACCATCACTAGCTCTTCCCTTTCTTTTGGTTCTCTGCCTCTATTTCCAGGGTATTGATAGGTATTGACTAATATTTATTACAAGGAGCAGGAGAGTCGACGTTTCGGGCTCATGCCCGAAACATCGACTCTCCTGCTCCTTGGATGCTGCCTGACCTGCTGCGTTTTTCCAGCAACACATTTTCAGCTCTGATCTCCAGCATCTGCAGTCCTCACTTTCTCCTCTAACACTTATTACAAGTCCACTGACTCCAACAGTTCTGATTTTTTTTTAAACAACAGTGCTTGTGAGATCTCTTTTTTCCCTCAGCTAAGGATTTCCACAGCAACTCTCACCCACTGTGGTGGACAGAGTCATCACCATGTCAGCTCTATTTCCTGTACTTCTGCTGTCACTCCTTCCTATCCAGCCCAGAAATAAAATTTGACCTTTGACCTCCCACCTCACCTGTGTCCATGTTTAACAGATTATATTTGGCCAATTCCACCATCCTCAGCACAAAATAGTCATTAAACAAATCTTCACATCTCCTTTCAATATGCCAAAGAGAATGCTACAGGAAGAATATCATTAAGCTGGAGAGGGTGCAGAAGACAATTACCAGAATGTTGCTAGGAATGGAGAGTTTTAGTTATTTGGTGAGGCTGCAAAGGGACTTTTCCACTGGAGTGTAGGTGGTTGAGGATAAGTAGGCGTGGCCTTATAGAGTCACGAGGGGTAGAGGTAAGGTGAATAGCAGGTGGCTTTTCAGGATGGGGGATTTCAAGACTGGGAGCAAATATTTAAGGTGAGAGGAGAAGGATTTAGAAAAGACATGAGGGGCATTTTTTTTAAACAGAGAGAGTGATTTGTGTGTGGAATGAACTTCCAGAGGAAGAGGTGGATGTGGGTACAGTTACAAAGTTTAAAAGTACATGAATAAGAAATGTTTGGAGGGATATGGGCCAAGCAGGCAGGTGGGACTAGTTTAGTATGAGATTATGGTTAGCACAGACTGGTTGGATCAAAGGGTCTGGTTCTGTGTTCTATGAATCTAGATCGCTCCCTCTGAGACCCTGGTCCAATCCTCAATCATCCCCTAAATCCTGCCTCACTGCCCCGAGCATGTTTCCATGCAATGCAGGAGATGAACTTTTGCTTCCTCTTTCCTCAATGTCAAAGGCCCTAAACACTCTTTTCAGGTGAGGCAGTCATTTAGGTGAACCACTTTTAATTGGGTTTCCTCTGTTCGTAATGTGGTCTCCTCTACACTGGGAAGATGAAAATCAAGGAAATGCTTTCGAGAATGTCAGCATTCAGTGTGCAAGCATTATTCAATCTGCACTGTGCTCTTATGCTGACATACTGCACTGTTCCAGCAAAGCTTAAAGTAAACTTCAAAAATAGCAGCTCATTTTTCAATTCAACAATTTATAACCTTCTGGAATTAATATTGACTTTCAAAATTTCAAATCACAATCTTGGTGCCCATTTTGCTTTCCTTGCATGGCTTGTTTTGGTTTTCTTCCTTCCAGTGGCAGCAAATCAGCTGTAGGCACATCTTTTTGTTTCCTTGGACACAATTTCCCCTCCATGAAGATGGTGAGAGAGATGATAAGAAGAGAAAATCACGAGATAAGTTAGTCCTAGAGAGATTCTTGCTCTCTCTCTCACCTCACCAATTCAGTACTGGAGAAGAAGGTCCACAGGAATTTTTGCGATTCACCAGTATTCACCTTAAGTCATCTAATATATACACTCCATGCTTAAGATTATTCCCACAGGTCAGGAGTGGCTGATTTTCTGACTAGGTAACCAAGGCAACCTGCATGTCAGATTTAAGGCTGAAGAGAGGGGGACCTTGCTTTGCTGAAAATGTGTTGCTGGAAAAGCGCAGCACGTCAGGCAGCATCCAAGGAACAGGAGAGTCGTCGTTTCGGGCATGAGCCCATCTTCAGGACCTTGCTTTGCCTCAATCTGGGGACAATGGAGGCATGGATGTGGGACAAAGGGTGGTCTCAGAAAGCAATTCCCTGCCTATTCCCCTCCACAACTTGATCCTCCAGTTAAAGGTGTAGGGAAACACTTAGTGGCTTGCTACGAGATGTCTTGAAGAGTTTGGCTGGACTGCTGGTCTGGCAAGCCAGGACACCACTTGAGTCCTGTTACTGACCAGGAAGCGCACAATCAGCTCCTAACAAGTTCATTAATTTGTGATCCAGCAAGCTTTTGTAATGTTAGGCACAGCATTACACAGAATAAAACCTAGCACACTCTCTCCACACTTCATCTGAAATAGTGAAAACCACGGCTTTTGATTTTTTTCTTTTCCTGTTACCACTGCCTTTGGTCTTTGAAAACTAATTTTTATTTCTCAATCTTTCTTGTCTTCAAACTATTCCTTTCTCCTTGCTTAAAGGCTACAACATGCCTGATGACTTGCAGTTCCGATGGAGATATTACCCATCCCTAGTTGCTCTTGAGAAGATGTGGTGAGCTGCCTTCTTGAACTGCTGCAGTTCACATGCTGTCACAATGCCCTTACAGAGAGTTGCCCAGGATAGTTACCCAGTGAAAGTGAAAGAACAATCATA